>NC_088241.1:31207939-31557939 GCF_036934945.1 Oncorhynchus masou masou | reverse complement strand
TAAAAAAGAAGACATTACTTACTTTCAGAGAGCAGCGTATCACACACTCTAACCAACGGAGCTAACCGGCCGCTGGCTACAGAGCACAATTGTTGAGATGCACTGAGCCTCTCTGCAAGTGCTGGAGCGCAAACTAACAAGTCCACCAACAGCATAGCCTGACAAGACTGGACACTCTTGTTTGCTCCTTGTGGCAATTCCAAGCAGCCGGGGAATTTAATCAATTGGTATTGTGTTTGCTTAGCATGCAATAGGTATTATTGGGATCGATGCCCGCATTCCCCAAAAACACATTTTTTTGTGGATCCAAGAAAGCTCCAGTTCACACTTCATTGCAGCCTTGTCTTACGACAACCTACTGTCATGTAAAACATTGACAAGAAACTGTCATGTAACAATGACAAGAAACTCTCATTTAAACACTGATGCCACAATGTCAGATAAAAAGAAGACATTACTTACTTTCAGAGAGCAGCGTATCACACACACTCTAACCAACGGAGCTAACCGGCCGCTGGCTACAGAGCACAATTGTTGAGATGCACTGAGCCTCTCTGCAAGTGCTGGAGCGCAAACTAACAAGTCCACCAACAGCATAGCCTGACAAGACTGGACACTCTTGTTTGCTCCTTGTGGCAATTCCAAGCAGCCGGGGAATTTAATCAATTGGTATTGTGTTTGCTTAGCATGCAATAGGTATTATTGGGATCGATGCCCGCATTCCCCAAAAACACATTTTTTTGTGGATCCAAGAAAGCTCCAGTTCACACTTCATTGCAGCCTTGTCTTACGACAACCTACTGTCATGTAAAACATTGACAAGAAACTGTCATGTAACAATGACAAGAAACTCTCATGTAAACACTGATGCCACAATGTCAGATAAAAAAGAAGACATTACTTACTTTCAGAGAGCAGCGTATCACACACTCTAACCAACGGAGCTAACCGGCCGCTGGCTACAGAGCACAATTGTTGAGATGCACTGAGCCTCTCTGCAAGTGCTGGAGCGCAAACTAACAAGTCCACCAACAGCATAGCCTGACAAGACTGGACACTCTTGTTTGCTCCTTGTGGCAATTCCAAGCAGCCGGGGAATTTAATCAATTGGTATTGTGTTTGCTTAGCATGCAATAGGTATTATTGGGATCGATGCCCGCATTCCCCAAAAACACATTTTTTTGTGGATCCAAGAAAGCTCCAGTTCACACTTCATTGCAGCCTTGTCTTACGACAACCTACTGTCATGTAAAACATTGACAAGAAACTGTCATGTAACAATGACAAGAAACTCTCATGTAAACACTGATGCCACAATGTCAGATAAAAAAGAAGACATTACTTACTTTCAGAGAGCAGCGTATCACACACTCTAACCAACGGAGCTAACCGGCCGCTGGCTACAGAGCACAATTGTTGAGATGCACTGAGCCTCTCTGCAAGTGCTGGAGCGCAAACTAACAAGTCCACCAACAGCATAGCCTGACAAGACTGGACACTCTTGTTTGCTCCTTGTGGCAATTCCAAGCAGCCGGGGAATTTAATCAATTGGTATTGTGTTTGCTTAGCATGCAATAGGTATTATTGGGATCGATGCCCGCATTCCCCAAAAACACATTTTTTTGTGGATCCAAGAAAGCTCCAGTTCACACTTCATTGCAGCCTTGTCTTACGACAACCTACTGTCATGTAAAACATTGACAAGAAACTGTCATGTAACAATGACAAGAAACTCTCATTTAAACACTGATGCCACAATGTCAGATAAAAAGAAGACATTACTTACTTTCAGAGAGCAGCGTATCACACACACTCTAACCAACGGAGCTAACCGGCCGCTGGCTACAGAGCACAATTGTTGAGATGCACTGAGCCTCTCTGCAAGTGCTGGAGCGCAAACTAACAAGTCCACCAACAGCATAGCCTGACAAGACTGGACACTCTTGTTTGCTCCTTGTGGCAATTCCAAGCAGCCGGGGAATTTAATCAATTGGTATTGTGTTTGCTTAGCATGCAATAGGTATTATTGGGATCGATGCCCGCATTCCCCAAAAACACATTTTTTTGTGGATCCAAGAAAGCTCCAGTTCACACTTCATTGCAGCCTTGTCTTACGACAACCTACTGTCATGTAAAACATTGACAAGAAACTGTCATGTAACAATGACAAGAAACTCTCATGTAAACACTGATGCCACAATGTCAGATAAAAAAGAAGACATTACTTACTTTCAGAGAGCAGCGTATCACACACTCTAACCAACGGAGCTAACCGGCCGCTGGCTACAGAGCACAATTGTTGAGATGCACTGAGCCTCTCTGCAAGTGCTGGAGCGCAAACTAACAAGTCCACCAACAGCATAGCCTGACAAGACTGGACACTCTTGTTTGCTCCTTGTGGCAATTCCAAGCAGCCGGGGAATTTAATCAATTGGTATTGTGTTTGCTTAGCATGCAATAGGTATTATTGGGATCGATGCCCGCATTCCCCAAAAACACATTTTTTTGTGGATCCAAGAAAGCTCCAGTTCACACTTCATTGCAGCCTTGTCTTACGACAACCTACTGTCATGTAAAACATTGACAAGAAACTGTCATGTAACAATGACAAGAAACTCTCATGTAAACACTGATGCCACAATGTCAGATAAAAAAGAAGACATTACTTACTTTCAGAGAGCAGCGTATCACACACTCTAACCAACGGAGCTAACCGGCCGCTGGCTACAGAGCACAATTGTTGAGATGCACTGAGCCTCTCTGCAAGTGCTGGAGCGCAAACTAACAAGTCCACCAACAGCATAGCCTGACAAGACTGGACACTCTTGTTTGCTCCTTGTGGCAATTCCAAGCAGCCGGGGAATTTAATCAATTGGTATTGTGTTTGCTTAGCATGCAATAGGTATTATTGGGATCGATGCCCGCATTCCCCAAAAACACATTTTTTTGTGGATCCAAGAAAGCTCCAGTTCACACTTCATGCAGCCTTGTCTTAACGACAACCTACTGTCATGTAACAATGGGAAGCAACTATCCTGTCACACTGATGTCAAAATGTCAGATGAAAAACAAGAATTACTTACTTTCAGAGAAGCAGCGTGGCAAACATTGATGCCCACAAACAAAGCTGTGGATAGTTTCCTTGAAGCCAGAGCATATAGAAAGAACAAATACAAATGCCGAAAACCAGGATCGAACCAGGGACCTTTAGATTTCAGTCTAACGCTCTCCCAACTGAGCTAGCAATTCACTTAACTTCATTATGTGGCACAATTGACTACACAATTTTGACAATCAAAGTGTACATATAGCCAGTATGGGGATCGAAGCAATGAGCTTGGCGTTATTAGCACACCACACTCTAAACAAATGAGCTAACAGGCCACTAGCTATACTGGGCGCAATTGTTGAGATGCACTGAGCCTCTCTGCAAGTGCTGGTGCGCAATCTAACAAGTCCACCAACAGCATAGCCTGACAAGACTGGACACTCTTGTTTGCTCCTTGTGGCAATTCCAAACAGCCGGGGAATTTAATCAATTGGTATTGTGTTTGCTTAGCATGCAATAGGTATTATTGGGATCGATGCCCGCATTCCCCAAAAACACATTTTTTTGTGGATCCAAGAAAGCTCCAGTTCACACTTCATTGCAGCCTTGTCTTACGACAACCTACTGTCATGTAAAACATTGACAAGAAACTGTCATGTAACAGTGACAAGAAACTCTCATGTAAACACTGATGCCACAATGTCAGATAAAAAAGAAGACATTACTTACTTTCAGAGAGCAGCGTATCACACACTCTAACCAACGGAGCTAACCGGCCGCTGGCTACAGAGCACAATTGTTGAGATGCACTGAGCCTCTCTGCAAGTGCTGGAGCGCAAACTAACAAGTCCACCAACAGCATAGCCTGACAAGACTGGACACTCTTGTTTGCTCCTTGTGGCAATTCCAAGCAGCCGGGGAATTTAATCAATTGGTATTGTGTTTGCTTAGCATGCAATAGGTATTATTGGGATCGATGCCCGCATTCCCCAAAAACACATTTTTTTGTGGATCCAAGAAAGCTCCAGTTCACACTTCATGCAGCCTTGTCTTAACGACAACCTACTGTCATGTAACAATGGGAAGCAACTATCCTGTCACACTGATGTCAAAATGTCAGATGAAAAAGCAAGACATTACTTACTTTCAGAGAAGCAGCGTGGCACACCATTGAGGCCCACAAACAAAGCTGTGGATAGTTTCCTTGAAGCCAGAGCATATAGAAAGAACAAATACAAATGCCGAAAACCGGGATCGAACCAGGGACCTTTAGATCTTCAGTCTAACGCTCTCCCAACTGAGCTAGCAATTCACTTAACTTCATTATGTGGCACAATTGACAATTTACATGCATGTGACACAATTTTGACAATCAAAGTGTACATATAGCCAGTATGGGGATCGAAGCAATGAGCTTGGCGTTATTAGCACACCACACTCTAAACAAATGAGCTAACAGGCCACTAGCTATACTGGGCGCAATTGTTGAGATGCACTGAGCCTCTCTGCAAGTGCTGGTGCGCAATCTAACAAGTCCACCAACAGCATAGCCTGACAAGACTGGACACTCTTGTTTGCTCCTTGTGGCAATTCCAAGCAGCCGGGGAATTTAATCAATTGGTATTGTGTTTGCTTAGCATGCAATAGGTATTATTGGGATCGATGCCCGCATTCCCCAAAAACACATTTTTTTGTGGATCCAAGAAAGCTCCAGTTCACACTTCATTTGCAGCCTTGTCTTACGACAACCTACTGTCATGTAAAACATTGACAAGAAACTGTCATGTAACAATGACAAGAAACTCTCATGTAAACACTGATGCCACAATGTCAGATAAAAAAGAAGACATTACTTACTTTCAGAGAGCAGCGTATCACACACTCTAACCAACGGAGCTAACCGGCCGCTGGCTACAGAGCACAATTGTTGAGATGCACTGAGCCTCTCTGCAAGTGCTGGAGCGCAAACTAACAAGTCCACCAACAGCATAGCCTGACAAGACTGGACACTCTTGTTTGCTCCTTGTGGCAATTCCAAGCAGCCGGGGAATTTAATCAATTGGTATTGTGTTTGCTTAGCATGCAATAGGTATTATTGGGATCGATGCCCGCATTCCCCAAAAACACATTTTTTTGTGGATCCAAGAAAGCTCCAGTTCACACTTCATTGCAGCCTTGTCTTACGACAACCTACTGTCATGTAAAACATTGACAAGAAACTGTCATGTAACAATGACAAGAAACTCTCATGTAAACACTGATGCCACAATGTCAGATAAAAAAGAAGACATTACTTACTTTCAGAGAGCAGCGTATCACACACTCTAACCAACGGAGCTAACCGGCCGCTGGCTACAGAGCACAATTGTTGAGATGCACTGAGCCTCTCTGCAAGTGCTGGAGCGCAAACTAACAAGTCCACCAACAGCATAGCCTGACAAGACTGGACACTCTTGTTTGCTCCTTGTGGCAATTCCAAGCAGCCGGGGAATTTAATCAATTGGTATTGTGTTTGCTTAGCATGCAATAGGTATTATTGGGATCGATGCCCGCATTCCCCAAAAACACATTTTTTTGTGGATCCAAGAAAGCTCCAGTTCACACTTCATGCAGCCTTGTCTTAACGACAACCTATTGTCATGTAACAATGGGAAGCAACTATCCTGTCACACTGATGTCAAAATGTCAGATGAAAAAGCAAGACATTACTTACTTTCAGAGAAGCAGCTTGGCACACCATTGAGGCCCACAAACAAAGCTGTGGATAGTTTCCTTGAAGCCAGAGAATATAGAAAGAACAAATACAAATGACGAAAACCGGGATCGAACCAGGGACCTTTAGATCTTCAGTCTAACGCTCTCCCAACTGAGCTATTGCGGCAAATCACTTAACTTCATTATGTGGCACAATTGACAATTTACATGCATGTGACACAATTTTGACAATCAAAGTGTACATATAGCCAGTATGGGGATCGAAGCAATGAGCTTGGCGTTATTAGCACACCACACTCTAAACAAATGAGCAAACAGGCCACTAGCTATACTGGGCACAATTGTTGAGATGCACTGAGCCTCTCTGCAAGTGCTGGAGCGCAATCTAACAAGTCCACCAACAGCATAGCCTGACAAGACTGGACACTCTTGTTTGCTCCTTGTGGCAATTCCAAGCAGCCGGGGAATTTAATCAATTGGTATTGTGTTTGCTTAGCATGCAATAGGTATTATTGAGATCGATGCCCGCATTCAACAAAAACACATTTTTTTGTGGATCCAAGAAAGCTCCAGTTCACACTTCATTTGCAGCCTTGTCTTACGACAACCTACTGTCATGTAAAATAATGACAAGAAACTGTCATGTAACAATGACAAGAAACTCTCATGTAAACACTGATGCCACAATGTCAGATAAAAAAGAAGACATTACTTACTTTCAGAGAGCAGCGTATCACACACTCTAACCAACGGAGCTAACCGGCCGCTGGCTACAGAGCACAATTGTTGAGATGCACTGAGCCTCTCTGCAAGTGCTGGAGCGCAAACTAACAAGTCCACCAACAGCATAGCCTGACAAGACTGGACACTCTTGTTTGCTCCTTGTGGCAATTCCAAACAGCCGGGGAATTTAATCAATTGGTATTGTGTTTGCTTAGCATGCAATAGGTATTATTGGGATCGATGCCCGCATTCCCCAAAAACAATTTTTTTTGTGGATCCAAGAAAGCTCCAGTTCACACTTCATGCAGCCTTGTCTTAACGACAACCTACTGTCATGTAACAATGGGAAGCAACTATCCTGTCACACTGACGTCAAAATGTCAGATGAAAAAGCAAGACATTGCTTACTTTCAGAGAAGCAGCGTGGCACACCATTGAGGCCCACAAACAAAGCTGTGGATAGTTTCCTTGAAGCCAGAGCATATAGAAAGAACAAATACAAATGCCGAAAACCTGGATCGAACCAGGGCCCTTTAGATCTTCAGTCTAACGCTCTCCCAACTGAGCTATTTCAGCAATTCACTTAACTTCATTATGTGGCACAATTGACAATTTACATGCATGTGACACAATTTTGACAATCAAAGTGTGCATATAGCCAGTATGGGGATCGAAGCAATGAGCTTGGCATTATTAGCACACCACACTCTAAACAAATGAGCTAACAGGCCACTAGCTATACTGGGCGCAATTGTTGAGATGCACTGAGCCTCTCTGCAAGTGCTGGTGCGCAATCTAACAAGTCCACCAACAGCATAGCCTGACAAGACTGGACACTCTTGTTTGCTCCTTGTGGCAATTCCAAGCAGCCGGGGAATTTAATCAATTGGTATTGTGTTTGCTCAGCATGCAATAGGTATTATTGGGATCGATGCCCGCATTCCCCAAAAACAAATTTTTTTGTGGATCCAAGAAAGCTCCAGTTCACACTTTATGCAGCCTTGTCTTACGACAACCTACTGTCATGTAAAACATTGACAAGAAACTGTCATGTAACAGTGACAAGAAACTCTCATGTAAACACTGATGCCACAATGTCAGATAAAAAAGAAGACATTACTTATTTACAGAGAGCAGCGTATCACACACTCTAACCAACGGAGCTAACCGGCCGATGGCTACAGAGCACAATTGTTGAGATGCACTGAGCCTCTCTGCAAGTGCTGGAGCGCAATCTAACAAGTCCACCAACAGCATAGCCTGACAAGACTGGACACTCTTGTTTGCTCCTTGTGGCAATTCCAAGCAGCCGGGGAATTTAATCAATTGGTATTGTGTTTGCTTAGCATGCAATAGGTATTATTGAGATCGATGCCCGCATTCCCCAAAAACACATTTTTTTGTGGATCCAAGAAAGCTCCAGTTCACACTTCATTTGCAGCCTTGTCTTACGACAACCTACTGTCATGTAAAACATTGACAAGAAACTGTCATGTAACAATGACAAGAAACTCTCATGTAAACACTGATGCCACAATGTCAGATAAAAAAGAAGACATTAGTTACTTTCAGAGAGCTGCGTATCACACACTCTAACCAACGGAGCTAACCGGCCGCTGGCTACAGAGCACAATTGTTGAGATGCACTGAGCCTCTCTGCAAGTGCTGGAGCGCAATCTAACAAGTCCACCAACAGCATAGCCTGACAAGACTGGACACTCTTGTTTGCTCCTTGTGGCAATTCCAAGCAGCCGGGGAATTTAATCAATTGGTATTGTGTTTGCTTAGCATGCAATAGGTATTATTGGGATCGATGCCCGCATTCCCCAAAAACACATTTTTTTGTGGATCCAAGAAAGCTCCAGTTCACACTTCATGCAGCCTTGTCTTAACGACAACCTACTGTCATGTAACAATGGGAAGCAACTATCCTGTCACACTGATGTCAAAATGTCAGATGAAAAAGCAAGACATTACTTACTTTCAGAGAAGCAGCGTGGCACACCATTGAGGCCCACAAACAAAGTTGTGGATAGTTTCCTTGAAGCCAGAGCATATAGAAAGAACAAATACAAATGCCAAAGGATGGGATCGAACCAGGGACCTTTAGATGTTCAGTCTAACGCTCTCCCAACTGAGCTATTTCGGCAATTGAATTAAATTTATTATGTGGCACAATTGACAATTTACATGCATGTGACACAATTTTGACAATCAAAGTGTACATATAGCTAGTATGGGGATCGAAGCAATGAGCTTGGCGTTATTAGCACACCACACTCTAAACAAATGAGCTAACAGGCCACTAGCTAAAATGGGCGCAATTGTTGAGATGCACTGAGCCTCTCTGCAAGTGCTGGTGCACAATCTAACAAGTCCACCAACAGCATAGCCTGACAAGACTGGACACTCTTGTTTGCTCCTTGTGGCAATTCCAAGCAGCCGGGGAATTTAATCAATTGGTATTGTGTTTGCTCAGCATGCAATAGGTATTATTGGGATCGATGCCCGCATTCCCCAAAAACACATTTTTTTGTGGATCCAAGAAAGCTCCAGTTCACACTTCATTGCAGCCTTGTCTTACGACAACCTACTGTCATGTAAAATAATGACAAGAAACTGTCATGTAACAATGACAAGAAACTCTCATGTAAACACTGATGCCACAATGTCAGATAAAAAAGAAGACATTACTTACTTTCAGAGAGCAGCGTATCACACACTCTAACCAACGGAGCTAACCGGCCGCTGGCTACAGAGCACAATTGTTGAGATGCACTGAGCCTCTCTGCAAGTGCTGGAGCGCAAACTAACAAGTCCACCAACAGCATAGCCTGACAAGACTGGACACTCTTGTTTGCTCCTTGTGGCAATTCCAAACAGCCGGGGAATTTAATAAATTGGTATTGTGTTTGCTCAGCATGCAATAGGTATTATTGGGATCGATGCCCGCATTCCCCAAAAACACATTTTTTTGTGGATCCAAGAAAGCTCCAGTTCACACTTCATGCAGCCTTGTCTTACGACAACCTACTGTCATGTAACAACCTACTGTCATGTAAAACATTGACAAGAAACTGTCATGTAACAATGACAAGAAACTCTCATGTAAACACTGATGCCACAATGTCAGATAAAAAAGAACACATCACTTACTTTCAGAGAGCAGCGTATCACACACTCTAACCAACGGAGCTAACCGGCCGCTGGCTACAGAGCACAATTGTTGAGATGCACTGAGCCTCTCTGCAAGTGCTGGAGCGCAAACTAACAAGTCCACCAACAGCATAGCCTGACAAGACTGGACACTCTTGTTTGCTCCTTGTGGCAATTCCAAACAGCCGGGGAATTTAATCAATTGGTATTGTGTTTGCTTAGCATGCAATAGGTATTATTGGGATCGATGCCCGCATTCCCCAAAAACACATTTTTTTGTGGATCCAAGAAAGCTCCAGTTCACACTTCATTGCAGCCTTGTCTTTCAACAACCTACTGTCATGTAAAATAATGACAAGAAACTGTCATGTAACAATGACAAGAAACTCTCATGTAAACACTGATGCCACAATGTCAGATAAAAAAGAAGACATTACTTACTTTCAGAGAGCAGCGTATCACACACTCTAACCAACGGAGCTAACCGGCTGCTGGCCACAGAGCACAATTGTTGAGATGCACTGAGCCTCTCTTCAAGTGCTGGAGCGCAAACTAACAAGTCCACCAACAGCATAGCCTGACAAGACTGGACACTCTTGTTTGCTCCTTGTGGCAATTCCAAACAGCCGGGGAATTTAATAAATTGGTATTGTGTTTGCTTAGCATGCAATAGGTATTATTGGGATCGATGCACGCATTCCCCAAAAACACATTTTTTTGTGGATCCAAGAAAGCTCCAGTTCACACTTCATTGCAGCCTTGTCTTACAACAACCTACTGTCATGTAAAACATTGACAAGAAACTGTCATGTAACAATGACAAGAAACTCTCATGTAAACACTGATGCCACAATGTCAGATAAAAAAGAAGACATCACTTACTTTCAGAGAGCAGCGTATCACACACTCTAACCAACGGAGCTAACCGGCCGCTGGCTACAGAGCACAATTGTTGAGATGCACTGAGCCTCTCTGCAAGTGCTGGAGCGCAAACTAACAAGTCCACCAACAGCATAGCCTGACAAGACTGGACACTCTTGTTTGCTCCTTGTGGCAATTCCAAACAGCCGGGGAATTTAATCAATTGGTATTGTGTTTGCTTAGCATGCAATAGGTATTATTGGGATCGATGCCCGCATTCCCCAAAAACACATTTTTTTGTGGATCCAAGAAAGCTCCAGTTCACACTTCATTGCAGCCTTGTCTTACGACAACCTACTGTCATGTAAAAATTGACAAGAAACTGTCATGTAACAATGACAAGAAACTCTCATTTAAACACTGATGCCACAATGTCAGATAAAAAGAAGACATTACTTACTTTCAGAGAGCAGCGTATCACACACTCTAACCAACGGAGCTAACCGGCCGCTGGCTACAGAGCACAATTGTTGAGATGCACTGAGCCTCTCTGCAAGTGCTGGAGCGCAATCTAACAAGTCCACCAACAGCATAGCCTGACAAGACTGGACACTCTTGTTTGCTCCTTGTGGCAATTCCAAGCAGCCGGGGAATTTAATCAATTGGTATTGTGTTTGCTTAGCATGCAATAGGTATTATTGGGATCGATGCCCGCATTCCCCAAAAACACATTTTTTTGTGGATCCAAGAAAGCTCCAGTTCACACTTCATTGCAGCCTTGTCTTACGACAACCTACTGTCATGTAAAACATTGACAAGAAACTGTCATGTAAACAATGACAAGAAACTCTCATGTAAACACTGATGCCACAATGTCAGATAAAAAAGAAGACATTACTTACTTTCAGAGAGCAGCGTATCACACACTCTAACCAACGGAGCTAACCGGCCGCTGGCTACAGAGCACAATTGTTGAGATGCACTGAGCCTCTCTTCAAGTGCTGGAGCGCAAACTAACAAGTCCACCAACAGCATAGCCTGACAAGACTGGACACTCTTGTTTGCTCCTTGTGGCAATTCCAAACAGCCGGGGAATTTAATAAATTGGTATTGTGTTTGCTTAGCATGCAATAGGTATTATTGGGATCGATGCCCGCATTCCCCAAAAACACATTTTTTTGTGGATCCAAGAAAGCTCCAGTTCACACTTCATTGCAGCCTTGTCTTACAACAACCTACTGTCATGTAAAACATTGACAAGAAACTGTCATGTAACAATGACAAGAAACTCTCATGTAAACACTGATGCCACAATGTCAGATAAAAAAGAAGACATTACTTACTTTCAGAGAGCAGCGTATCACACACTCTAACCAACGGAGCTAACCGGCCGCTGGCTACAGAGCACAATTGTTGAGATGCACTGAGCCTCTCTGCAAGTGCTGGAGCGCAAACTAACAAGTCCACCAACAGCATAGCCTGACAAGACTGGACACTCTTGTTTGCTCCTTGTGGCAATTCCAAGCAGCCGGGGAATTTAATCAATTGGTATTGTGTTTGCTTAGCATGCAATAGGTATTATTGGGATCGATGCCCGCATTCCCCAAAAACACATTTTTTTGTGGATCCAAGAAAGCTCCAGTTCAAACTTCATGCAGCCTTGTCTTAACGACAACCTACTGTCATGTAACAATGGGAAGCAACTATCCTGTCACACTGATGTCAAAATGTCAGATGAAAAAGCAAGACATTACTTACTTTCAGAGAAGCAGCGTGGCACACCATTGAGGCCCACAAACAAAGCTTTGGATAGTTTCCTTGAAGCCAGAGCATATAGAAGGAACAAATACAAATGCCGAAAACCGGGATCGAACCAGGGACCTTTAGATCTTCAGTCTAACGCTCTCCCAACTGAGCTATTTCAGCAATTCACTTAACTTCATTATGTGGCACAATTGACAATTTACATGCATGTGACACAATTTTGACAATCAAAGTGTACATATAGCCAGTATGGGGATCGAAGCAATGAGCTTGGCGTTATTAGCACACCACACTCTAAACAAATGAGCTAACAGGCCACTAGCTATACTGGGCGCAATTGTTGAGATGCACTGAGCCTCTCTGCAAGTGCTGGTGCGCAATCTAACAAGTCCACCAACAGCATAGCCTGACAAGACTGGACACTCTTGTTTGCTCCTTGTGGCAATTCCAAACAGCCGGGGAATTTAATCAATTGGTATTGTGTTTGCTTAGCATGCAATAAGTATTATTGGGATCGATGCCCGCATTCCCCAAAAACATATTTTTTTGTGGATCCAAGAAAGCTCCAGTTCACACTTCATGCAGCCTTGTCTTACGACAACCTACTGTCATGTAAAACATTGACAAGAAACTGTCATGTAAACAATGACAAGAAACTCTCATGTAAACACTGATGCCACAATGTCAGATAAAAAAGAAGACATTACTTACTTTCAGAGAGCAGCGTATCACACACTCTAACCAACGGAGCTAACCGGAAGGCTGGCTACAGAGCACAATTGTTGAGATGCACTGAGCCTCTCTGCCAGTGCTGGAGCGCAAACTAACAAGTCCACCAAAAGCATAGCCTGACTGTCATGTCTTGTTATGTCTGTTCCTGTCCTTTCTCTTCACTCTGTCTCTCTCTGCTGGTCTTTTTAGGTTACCTTCTCTGTCTCTCATTCTTCAGCTGTTCTACATCTCCCCTAACTAGCTCATCCACTCTTTCCCACCTGTTCTCTCTTCCCCCTCTGATTAGGTCTCTATTTCTCTCTCTGTTCCTGCTACTTTCAGTGTCTGATTCTTGTTTGTGTTTTTGATGCCAGAAGCAAGCTGTCGTCCCGTTTGCTTCCACCTTGTCCTATCCTGTCGGAGTCTGCCTGGCAGGTGCATCCTGCATTATACTACGTTCTTTTGTTCCATTGACTACGTTGGAAGAGGATTTATGCCATTCCTGTTTTTCATTAAAGAACTCTGTTTTCTGTTAAAACCGCTTTTGGGTCTTCACTCAAGTACATAACAGAAGAATCAGACCAAGAATGGACCCAGCGGCTCCGGACCCTTTTCACTCCGCCGTCGAGATCCAGGGAGCGATGCTAGGCAGACACGAGGAGGAATTGTCTGCTGCTCGACATGCCGTTGAGACCCTGGCCGTCCAAGTCTCCGACCTCACAAGACAGGTTCACCAACTCCACCTCGATCCACCGCCCACTTCCAGGGTTTCCGAGTCTCCGGAGCCCAGGATCAACAACCCGCCGTGTTACTCAGTTGAGCCCACTGAGTGCCGCTCATTCCTCACTCAGTGTGATGTGGTGTTCTCTCTCCAGCCCAACACTTACTCCAGGAGCGCAGCCCGCATCGCCTACGTCATTTCTCTCCTTACCGGACGGGCGCGTGAGTGGGGCACGGCAATCTGGGAGGCGAGGGCTGAGTGTATTAACCAGTATCAGGACTTTAAGGAGGAGATGATACGGGTTTTTGACCGTTCTGTTTTTGGGGAGGAGGCTTCCAGGGCCCTGTCTTCCCTATGTCAGGGGAATCGATCCATAACGGATTATTCTATTGAGTTTCGCACTCTCGCTGCCTCTAGTGACTGGAACGAGCCGGCTTTGCTCGCTCGTTTTCTGGAGGGTCTCCTCGTCGAGGTTAAGGATGAGATCCTCTCCCGGGAGGTTCCTTCCAGTCTGGACTCCTTAATAGCTCTCGCTATTCGCATAGAGCGACGGTTTGATCTTCGTCGCCGAGCACGTGGAAAGGAGCTCGCGTTCTCCGTTGCTCCCCTCTCCACATCACTGCCACCTGCCGCATCACTGCCACCCTCCTCCGCCGGCTCGGATGCTGAGCCTATGCAGCTGGGGGTATCCGCATCTCGGCCAAGGAGAAGGAACGGAGAATCACCAATCGCCTCTGTCTCTACTGCGGCTCCGCTGGTCATTTTGTCACCTCATGTCCAGTAAAAGCCAGAGCTCATCAGTAAGAGGAGGGCTACTGGTGAGCGCAACTACTCAGGCCTCTCCTTCTGGATCACGCACTACCTTTCCGGTCCATCTCCGCTGGCCCGGTTCATCTGCTTCCTGCAGTGCCTTGATAGACTCTGGGGCGGAGGGCTGTTTTATGGACGAGACCTGGGCTCGGGAACATGACATTCCTCTCAGACAGTTAGGGGAGCCCACGGCCTTGTTCGCTTTAGATGGTAGTTCTCTCCCCAAGATTCAGCGTGAGACGCTGCCTTTAACCCTCACTGTCTCTGGTAATCATAGCGAAACCATTTCTTTTCTAATTTTTCGTTCACCTTTTACACCTGTTGTTTTGGGTCATCCCTGGCTAGTGCGCCATAACCCTTCTATTAATTGGTCTAGTAATACTATCCTATCCTGGAATGTTTCTTGTCATGTGACCTGTTTAATGTCTGCTATCCCTCCTGTTTCCTCTGTCTCTTCTTCACAGGAGGAGCCTGGCGATTTGACAGGGGTGCCGGAGGAGTATCACGATCTGCGCACGGTGTTCAGTCGTTCCAAGGCCACTTCTCTCCCTCCACACCGGTCGTATGACTGTAGTATTGATCTCCTTCCGGGAACTACTCCCCCCGGGGTAGATTATACTCTCTGTCGGCTCCCGAACGTAAGGCTCTCGAGGATTATTTGTCGGTTTCGCTCGACGCCGGTACCATAGTCTCCTCCTCCTCTCCCGCCGGAGCGGGGTTTTTTTTTTGTTCAGAAGAAGGACGGGTCCCTGCGCCCATGCGTGGATTATCGAGGGCTGAATGACATAACAGTTAAGAATCGTTATCCGCTTCCTCTTATGTCTTCAGCCTTCGAGATCCTGCAGGGAGCCAGGTTTTTCACCAAATTGGACCTTCGTAACGCCTACCATCTCGTGCGCATCAGGGAGGGGGACGAGTGGAAGACGGCGTTTAACACTCCGTTAGGGCACTTTGAATACCGGGTTCTTCCTTTCGGCCTCGTTAACGCTCCAGCTGTCTTTCAGGCACTAGTTAACGACGTCCTGAGAGACATGCTGAACATTTTTGTTTTCGTTTACATGGACGATATCCTGATTTTTTCACCGTCTCTCTCGATTCATGTTCAGCACGTGCGACGCGTCCTCCAGCGCCTTTTGGAGAACTGTCTTTATGTGAAGGCTGAGAAGTGCACTTTTCATGCCGCCTCTGTCCCTTTTCTCGGTTCCGTTATTTCCGCTGAGGGCATTAAGATGGATCCCGCTAAGGTCCAGGCTGTCATTGATTGGCCCGTTCCTAAGTCACGCGTCGAGCTGCAGCGCTTTCTGGGCTTCGCTAATTTCTATCGTCGTTTCATCCGTAATTTCGGTCAGGTGGCAGCTCCCCTCACAGCCCTTACTTCTGTTAAGACGTGCTTTAAGTGGTCCGTTTCCGCCCAGGGAGCTTTTGATCTTCTTAAGAATCGCTTTACATCCGCACCTATTCTTGTTACACCTGACATCTCTAGTCAGTTTGTTGTTGAGGTTGACGCGTCAGAGGTGGGCGTGGGAGCCATTCTTTCTCAGCGCTCTCTCTCTGACGGCAAGGTCCATCCTTGCGCGTTTTTCTCTCATCGCTTATCGCCGTCAGAACGTAACTATGATGTTGGTAATCGCGAACTGCTCGCCATCCGCTTAGCCCTAGGCGAATGGCGACAGTGGTTGGAGGGGGCGACCGTTCCTTTTGTCGTTTGGACTGACCATAGGAACCTTGAGTACATCCGTTCAGCCAAACGACTTAATGCGCGTCAGGCTCGTTGGGCTCTGTTTTTCGCTCGTTTCGAGTTTGTTATTTCTTATCGTCCGGGCTCAAAAAACACCAAGCCTGATGCTTTATCTCGTCTCTTCAGTTCTTCTGAGGTCTCCACCGACCCCGAGGGGATTCTCCCTGACGGGCGTGTTGTCGGGTTGACTGTCTGGGGAATTGAGAGGCAGGTAAAGCAAGCACTCGCTCACACTCCGTCGCCACGAGCTTGTCCTAGGAACCTTCTGTTCGTTCCCGTTCCTACTCGTCCGGCCGTTCTTCAGTGGGCCCACTCTGCCAAGTTAGCCGGCCACCCCGGCGTTCGGGGTACGCTCGCTTCCATTCGCCAGCGTTTCTGGTGGCCCACTCGGGAACGTGACGCGCGTCGATTTGTCGCCGCTTGTTCGGTCTGCGCGCAGACTAAATCTGGGAACTCTCCTCCTGCCGGCCGTCTCAGACCGCTTCCCATTCCCTCTCGACCGTGGTCTCACATCGCTTTAGATTTTATCACCGGACTGCCTTCATCAGCGGGGAAGACAGTTATTCTTACGGTTGTCGATAGATTCTCTAAGGCGGCTCATTTCATTCCTCTCGCTAAGCTCCCTTCTGCTAAGGAGACGGCTCAGATCATTATCGAGAATGTTTTCCGAATTCATGGCCTTCCGTCTGACGTCGTTTCCGACAGAGGCCCGCAGTTCACGTCTCAATTTTGGAGGGAGTTTTGCCGTTTGATTGGGGCTTCCGTCAGTCTCTCGTCCGGCTTTCATCCCCAGTCTAACGGTCAAGCCGAACGGGCCAATCAGACTGTTGGTCGCATTTTACGCAGTCTTTCTTTTCGTAACCCTGCGTCTTGGTCAGAACAGCTCCCCTGGGCAGAGTACGCCCACAACTCGCTTCCCTCGTCTGCTACCGGTCTATCTCCTTTTCAGAGTAGCCTCGGGTACCAGCCTCCGCTGTTCTCATCTCAGCTCGCCGAGTCCTGCGTCCCCTCCGCTCAGGCTTTTGTCCAGCGTTGCGAGCGCACCTGGAAGGGGGTCAGGTCGGCACTTTGCCGTAATAGGGCGCAGACTGTGAGGGCCGCTAATAAGCGTAGGACCAAGAGTCCTAGATATTGTTGCGGTCAGAGAGTATGGCTCTCCACTCAGAACCTTCCCCTTAAGTCAGCTTCTCGCAAGTTGGCCCCGCGGTTCATTGGTCCGTTCCGTATTTCTCAGGTCATTAATCCTGTCGCAGTGCGACTTCTTCTCCCGCGCTATCTTCGTCGCGTTCACCCGGTCTTCCATGTCTCCTGTGTTAAGCCCGTTCTTCGCGCCCCCGCTCGTCCCTCCCCCCCCCCATCCTTGTCGAGGGCGCACCCATCTACAGGGTTCGTAAGATTTTGGACATGCGCCCTCGGGGCCGTGGTCATCAGTACCTAGTGGATTGGGAGGGGTACGGTCCTGAGGAGAGGAGTTGGGTTCCCTCTCGGGACGTGCTGGACCGTTCGCTGATCGATGATTTCCTCCGTTGCCGCCAGGTTTCCTCCTCGAGTGCGCCAGGAGGCGCTCGGTGAGTGGGGGGGGTACTGTCATGTCTTGTTATGTCTGTTCCTGTCCTTTCTCTTCACTCTGTCTCTCTCTGCTGGTCTTTTTAGGTTACCTTCTCTGTCTCTCATTCTTCAGCTGTTCTACATCTCCCCTAACAAGACTGGACACTCTTGTTTGCTCCTTGTGGCAATTCCAAACAGCCGGGGAATTTAATCAATTGGTATTGTGTTTGCTTAGCATGCAATAGGTATTATTGGGATCGATGCCCGCATTCCCCAAAAACACATTTTTTTGTGGATCCAAGAAAGCTCCAGTTCACACTTCATTGCAGCCTTGTCTACAACAACCTACTGTCATGTAAAACATTGACAAGAAACTATCATGTAACAATGACAAGAAACTCTCATGTAAACACTGATGCCACAATGTCAGATAAAAAAGAAGACATTACTTACTTTCAGAGAGCAGCGTATCACACACTCTAACCAACGGAGCTAACCGGCCGCTGGCTACAGAGCACAATTGTTGAGATGCACTGAGCCTCTCTGCAAGTGCTGGAGCGCAAACTAACAAGTCCACCAACAGCATAGCCTGACAAGACTGGACACTCTTGTTTGCTCCTTGTGGCAATTCCAAGCAGCCGGGGAATTTAATCAATTGGTATTGTGTTTGCTTAGCATGCAATAGGTATTATTGGGATCGATGCCCGCATTCCCCAAAAACACATTTTTTTGTGGATCCAAGAAAGCTCCAGTTCACACTTCATTGCAGCCTTGTCTTACGACAACCTACTGTCATGTAACAATGGGAAGCAACTATCCTGTCACACTGATGTCAAAATGTCAGATGAAAAAGCAAGACATTACTTACTTTCAGAGAAGCAGCGTGGCACACCATTGAGGCCCACAAACAAAGCTGTGGATAGTTTCCTTGAAGCCAGAGCATATAGAAAGAACAAATACAAATGCCGAAAACGGGATGTCAGGGACCTTTAGATCTTCAGTCTAACGCTCTCCCAACTGAGCTATTTCGGCAATTCACTTAACTTCATTATGTGGCACAATTGACAATTTACATGCATGTGACACAATTTTGACAATCAAAGTGTACATATAGCCAGTATGGGGATCGAAGCAATGAGCTTGGCGTTATTAGCACACCACACTCTAAACAAATGAGCTAACAGGCCACTAGCTATACTGAGCACAATTGTTGAGATGCACTGAGCCTCTCTGCAAGTGCTGGAGCTCAATCTAACAAGTCCACCAACAGCATAGCCTGACAAGACTGGACACTCTTGTTTGCTCCTTGTGGCAATTCCAAACAGCCGGGGAATTGAATCAATTGGTATTGTGTTTGCTTAGCATGCAATAGGTATTATTGGGATCGATGCCCGCATTCCCCAAAAACACATTTTTTTGTGTATCCAAGAATGCTCCAGTTCACACTTCATGCAGCCTTGTCTTACGACAACCTACTGTCATGTAAAACATTGACAAGAAACTGTCATGTAAACAATGACAAGAAACTCTCATGTAAACACTGATGCCACAATGTCAGATAAAAAAGAAGACATTACTTACTTTCAGAGAGCAGCGTATCACACACTCTAACCAACGGAGCTAACCGGCCGCTGGCTACAGAGCACAATTGTTGAGATGCACTGAGCCTCTCTGCCAGTGCTGGAGCGCAAACTAACAAGTCCACCAAAAGCATAGCCTGACAAGACTGGACACTCTTGTTTGCTCCTTGTGGCAATTCCAAGCAGCCGGGGAATTTAATCAATTGGTATTGTGTTTGCTTAGCATGCAATAGGTATTATTGGGATCGATGCCCGCATTCCCCAAAAACACATTTTTTTGTGGATCCAAGAAAGCTCCAGTTCACACTTCATTGCAGCCTTGTCTTACGACAACCTACTGTCATGTAAAACATTGACAAGAAACTGTCATGTAACAATGACAAGAAACTCTCATGTAAACACTGATGCCACAATGTCAGATAAAAAAGAAGACATTACTTACTTTCAGAGAGCAGCGTATCACACACTCTAACCAACGGAGCTAACCGGCCGCTGGCTACAGAGCACAATTGTTGAGATGCACTGAGCCTCTCTGCCAGTGCTGGAGCGCAAACTAACAAGTCCACCAAAAGCATAGCCTGACAAGACTGGACACTCTTGTTTGCTCCTTGTGGCAATTCCAAGCAGCCGGGGAATATAATCAATTGGTATTGTGTTTGCTTAGCATGCAATAGGTATTATTGGGATCAATGCCCGCATTCCCCAAAAACACATTTTTTTGTGGATCCAAGAATGCTCCAGTTCACACTTCATGCAGCCTTGTCTTACGACAACCTACTGTCATGTAAAACATTGACAAGAAACTGTCATGTAACAGTGACAAGAAAGTCTCATATAAACATTGATGCCACAATGTCAGATGAAAAAGAAGACATTGCTTATTTACAGAGAGCAGCGTATCACACACTCTAACCAACGGAGCTAACCGGCCGCTGGCTACAGAGCACAATTGTTGAGATGCACTGAGCCTCTCTGCAAGTGCTGGAGCTCAATCTAACAAGTCCACCAACAGCATAGCCTGACAAGACTGGACACTCTTGTTTGCTCCTTGTGGCAATTCCAAACAGCCGGGGAATTTAATCAATTGGTATTGTGTTTGCTTAGCATGCAATAGGTATTATTGGGATCGATGCCCGCATTCCCCAAAAACACATTTTTTTGTGGATCCAAGAAAGCTCCAGTTCACACTTCATTGCAGCCTTGTCTTACAACAACCTACTGTCATGTAAAACATTGACAAGAAACTGTCATGTAACAATGACAAGAAACTCTCATGTAAACACTGATGCCACAATGTCAGATAAAAAAGAAGACATTACTTACTTTCAGAGAGCAGCGTATCACACACTCTAACCAACGGAGCTAACCGGCCGCTGGCTACAGAGCACAATTGTTGAGATGCACTGAGCCTCTCTGCAAGTGCTGGAGCGCAAACTAACAAGTCCACCAACAGCATAGCCTGACAAGACTGGACACTCTTGTTTGCTCCTTGTGGCAATTCCAAGCAGCCGGGGAATTTAATCAATTGGTATTGTGTTTGCTTAGCATGCAATAGGTATTATTGGGATCGATGCCCGCATTCCCCAAAAACACATTTTTTTGTGGATCCAAGAAAGCTCCAGTTCACACTTCATGCAGCCTTGTCTTAACGACAACCTACTGTCATGTAAAACATTGACAATGAAAATGTCAGATGAAAAACAAGACATGACAAGAAAGCAGCCTCATATAAACATTGATGCCACAATGTCAGATGAAAAAGAAGACATTGCTTATTTACAGAGAGCAGCGTATCACAATTTTGACATCTCTAACCAACGGAGCTAACCGGCTCTAAACTGGCTACAGAGCACAATGGGCGCAATTGTTGAGATGCACTGAGCCTCTCTGCAAGTGCTGGAGCGCAATCTAACAAGTCCACCAACAGCATAGCCTGACAAGACTGGACACTCTTGTTTGCTCCTTGTGGCAATTCCAAACAGCCGGGGAATTTAATCAATTGGTATTGTGTTTGCTTAGCATGCAATAGGTATTATTGGGATCGATGCCCGCATTCCCCAAAAACACATTTTTTTGTGGATCCAAGAAAGCTCCAGTTCACACTTCATGCAGCCTTGTCTTACGACAACCTACTGTCATGTAAAACATTGACAAGAAACTGTCATGTAACAATGACAAGAAACTCTCATGTAAACACTGATGCCACAATGTCAGATAAAAAAGAAGACATTACTTACTTTCAGAGAGCAGCGTATCACACACTCTAACCAACGGAGCTAACCGGCCGCTGGCTACAGAGCACAATTGTTGAGATGCACTGAGCCTCTCTGCAAGTGCTGGAGCGCAAACTAACAAGTCCACCAACAGCATAGCCTGACAAGACTGGACACTCTTGTTTGCTCCTTGTGGCAATTCCAAGCAGCCGGGGAATTTAATCAATTGGTATTGTGTTTGCTTAGCATGCAATAGGTATTATTGGGATCGATGCCCGCATTCCCCAAAAACACATTTTTTTGTGGATCCAAGAAAGCTCCAGTTCACACTTCATGCAGCCTTGTCTTACGACAACCTACTGTCATGTAAAACATTGACAAGAAACTGTCATGTAACAATGACAAGAAACTCTCATGTAAACACTGATGCCACAATGTCAGATAAAAAAGAAGACATTACTTACTTTCAGAGAGCAGCGTATCACACACTCTAACCAACGGAGCTAACCGGCCGCTGGCTACAGAGCACAATTGTTGAGATGCACTGAGCCTCTCTGCCAGTGCTGGAGCGCAAACTAACAAGTCCACCAACAGCATAGCCTGACAAGACTGGATACCGGGGAATATAATCAATTGGCATTATGTTTGCTTAGCATGCAATAGGTATTATTGGGATCAATGCCCGCATTCCCCAAAAACACATTTTTTTGTGGATCCAAGAAAGCTCCAGTTCACACTTCATGCAGCCTTGTCTTACGACAACCTACTGTCATGTAAAACATTGACAAGAAACTGTCATGTAACAGTGACAAGAAACTCTCATATAAACACTGATGCCACAATGTCAGATAAAAAAGAAGACATTACTTATTTACAGAGAGCAGCGTATCACACACTCTAACCAACGGAGCTAACCGGCCGCTGGCTACAGAGCACAATTGTTGAGATGCACTGAGCCTCTCTGCAAGTGCTGGAGCGCAATCTAACAAGTCCACCAACAGCATAGCCTGACAAGACTGGACACTCTTGTTTGCTCCTTGTGGCAATTCCAAGCAGCCGGGGAATTTAATCAATTGGTATTGTGTTTGCTTAGCATGCAATAGGTATTATTGGGATCGATGCCCGCATTCCCCAAAAACACATTTTTTTGTGGATCCAAGAAAGCTCCAGTTCACACTTCATTGCAGCCTTGTCTTACGACAACCTACTGTCATGTAAAACATTGACAAGAAACTGTCATGTAACAATGACAAGAAACTCTCATGTAAACACTGATGCCACAATGTCAGATAAAAAAGAAGACATTACTTACTTTCAGAGAGCAGCGTATCACACACTCTAACCAACGGAGCTAACCGGCCGCTGGCTACAGAGCACAATTGTTGAGATGCACTGAGCCTCTCTGCAAGTGCTGGAGCGCAAACTAACAAGTCCACCAACAGCATAGCCTGACAAGACTGGACACTCTTGTTTGCTCCTTGTGGCAATTCCAAGCAGCCGGGGAATTTAATCAATTGGTATTGTGTTTGCTTAGCATGCAATAGGTATTATTGGGATCGATGCCCGCATTCCCCAAAAACACATTTTTTTGTGGATCCAAGAAAGCTCCAGTTCACACTTCATGCAGCCTTGTCTTACGACAACCTACTGTCATGTAAAACATTGACAAGAAACTGTCATGTAACAATGACAAGAAACTCTCATGTAAACACTGATGCCACAATGTCAGATAAAAAAGAAGACATTACTTATTTACAGAGAGCAGCGTATCACACACTCTAACCAACGGAGCTAACCGGCCGCTGGCTACAGAGCACAATTGTTGAGATGCACTGAGCCTCTCTGCAAGTGCTGGAGCGCAAACTAACAAGTCCACCAACAGCATAGCCTGACAAGACTGGACACTCTTGTTTGCTCCTTGTGGCAATTCCAAACAGCCGGGGAATTTAATCAATTGGTATTGTGTTTGCTTAGCATGCAATAGGTATTATTGGGATCGATGCCCGCATTCCCCAAAAACACATTTTTTTGTGGATCCAAGAAAGCTCCAGTTCACACTTCATGCAGCCTTGTCTTACGACAACCTACTGTCATGTAAAACATTGACAAGAAACTGTCATGTAACAATGACAAGAAACTCTCATGTAAACACTGATGCCACAATGTCAGATAAAAAAGAAGACATTACTTACTTTCAGAGAGCAGCGTATCACACACTCTAACCAACGGAGCTAACCGGCCGCTGGCTACAGAGCACAATTGTTGAGATGCACTGAGCCTCTCTGCAAGTGCTGGAGCGCAAACTAACAAGTCCACCAACAGCATAGCCTGACAAGACTGGACACTCTTGTTTGCTCCTTGTGGCAATTCCAAGCAGCCGGGGAATTTAATCAATTGGTATTGTGTTTGCTTAGCATGCAATAGGTATTATTGGGATCGATGCCCGCATTCCCCAAAAACACATTTTTTTGTGGATCCAAGAAAGCTCCAGTTCACACTTCATGCAGCCTTGCAGCCTTGTCTTATGTAACAATGGGAACAACCTACTGTCATGTAAAACATTGACAAGAAACTGTCATGTAACAATGACAAGAAAGTCTCATATAAACACTGATGCCACAATGTCAGATAAAAAAGAAGACATTGCTTATTTCAGAGAGAGACATTACTTTCAGAGAGCAGCGTAAAACAATTGACAATTTACATGCATGTGACACAATTTTGACAATCAAAGTGTACATATAGCCTCAATGAGCTTCAGCGTTATTAACCAACGGAGCTAACCGGCCGCTGGCTACAGAGCACAATTGTTGAGATGCACTGAGCCTCTCTGCAAGTGCTGGAGCGCAATCTAACAAGTCCACCAACAGCATAGCCTGACAAGACTGGACACTCTTGTTTGCTCCTTGTGGCAATTCCAAACAGCCGGGGAATTTAATCAATTGGTATTGTGTTTGCTTAGCATGCAATAGGTATTATTGGGATCGATGCCCGCATTCCCCAAAAACACATTTTTTTGTGGATCCAAGAAAGCTCCAGTTCACACTTCATGCAGCCTTGTCTTACGACAACCTACTGTCATGTAAAACATTGACAAGAAACTGTCATGTAACAATGACAAGAAACTCTCATGTAAACACTGATGCCACAATGTCAGATAAAAAAGAAGACATTACTTACTTTCAGAGAGCAGCGTATCACACACTCTAACCAACGGAGCTAACCGGCCGCTGGCTACAGAGCACAATTGTTGAGATGCACTGAGCCTCTCTGCAAGTGCTGGAGCGCAAACTAACAAGTCCACCAACAGCATAGCCTGACAAGACTGGACACTCTTGTTTGCTCCTTGTGGCAATTCCAAGCAGCCGGGGAATTTAATCAATTGGTATTGTGTTTGCTTAGCATGCAATAGGTATTATTGGGATCGATGCCCGCATTCCCCAAAAACACATTTTTTTGTGGATCCAAGAAAGCTCCAGTTCACACTTCATGCAGCCTTGTCTTACGACAACCTACTGTCATGTAAAACATTGACAAGAAACTGTCATGTAACAATGACAAGAAACTCTCATGTAAACACTGATGCCACAATGTCAGATGAAAAAGAAGACATTACTTATTTCAGAGAGCAGCGTATCACACACTCTAACCAACGGAGCTAACCGGCCGCTGGCTACAGAGCACAATTGTTGAGATGCACTGAGCCTCTCTGCAAGTGCTGGAGCGCAAACTAACAAGTCCACCAACAGCATAGCCTGACAAGACTGGACACTCTTGTTTGCTCCTTGTGGCAATTCCAAACAGCCGGGGAATTTAATCAATTGGTATTGTGTTTGCTTAGCATGCAATAGGTATTATTGGGATCGATGCCCGCATTCCCCAAAAACACATTTTTTTGTGGATCCAAGAAAGCTCCAGTTCACACTTCATGCAGCCTTGTCTTACGACAACCTACTGTCATGTAAAACATTGACAAGAAACTGTCATGTAAACAATGACAAGAAACTCTCATATAAACACTGATGCCACAATGTCAGATGAAAAAGAAGACATTACTTATTTACAGAGAGCAGCGTATCACACACTCTAACCAACGGAGCTAACCGGCCGCTGGCTACAGAGCACAATTGTTGAGATGCACTGAGCCTCTCTGCAAGTGCTGGAGCGCAAACTAACAAGTCCACCAACAGCATAGCCTGACAAGACTGGACACTCTTGTTTGCTCCTTGTGGCAATTCCAAGCAGCCGGGGAATTTAATCAATTGGTATTGTGTTTGCTTAGCATGCAATAGGTATTATTGGGATCGATGCCCGCATTCCCCAAAAACACATTTTTTTGTGGATCCAAGAAAGCTCCAGTTCACACTTCATGCAGCCTTGTCTTACGACAACCTACTGTCATGTAAAACATTGACAAGAAACTGTCATGTAACAATGACAAGAAACTCTCATGTAAACACTGATGCCACAATGTCAGATAAAAAAGAAGACATTACTTACTTTCAGAGAGCAGCGTATCACACACACTCTAACCAACGGAGCTAACCGGCCGCTGGCTACAGAGCACAATTGTTGAGATGCACTGAGCCTCTCTGCAAGTGCTGGAGCGCAATCTAACAAGTCCACCAACAGCATAGCCTGACAAGACTGGACACTCTTGTTTGCTCCTTGTGGCAATTCCAAACAGCCGGGGAATTTAATCAATTGGTATTGTGTTTGCTTAGCATGCAATAGGTATTATTGGGATCGATGCCCGCATTCCCCAAAAACACATTTTTTTGTGGATCCAAGAAAGCTCCAGTTCACACTTCATTGCAGCCTTGTCTTACGACAACCTACTGTCATGTAAAACATTGACAAGAAACTGTCATGTAAACAATGACAAGAAACTCTCATGTAAACACTGATGCCACAATGTCAGATAAAAAAGAAGACATTACTTATTTACAGAGAGCAGCGTATCACACACTCTAACCAACGGAGCTAACCGGCCGCTGGCTACAGAGCACAATTGTTGAGATGCACTGAGCCTCTCTGCAAGTGCTGGAGCGCAAACTAACAAGTCCACCAACAGCATAGCCTGACAAGACTGGACACTCTTGTTTGCTCCTTGTGGCAATTCCAAGCAGCCGGGGAATTTAATCAATTATTATTGTGTTTGCTTAGCATGCAATAGGTATTATTGGGATCGATGCCCGCATTCCCCAAAAACACATTTTTTTGTGGATCCAAGAATGCTCCAGTTCACACTTCATGCAGCCTTGTCTTACGACAACCTACTGTCATGTAAAACATTGACAAGAAACTGTCATGTAACAGTGACAAGAAACTCTCATATAAACACTGATGCCACAATGTCAGATGAAAAAGAAGACATTACTTATTTACAGAGAGCAGCGTATCACACACTCTAACCAACGGAGCTAACCGGCCGCTGGCTACAGAGCACAATTGTTGAGATGCACTGAGCCTCTCTGCAAGTGCTGGAGCGCAATCTAACAAGTCCACCAACAGCATAGCCTGACAAGACTGGACACTCTTGTTTGCTCCTTGTGGCAATTCCAAGCAGCCGGGGAATTTAATCAATTGGTATTGTGTTTGCTTAGCATGCAATAGGTATTATTGGGATCGATGCCCGCATTCCCCAAAAACACATTTTTTTGTGGATCCAAGAAAGCTCCAGTTCACACTTCATTGCAGCCTTGTCTTACGACAACCTACTGTCATGTAAAACATTGACAAGAAACTGTCATGTAACAATGACAAGAAACTCTCATGTAAACACTGATGCCACAATGTCAGATAAAAAAGAAGACATTACTTACTTTCAGAGAGCAGCGTATCACACACTCTAACCAACGGAGCTAACCGGCCGCTGGCTACAGAGCACAATTGTTGAGATGCACTGAGCCTCTCTGCAAGTGCTGGAGCGCAATCTAACAAGTCCACCAACAGCATAGCCTGACAAGACTGGACACTCTTGTTTGCTCCTTGTGGCAATTCCAAGCAGCCGGGGAATTTAATCAATTGGTATTGTGTTTGCTTAGCATGCAATAGGTATTATTGGGATCGATGCCCGCATTCCCCAAAAACACATTTTTTTGTGGATCCAAGAAAGCTCCAGTTCACACTTCATTGCAGCCTTGTCTTACGACAACCTACTGTCATGTAAAACATTGACAAGAAACTGTCATGTAAACAATGACAAGAAACTCTCATGTAAACACTGATGCCACAATGTCAGATGAAAAAGAAGACATTACTTATTTACAGAGAGCAGCGTATCACACACTCTAACCAACGGAGCTAACCGGCCGCTGGCTACAGAGCACAATTGTTGAGATGCACTGAGCCTCTCTGCAAGTGCTGGAGCGCAAACTAACAAGTCCACCAACAGCATAGCCTGACAAGACTGGACACTCTTGTTTGCTCCTTGTGGCAATTCCAAACAGCCGGGGAATTGAATCAATTGGTATTGTGTTTGCTTAGCATGCAATAGGTATTATTGGGATCGATGCCCGCATTCCCCAAAAACACATTTTTTTGTGTATCCAAGAATGCTCCAGTTCACACTTCATGCAGCCTTGTCTTACGACAACCTACTGTCATGTAAAACATTGACAAGAAACTGTCATGTAACAGTGACAAGAAACTCTCATATAAACACTGATGCCACAATGTCAGATGAAAAAGAAGACATTACTTATTTACAGAGAGCAGCGTATCACACACTCTAACCAACGGAGCTAACCGGCCGCTGGCTACAGAGCACAATTGTTGAGATGCACTGAGCCTCTCTGCAAGTGCTGGAGCGCAATCTAACAAGTCCACCAACAGCATAGCCTGACAAGACTGGACACTCTTGTTTGCTCCTTGTGGCAATTCCAAACAGCCGGGGAATTTAATCAATTGGTATTGTGTTTGCTTAGCATGCAATAGGTATTATTGGGATCGATGCCCGCATTCCCCAAAAACACATTTTTTTGTGGATCCAAGAAAGCTCCAGTTCACACTTCATTGCAGCCTTGTCTTACGACAACCTACTGTCATGTAAAACATTGACAAGAAACTGTCATGTAACAATGACAAGAAACTCTCATGTAAACACTGATGCCACAATGTCAGATAAAAAAGAAGACATTACTTACTTTCAGAGAGCAGCGTATCACACACTCTAACCAACGGAGCTAACCGGCCGCTGGCTACAGAGCACAATTGTTGAGATGCACTGAGCCTCTCTGCAAGTGCTGGAGCGCAAACTAACAAGTCCACCAACAGCATAGCCTGACAAGACTGGACACTCTTGTTTGCTCCTTGTGGCAATTCCAAGCAGCCGGGGAATTTAATCAATTGGTATTGTGTTTGCTTAGCATGCAATAGGTATTATTGGGATCGATGCCCGCATTCCCCAAAAACACATTTTTTTGTGGATCCAAGAATGCTCCAGTTCACACTTCATGCAGCCTTGTCTTACGACAACCTACTGTCATGTAAAACATTGACAAGAAACTGTCATGTAACAATGACAAGAAACTCTCATTTAAACACTGATGCCACAATGTCAGATGAAAAAGAAGACATTACTTATTTACAGAGAGCAGCGTATCACACACTCTAACCAACGGAGCTAACCGGCCGCTGGCTACAGAGCACAATTGTTGAGATGCACTGAGCCTCTCTGCAAGTGCTGGAGCGCAATCTAACAAGTCCACCAACAGCATAGCCTGACAAGACTGGACACTCTTGTTTGCTCCTTGTGGCAATTCCAAACAGCCGGGGAATTTAATCAATTGGTATTGTGTTTGCTTAGCATGCAATAGGTATTATTGGGATCGATGCCCGCATTCCCCAAAAACACATTTTTTTGTGGATCCAAGAAAGCTCCAGTTCACACTTCATGCAGCCTTGTCTTACGACAACCTACTGTCATGTAAAACATTGACAAGAAACTGTCATGTAACAATGACAAGAAACTCTCATGTAAACACTGATGCCACAATGTCAGATAAAAAAGAAGACATTACTTACTTTCAGAGAGCAGCGTATCACACACTCTAACCAACGGAGCTAACCGGCCGCTGGCTACAGAGCACAATTGTTGAGATGCACTGAGCCTCTCTGCAAGTGCTGGAGCGCTCAAACTAACAAGTCCACCAACAGCATAGCCTGACAAGACTGGACACTCTTGTTTGCTCCTTGTGGCAATTCCAAGCAGCCGGGGAATTTAATCAATTGGTATTGTGTTTGCTTAGCATGCAATAGGTATTATTGGGATCGATGCCCGCATTCCCCAAAAACACATTTTTTTGTGGATCCAAGAAAGCTCCAGTTCACACTTCATGCAGCCTTGTCTTACGACAACCTACTGTCATGTAAAACATTGACAAGAAACTGTCATGTAACAGTGACAAGAAACTCTCATATAAACACTGATGCCACAATGTCAGATGAAAAAGAAGACATTACTTATTTACAGAGAGCAGCGTATCACACACTCTAACCAACGGAGCTAACCGGCCGCTGGCTACAGAGCACAATTGTTGAGATGCACTGAGCCTCTCTGCAAGTGCTGGAGCGCAATCTAACAAGTCCACCAACAGCATAGCCTGACAAGACTGGACACTCTTGTTTGCTCCTTGTGGCAATTCCAAGCAGCCGGGGAATTTAATCAATTGGTATTGTGTTTGCTTAGCATGCAATAGGTATTATTGGGATCGATGCCCGCATTCCCCAAAAACACATTTTTTTGTGGATCCAAGAAAGCTCCAGTTCACACTTCATTGCAGCCTTGTCTTACGACAACCTACTGTCATGTAAAACATTGACAAGAAACTGTCATGTAACAATGACAAGAAACTCTCATGTAAACACTGATGCCACAATGTCAGATAAAAAAGAAGACATTACTTATTTCAGAGAGCAGCGTATCACACACTCTAACCAACGGAGCTAACCGGCCGCTGGCTACAGAGCACAATTGTTGAGATGCACTGAGCCTCTCTGCAAGTGCTGGAGCGCAAACTAACAAGTCCACCAACAGCATAGCCTGACAAGACTGGACACTCTTGTTTGCTCCTTGTGGCAATTCCAAACAGCCGGGGAATTTAATCAATTGGTATTGTGTTTGCTTAGCATGCAATAGGTATTATTGGGATCGATGCCCGCATTCCCCAAAAACACATTTTTTTGTGGATCCAAGAAAGCTCCAGTTCACACTTCATGCAGCCTTGTCTTACGACAACCTACTGTCATGTAAAACATTGACAAGAAACTGTCATGTAACAATGACAAGAAACTCTCATGTAAACACTGATGCCACAATGTCAGATAAAAAAGAAGACATTACTTACTTTCAGAGAGCAGCGTATCACACACTCTAACCAACGGAGCTAACCGGCCGCTGGCTACAGAGCACAATTGTTGAGATGCACTGAGCCTCTCTGCAAGTGCTGGAGCGCAATCTAACAAGTCCACCAACAGCATAGCCTGACAAGACTGGACACTCTTGTTTGCTCCTTGTGGCAATTCCAAGCAGCCGGGGAATTTAATCAATTGGTATTGTGTTTGCTTAGCATGCAATAGGTATTATTGGGATCGATGCCCGCATTCCCCAAAAACACATTTTTTTGTGGATCCAAGAAAGCTCCAGTTCACACTTCATGCAGCCTTGTCTTACGACAACCTACTGTCATGTAAAACATTGACAAGAAACTGTCATGAAAAACAATGACAAGAAAGTCTCATATAAACACTGATGCCACAATGTCAGAGATAAAAAAGAAGACATTACTTATTTCAGAGAGCAGCGTATCACACACTCTAACCAACGGAGCTAACCGGCGCTGGCTACAGAGCTAAACAATGAGTTGGCTACAGAGCACAATTGTTGAGATGCACTGAGCCTCTCTGCAAGTGCTGGGAGCGCAATCTAACAAGTCCACCAACAGCATAGCCTGACAAGACTGGACACTCTTGTTTGCTCCTTGTGGCAATTCCAAGCAGCCGGGGAATTTAATCAATTGGTATTGTGTTTGCTTAGCATGCAATAGGTATTATTGGGATCGATGCCCGCATTCCCCAAAAACACATTTTTTTGTGGATCCAAGAAAGCTCCAGTTCACACTTCATTGCAGCCTTGTCTTACGACAACCTACTGTCATGTAAAACATTGACAAGAAACTGTCATGTAACAATGACAAGAAACTCTCATGTAAACACTGATGCCACAATGTCAGATAAAAAAGAAGACATTACTTACTTTCAGAGAGCAGCGTATCACACACTCTAACCAACGGAGCTAACCGGCCGCTGGCTACAGAGCACAATTGTTGAGATGCACTGAGCCTCTCTGCAAGTGCTGGAGCGCAAACTAACAAGTCCACCAACAGCATAGCCTGACAAGACTGGACACTCTTGTTTGCTCCTTGTGGCAATTCCAAGCAGCCGGGGAATATAATCAATTGGTATTGTGTTTGCTTAGCATGCAATAGGTATTATTGGGATCGATGCCCGCATTCCCAAAAAACACATTTTTTTGTGGATCCAAGAAAGCTCCAGTTCACACTTCATTGCAGCCTTGTCTTACGACAACCTACTGTCATGTAAAACATTGACAAGAAACTATCATGTAACAATGACAAGAAACTCTCATGTAAACACTGATGCCACAATGTCAGATAAAAAAGAAGACATTACTTACTTTCAGAGAGCAGCGTATCACACACTCTAACCAACGGAGCTAACCGGCCGCTGGCTACAGAGCACAATTGTTGAGATGCACTGAGCCTCTCTGCAAGTGCTGGAGCGCAATCTAACAAGTCCACCAACAGCATAGCCTGACAAGACTGGACACTCTTGTTTGCTCCTTGTGGCAATTCCAAGCAGCCGGGGAATTTAATCAATTGGTATTGTGTTTGTTAGCATGCAATAGGTATTATTGGGATCGATGCCCGCATTCCCCAAAAACACATTTTTTTGTGGATCCAAGAAAGCTCCAGTTCACACTTCATTGCAGCCTTGTCTTACGACAACCTACTGTCATGTAAAACATTGACAAGAAACTGTCATGTAACAATGACAAGAAACTCTCATGTAAACACTGATGCCACAATGTCAGATAAAAAAGAAGACATTACTTACTTTCAGAGAGCAGCGTATCACACACTCTAACCAACGGAGCTAACCGGCCGCTGGCTACAGAGCACAATTGTTGAGATGCACTGAGCCTCTCTGCAAGTGCTGGAGCGCAAACTAACAAGTCCACCAACAGCATAGCCTGACAAGACTGGACACTCTTGTTTGCTCCTTGTGGCAATTCCAAACAGCCGGGGAATTTAATCAATTGGTATTGTGTTTGCTTAGCATGCAATAGGTATTATTGGGATCGATGCCCGCATTCCCCAAAAACACATTTTTTTGTGGATCCAAGAAAGCTCCAGTTCACACTTCATTGCAGCCTTGTCTTACGACAACCTACTGTCATGTAAAACATTGACAAGAAACTGTCATGTAACAATGACAAGAAACTCTCATGTAAACACTGATGCCACAATGTCAGATAAAAAAGAAGACATTACTTACTTTCAGAGAGCAGCGTATCACACACTCTAACCAACGGAGCTAACCGGCCGCTGGCTACAGAGCACAATTGTTGAGATGCACTGAGCCTCTCTGCAAGTGCTGGAGCGCAATCTAACAAGTCCACCAACAGCATAGCCTGACAAGACTGGACACTCTTGTTTGCTCCTTGTGGCAATTCCAAGCAGCCGGGGAATTTAATCAATTGGTATTGTGTTTGCTTAGCATGCAATAGGTATTATTGGGATCGATGCCCGCATTCCCCAAAAACACATTTTTTTGTGGATCCAAGAAAGCTCCAGTTCACACTTCATTGCAGCCTTGTCTTACGACAACCTACTGTCATGTAAAACATTGACAAGAAACTGTCATGTAACAGTGACAAGAAAGTCTCATATAAACATTGATGCCACAATGTCAGATGAAAAAGAAGACATTGCTTACTTTCAGAGAGCAGCGTATCACACACTCTAACCAACGGAGCTAACCGGCCGCTGGCTACAGAGCACAATTGTTGAGATGCACTGAGCCTCTCTGCAAGTGCTGGAGCTCAATCTAACAAGTCCACCAACAGCATAGCCTGACAAGACTGGACACTCTTGTTTGCTCCTTGTGGCAATTCCAAACAGCCGGGGAATTTAATCAATTGGTATTGTGTTTGCTTAGCATGCAATAGGTATTATTGGGATCGATGCCCGCATTCCCCAAAAACACATTTTTTTGTGGATCCAAGAAAGCTCCAGTTCACACTTCATGCAGCCTTGTCTTACGACAACCTACTGTCATGTAAAACATTGACAAGAAACTATCATGTAACAATGACAAGAAACTCTCATGTAAACACTGATGCCACAATGTCAGATAAAAAAGAAGACATTACTTACTTTCAGAGAGCAGCGTATCACACACTCTAACCAACGGAGCTAACCGGCCGCTGGCTACAGAGCACAATTGTTGAGATGCACTGAGCCTCTCTGCAAGTGCTGGAGCGCAAACTAACAAGTCCACCAACAGCATAGCCTGACAAGACTGGACACTCTTGTTTGCTCCTTGTGGCAATTCCAAACAGCCGGGGAATTTAATCAATTGGTATTGTGTTTGCTTAGCATGCAATAGGTATTATTGGGATCGATGCCCGCATTCCCCAAAAACACATTTTTTTGTGGATCCAAGAAAGCTCCAGTTCACACTTCATGCAGCCTTGTCTTACGACAACCTACTGTCATGTAAAACATTGACAAGAAACTGTCATGTAACAATGACAAGAAACTCTCATGTAAACACTGATGCCACAATGTCAGATAAAAAAGAAGACATTACTTACTTTCAGAGAGCAGCGTATCACACACTCTAACCAACGGAGCTAACCGGCCGCTGGCTACAGAGCACAATTGTTGAGATGCACTGAGCCTCTCTGCAAGTGCTGGAGCGCAAACTAACAAGTCCACCAACAGCATAGCCTGACAAGACTGGACACTCTTGTTTGCTCCTTGTGGCAATTCCAAGCAGCCGGGGAATTTAATCAATTGGTATTGTGTTTGCTTAGCATGCAATAGGTATTATTGGGATCGATGCCCGCATTCCCCAAAAACACATTTTTTTGTGGATCCAAGAAAGCTCCAGTTCACACTTCATGCAGCCTTGTCTTACAACAACCTACTGTCATGTAAAACATTGACAAGAAACTATCATGTAACAATGACAAGAAAGTCTCATATAAACACTGATGCCACAATGTCAAATAAAAAAGAAGACAACCTCTTTAGATGTTCAGTCTAACGCTTTCCCAACTTATGTTGACAAAAATGTGAATTTTGACAGAGAGCAGCGTATCACACACTCTAACCAACGGAGCTAACCGGCCGCTGGCTACAGAGCACAATTGTTGAGATGCACTGAGCCTCTCTGCAAGTGCTGGAGCGCAATCTAACAAGTCCACCAACAGCATAGCCTGACAAGACTGGACACTCTTGTTTGCTCCTTGTGGCAATTCCAAGCAGCCGGGGAATTTAATCAATTGGTATTGTGTTTGCTTAGCATGCAATAGGTATTATTGGGATCGATGCCCGCATTCCCCAAAAACACATTTTTTTGTGGATCCAAGAAAGCTCCAGTTCACACTTCATGCAGCCTTGTCTTACGACAACCTACTGTCATGTAAAACATTGACAAGAAACTGTCATGTAACAATGACAAGAAACTCTCATGTAAACACTGATGCCACAATGTCAGATAAAAAAGAAGACATTACTTACTTTCAGAGAGCAGCGTATCACACACTCTAACCAACGGAGCTAACCGGCCGCTGGCTACAGAGCACAATTGTTGAGATGCACTGAGCCTCTCTGCAAGTGCTGGAGCGCAATCTAACAAGTCCACCAACAGCATAGCCTGACAAGACTGGACACTCTTGTTTGCTCCTTGTGGCAATTCCAAGCAGCCGGGGAATTTAATCAATTGGTATTGTGTTTGCTTAGCATGCAATAGGTATTATTGGGATCGATGCCCGCATTCCCCAAAAACACATTTTTTTGTGGATCCAAGAAAGCTCCAGTTCACACTTCATGCAGCCTTGTCTTACGACAACCTACTGTCATGTAAAACATTGACAAGAAACTGATGTCAGATGAAAAACAAGACATTACTTACTTTCAAGAAAGCGTGGCACACCATGAGGCCCACAAACAAAGCTGTGGATAGTTTCCTTGAAGCCAGATCGAACCAGGGACCTTTAGAAACACTGATGCCACAATGTCAGATTTAAAAAAATTTTGACAAGACAAATTACTACTTACTTTCAGAGAGCAGCGTATCACACACTCTAACCAACGGAGCTAAACGGCCGCTGGCTACAGAGCACAATTGTTGAGATGCACTGAGCCTCTCTGCAAGTGCTGGAGCGCAATCTAACAAGTCCACCAACAGCATAGCCTGACAAGACTGGACACTCTTGTTTGCTCCTTGTGGCAATTCCAAGCAGCCGGGGAATTTAATCAATTGGTATTGTGTTTGCTAGGATGCAATAGGTATTATTGGGATCGATGCCCGCATTCCCCAAAAAAACATTTTTTTGTGTATCCAAGAAAGCTCCAGTTCACACTTCATTGCAGCCTTGTCTTACGACAACCTACTGTCATGTAAAACATTGACAAGAAACTGTCATGTAACAATGACAAGAAACTCTCATGTAAACACTGATGCCACAATGTCAGATAAAAAAGAAGACATTACTTACTTTCAGAGAGCAGCATATCACACACTCTAACCAACGGAGCTAACCGGCCGCTGGCTACAGAGCACAATTGTTGAGATGCACTGAGCCTCTCTGCAAGTGCTGGAGCGCAAACTAACAAGTCCACCAACAGCATAGCCTGACAAGACTGGACACTCTTGTTTGCTCCTTGTGGCAATTCCAAGCAGCCGGGGAATTTAATCAATTGGTATTGTGTTTGCTTAGCATGCAATAGGTATTATTGGGATCGATGCCCGCATTCCCCAAAAACACATTTTTTTGTGGATCCAAGAAAGCTCCAGTTCACACTTCATTGCAGCCTTGTCTTACGACAACCTACTGTCATGTAAAACATTGACAAGAAACTGTCATGTAACAATGACAAGAAACTCTCATGTAAACACTGATGCCACAATGTCAGATAAAAAAGAAGACATTACTTACTTTCAGAGAGCAGCGTATCACACACTCTAACCAACGGAGCTAACCGGCCGCTGGCTACAGAGCACAATTGTTGAGATGCACTGAGCCTCTCTGCAAGTGCTGGAGCGCAAACTAACAAGTCCACCAACAGCATAGCCTGACAAGACTGGACACTCTTGTTTGCTCCTTGTGGCAATTCCAAGCAGCCGGGGAATTTAATCAATTGGTATTGTGTTTGCTTAGCATGCAATAGGTATTATTGGGATCGATGCCCGCATTCCCCAAAAACACATTTTTTTGTGGATCCAAGAAAGCTCCAGTTCACACTTCATTGCAGCCTTGTCTTACGACAACCTACTGTCATGTAAAACATTGACAAGAAACTGTCATGTAACAATGACAAGAAACTCTCATGTAAACACTGATGCCACAATGTCAGATAAAAAAGAAGACATTACTTACTTTCAGAGAGCAGCGTATCACACACTCTAACCAACGGAGCTAACCGGCCGCTGGCTACAGAGCACAATTGTTGAGATGCACTGAGCCTCTCTGCAAGTGCTGGAGCGCAAACTAACAAGTCCACCAACAGCATAGCCTGACAAGACTGGACACTCTTGTTTGCTCCTTGTGGCAATTCCAAACAGCCGGGGAATTTAATCAATTGGTATTGTGTTTGCTTAGCATGCAATAGGTATTATTGGGATCGATGCCCGCATTCCCCAAAAACACATTTTTTTGTGGATCCAAGAAAGCTCCAGTTCACACTTCATTGCAGCCTTGTCTTACGACAACCTACTGTCATGTAAAACATTGACAAGAAACTGTCATGTAAACACTGATGCCACAATGTCAGATAAAAAAGAAGACATTACTTACTTTCAGAGAGCAGCGTATCACACACTCTAACCAACGGAGCTAACCGGCCGCTGGCTACAGAGCACAATTGTTGAGATGCACTGAGCCTCTCTGCAAGTGCTGGAGCGCAAACTAACAAGTCCACCAACAGCATAGCCTGACAAGACTGGACACTCTTGTTTGCTCCTTGTGGCAATTCCAAACAGCCGGGGAATTTAATCAATTGGTATTGTGTTTGCTTAGCATGCAATAGGTATTATTGGGATCGATGCCCGCATTCCCCAAAAACACATTTTTTTGTGGATCCAAGAAAGCTCCAGTTCACACTTCATGCAGCCTTGTCTTACGACAACCTACTGTCATGTAAAACATTGACAAGAAACTGTCATGTAACAATGACAAGAAACTCTCATGTAAACACTGATGCAACAATGTCAGATAAAAAAGAAGACATTACTTACTTTCAGAGAGCAGCATTATCACACACTCTAACCAACGGAGCTAACCGGCCACTGGCTACAGAGCACAATTGTTGAGATGCACTGAGCCTCTCTGCAAGTGCTGGAGCGCAATCTAACAAGTCCACCAACAGCATAGCCTGACAAGACTGGACACTCTTGTTTGCTCCTTGTGGCAATTCCAAACAGCCGGGGAATTTAATCAATTGGTATTGTGTTTGCTTAGCATGCAATAGGTATTATTGGGATCGATGCCCGCATTCCCCAAAAACACATTTTTTTGTGGATCCAAGAAAGCTCCAGTTCACACTTCATTGCAGCCTTGTCTTACGACAACCTACTGTCATGTAAAACATTGACAAGAAACTGTCATGTAACAATGACAAGAAACTCTCATGTAAACACTGATGCCACAATGTCAGATAAAAAAGAAGACATTACTTACTTTCAGAGAGCAGCGTATCACACACTCTAACCAACGGAGCTAACCGGCCGCTGGCTACAGAGCACAATTGTTGAGATGCACTGAGCCTCTCTGCAAGTGCTGGAGCGCAAACTAACAAGTCCACCAACAGCATAGCCTGACAAGACTGGACACTCTTGTTTGCTCCTTGTGGCAATTCCAAGCAGCCGGGGAATTTAATCAATTGGTATTGTGTTTGCTTAGCATGCAATAGGTATTATTGGGATCGATGCCCGCATTCCCCAAAAACACATTTTTTTGTGGATCCAAGAAAGCTCCAGTTCACACTTCATGCAGCCTTGTCTTACGACAACCTACTGTCATGTAAAACATTGACAAGAAACTGTCATGAAAAACAATGACAAGAAAGTCTCATGAGGCCCATAAACAAAGCTGTGATGCCACAATGTCAAATGCCGAAAACCGGGAAGAACAGGGACCTTTAGATTTCAGTCTAACGCTCTCCCAACTGAGAGTATTTCGGCAATTCACTTAACTTCATTATGTGGCACAATTGACAATTTACATGCATGTGACACAATTTTGACAATCAAAGTGTACATATAGCCAGTATGGGGATCGAAGCAATGAGCTTGGCGTTATTAGCACACCACACTCTAACCAAATGAGCTAACCGGCCGCTGGCTACAGAGCACAATTGTTGAGATGCACTGAGCCTCTCTGCAAGTGCTGGAGCGCAATCTAACAAGTCCACCAACAGCATAGCCTGACAAGACTGGACACTCTTGTTTGCTCCTTGTGGCAATTCCAAACAGCCGGGGAATTTAATCAATTGGTATTGTGTTTGCTTAGCATGCAATAGGTATTATTGGGATCGATGCCCGCATTCCCCAAAAACACATTTTTTTGTGGATCCAAGAAAGCTCCAGTTCACACTTCATGCAGCCTTGTCTTACGACAACCTACTGTCATGTAAAACATTGACAAGAAACTGTCATGTAACAATGACAAGAAACTCTCATGTAAACACTGATGCCACAATGTCAGATAAAAAAGAAGACATTACTTACTTTCAGAGAGCAGCGTATCACACACTCTAACCAACGGAGCTAACCGGCCGCTGGCTACAGAGCACAATTGTTGAGATGCACTGAGCCTCTCTGCAAGTGCTGGAGCGCAAACTAACAAGTCCACCAACAGCATAGCCTGACAAGACTGGACACTCTTGTTTGCTCCTTGTGGCAATTCCAAGCAGCCGGGGAATTTAATCAATTGGTATTGTGTTTGCTTAGCATGCAATAGGTATTATTGGGATCGATGCCCGCATTCCCCAAAAACACATTTTTTTGTGGATCCAAGAAAGCTCCAGTTCACACTTCATTGCAGCCTTGTCTTACGACAACCTACTGTCATGTAAAACATTGACAAGAAACTGTCATGTAACAATGACAAGAAACTCTCATGTAAACACTGATGCCACAATGTCAGATAAAAAAGAAGACATTACTTACTTTCAGAGAGCAGCGTATCACACACTCTAACCAACGGAGCTAACCGGCCGCTGGCTACAGAGCACAATTGTTGAGATGCACTGAGCCTCTCTGCAAGTGCTGGAGCGCAAACTAACAAGTCCACCAACAGCATAGCCTGACAAGACTGGACACTCTTGTTTGCTCCTTGTGGCAATTCCAAGCAGCCGGGGAATTTAATCAATTGGTATTGTGTTTGCTTAGCATGCAATAGGTATTATTGGGATCGATGCCCGCATTCCCCAAAAACACATTTTTTTGTGGATCCAAGAAAGCTCCAGTTCACACTTCATAGCAGCCTTGTCTTAAGACAACCTACTGTCATGTAACAATGTCATGGAAAACATTGACAATGAAACTGTCATGCAAACATTATGACAAGAAACTCTCATGTAAACAGCTGTGATGCCTTGAACAGAGCATATAGAAAGAACAATACAAATGCCGAAAACCGGGATTCCTTAGATTTCAGTCTAACGCTCTCCCAACTGAGCTATTTCGCAATCACACACTCTAACCAAGCCTAACCAATGAGCCGCACACCACACTCTAAACTGGCTACAGAGCACAATTGTTGAGATGCACTGAGCCTCTCTGCAAGTGCTGGAGCGCAATCTAACAAGTCCACCAACAGCATAGCCTGACAAGACTGGACACTCTTGTTTGCTCCTTGTGGCAATTCCAAACAGCCGGGGAATTTAATCAATTGGTATTGTGTTTGCTTAGCATGCAATAGGTATTATTGGGATCGATGCCCGCATTCCCCAAAAACACATTTTTTTGTGGATCCAAGAAAGCTCCAGTTCACACTTCATGCAGCCTTGTCTTACGACAACCTACTGTCATGTAAAACATTGACAAGAAACTGTCATGTAACAATGACAAGAAACTCTCATGTAAACACTGATGCCACAATGTCAGATAAAAAAGAAGACATTACTTACTTTCAGAGAGCAGCGTATCACACACTCTAACCAACGGAGCTAACCGGCCGCTGGCTACAGAGCACAATTGTTGAGATGCACTGAGCCTCTCTGCAAGTGCTGGAGCGCAAACTAACAAGTCCACCAACAGCATAGCCTGACAAGACTGGACACTCTTGTTTGCTCCTTGTGGCAATTCCAAGCAGCCGGGGAATTTAATCAATTGGTATTGTGTTTGCTTAGCATGCAATAGGTATTATTGGGATCGATGCCCGCATTCCCCAAAAACACATTTTTTTGTGGATCCAAGAAAGCTCCAGTTCACACTTCATGCAGCCTTGTCTTACAACAACCTACTGTCATGTAAAACATTGTCACAATGTCAAAATGTCAGATGAAAAAGCAAACATTACTTACTTTCAGAGAAAGCGTGGCACAAGGCCCACAAACAAAGCTGTGGATAGTTTCCTTGAAGCCAGAGCATATAGAAAGAAACAAATGCCAAAACCGGGATCGAACCAGGGACCTTTAGAAGTCTAACGCTCTCCCAACTGAGCTATTTCGGCAATTCACTTAACTTCATTATGTGGCACAATTGACAATTTACATGCATGTGACACAATTTTGACAATCAAAGTGTACATATAGCCAGTATGATGCCACAATGTCAGATGAAGACATTGGCTTACTTTCAGAGAGCAGCGTATCACAACTCAACGGAGCTAACCGGCCGCTGGCTTACAGAGCACAATTGTTGAGATGCACTGAGCCTCTCTGCAAGTGCTGGATCGCAATCTAACAAGTCCACCAACAGCATAGCCTGACAAGACTGGACACTCTTGTTTGCTCCTTGTGGCAATTCCAAGCAGCCGGGGAATTTAATCAATTGGTATTGTGTTTGCTTAGCATGCAATAGGTATTATTGGGATCGATGCCCGCATTCCCCAAAAACACATTTTTTTGTGGATCCAAGAAAGCTCCAGTTCACACTTCATGCAGCCTTGTCTTACGACAACCTACTGTCATGTAAAACATTGACAAGAAACTGTCATGTAACAGTGACAAGAAACTCTCATGGATAAACACTGATGCCACAATGTCAGATAAAAAAGAAGACATTACTTATTTTGGCACAGAGAGCAGCGTATGACACACACTCTAACCAACGGAGCGTTATTAGCACACCACACTCTAAACAAATGAGCTAACAGGCCATCACACACTCTAACCAACGGAGCCTAACCGGCCGCAATAGCGCAATTGTTGAGATGCACTGAGCCTCTCTGCAAGTGCTGGAGCGCAATCTAACAAGTCCACCAACAGCATAGCCTGACAAGACTGGACACTCTTGTTTGCTCCTTGTGGCAATTCCAAACAGCCGGGGAATTTAATCAATTGGTATTGTGTTTGCTTAGCATGCAATAGGTATTATTGGGATCGATGCCCGCATTCCCCAAAAACACATTTTTTTGTGGATCCAAGAAAGCTCCAGTTCACACTTCATGCAGCCTTGTCTTACGACAACCTACTGTCATGTAAAACATTGACAAGAAACTGTCATGTAACAATGACAAGAAACTCTCATGTAAACACTGATGCCACAATGTCAGATAAAAAAGAAGACATTACTTACTTTCAGAGAGCAGCGTATCACACACTCTAACCAACGGAGCTAACCGGCCGCTGGCTACAGAGCACAATTGTTGAGATGCACTGAGCCTCTCTGCAAGTGCTGGAGCGCAAACTAACAAGTCCACCAACAGCATAGCCTGACAAGACTGGACACTCTTGTTTGCTCCTTGTGGCAATTCCAAGCAGCCGGGGAATTTAATCAATTGGTATTGTGTTTGCTTAGCATGCAATAGGTATTATTGGGATCGATGCCCGCATTCCCCAAAAACACATTTTTTTGTGGATCCAAGAAAGCTCCAGTTCACACTTCATGCAGCCTTGTCTTACGACAACCTACTGTCATGTAAAACATTGACAAGAAACTGTCATGATGAAAAAGCAAGACATTAACAGCATGACAAGAAAGCTGTGGATAGTTTCTCATATAGAAAGAACAAATAAACACTGATGCCACAATGTTTAATCTTCAGATGCTCTCCCAACTGAGCTATTTCGGCAATTCACTTAACTTCATTATGTGGCACAATTGACAATTTAAATGTGACACAATTTTGACAATCAAAGTGTACATATAGCCAGTATGGGGATCAGCAATGAGCTTGGCGTATAGCACACACACTCTAACCAACGGAGCTAACCGGCCGCTGGCTACAGAGCACAATTGTTGAGATGCACTGAGCCTCTCTGCAAGTGCTGGAGCGCAATCTAACAAGTCCACCAACAGCATAGCCTGACAAGACTGGACACTCTTGTTTGCTCCTTGTGGCAATTCCAAGCAGCCGGGGAATTTAATCAATTGGTATTGTGTTTGCTTAGCATGCAATAGGTATTATTGGGATCGATGCCCGCATTCCCCAAAAACACATTTTTTTGTGGATCCAAGAAAGCTCCAGTTCACACTTCATGCAGCCTTGTCTTACGACAACCTACTGTCATGTAAAACATTGACAAGAAACTGTCATGTAACAATGACAAGAAACTCTCATGTAAACACTGATGCCACAATGTCAGATAAAAGAAGAGAAGACATTACTTACTTTCAGAGAGCAGCGTATCACACACTCTAACCAACGGAGCTAACCGGCCGCTGGCTACAGAGCACAATTGTTGAGATGCACTGAGCCTCTCTGCAAGTGCTGGAGCGCAAACTAACAAGTCCACCAACAGCATAGCCTGACAAGACTGGACACTCTTGTTTGCTCCTTGTGGCAATTCCAAACAGCCGGGGAATTTAATCAATTGGTATTGTGTTTGCTTAGCATGCAATAGGTATTATTGGGATCGATGCCCGCATTCCCCAAAAACACATTTTTTTGTGGATCCAAGAAAGCTCCAGTTCACACTTCATTGCAGCCTTGTCTTACGACAACCTACTGTCATGTAAAACATTGACAAGAAACTGTCATGTAAACAATGACAAGAAACTCTCATGTAAACACTGATGCCACAATGTCAGATAAAAAAGAAGACATTACTTACTTTCAGAGAGCAGCGTATCACACACTCTAACCAACGGAGCTAACCGGCCGCTGGCTACAGAGCACAATTGTTGAGATGCACTGAGCCTCTCTGCAAGTGCTGGAGCGCAAACTAACAAGTCCACCAACAGCATAGCCTGACAAGACTGGACACTCTTGTTTGCTCCTTGTGGCAATTCCAAACAGCCGGGGAATTTAATCAATTGGTATTGTGTTTGCTTAGCATGCAATAGGTATTATTGGGATCGATGCCCGCATTCCCCAAAAACACATTTTTTTGTGGATCCAAGAAAGCTCCAGTTCACACTTCATTGCAGCCTTGTCTTACGACAACCTACTGTCATGTAAAACATTGACAAGAAACTATCATGTAACAATGACAAGAAACTCTCATGTAAACACTGATGCCACAATGTCAGATAAAAAAGAAGACATTACTTACTTTCAGAGAGCAGCGTATCACACCCTCTAACCAACGGAGCTAACCGGCCGCTGGCTTACAGAGCACAATTGTTGAGATGCACTGAGCCTCTCTGCAAGTGCTGGATCGCAATCTAACAAGTCCACCAACAGCATAGCCTGACAAGACTGGACACTCTTGTTTGCTCCTTGTGGCAATTCCAAGCAGCCGGGGAATTTAATCAATTGGTATTGTGTTTGCTTAGCATGCAATAGGTATTATTGGGATCGATGCCCGCATTCCCCAAAAACATTTTTTTGTGGATCCAAGAAAGCTCCAGTTCACACTTCATTGCAGCCTTGTCTTACGACAACCTACTGTCATGTAAAACATTGACAAGAAAGAAACTGACAAGTCATGTAACAATGACAAGAAACTCTCATGTAAACACTGATGCCACAATGTCAGATAAAAAAGAAGACATTACTTACTTTCAGAGAGCAGCGTATCACACACTCTAACCACTCTAACCAACGGAGCTAACCGGCCGCTGGCTACAGAGCACAATTGTTGAGATGCACTGAGCCTCTCTGCAAGTGCTGGAGCGCAAACTAACAAGTCCACCAACAGCATAGCCTGACAAGACTGGACACTCTTGTTTGCTCCTTGTGGCAATTCCAAACAGCCGGGGAATTTAATCAATTGGTATTGTGTTTGCTTAGCATGCAATAGGTATTATTGGGATCGATGCCCGCATTCCCCAAAAACACATTTTTTTGTGGATCCAAGAAAGCTCCAGTTCACACTTCATTGCAGCCTTGTCTTACGACAACCTACTGTCATGTAAAACATTGACAAGAAACTGTCATGTAACAATGACAAGAAACTCTCATGTAAACACTGATGCCACAATGTCAGATAAAAAAGAAGACATTACTTACTTTCAGAGAGCAGCGTATCACACACTCTAACCAACGGAGCTAACCGGCCGCTGGCTACAGAGCACAATTGTTGAGATGCACTGAGCCTCTCTGCAAGTGCTGGAGCGCAAACTAACAAGTCCACCAACAGCATAGCCTGACAAGACTGGACACTCTTGTTTGCTCCTTGTGGCAATTCCAAGCAGCCGGGGAATTTAATCAATTGGTATTGTGTTTGCTTAGCATGCAATAGGTATTATTGGGATCGATGCCCGCATTCCCCAAAAACACATTTTTTTGTGGATCCAAGAAAGCTCCAGTTCACACTTCATGCAGCCTTGTCTTACGACAACCTACTGTCATGTAACAATGGGAAAACATTGACACTGATGTCAAAATGTCAGATGAAAAAGCAAACATTACTTACTGACAAGAAACTCTCATATAAACATTGATGCCCACAAACAAAAAGCCAGCATATAGAAAGAACAAATACAAATGCCGAAAACCGGGATCGAACCAGGGACCTTTAGATCTTCAGTCTAACGCTCTCCCAACTGAGCTATTTCGGCAATTCAACTAAATTCATTATGTGGCACAATTGACAATTTACATGCATGTGACACAATTTTGACAATCAAAGTGTACATATAGCCAGTATGGGGATCGAAGCAATGAGCTTGGCGTTATTAGCACACCACACTCTAAACAAATGAGCTAACAGGCCACTAGCTAGAGCACAATTGTTGAGATGCACTGAGCCTCTCTGCAAGTGCTGGAGCGCAATCTAACAAGTCCACCAACAGCATAGCCTGACAAGACTGGACACTCTTGTTTGCTCCTTGTGGCAATTCCAAACAGCCGGGGAATTTAATCAATTGGTATTGTGTTTGCTTAGCATGCAATAGGTATTATTGGGATCGATGCCCGCATTCCCCAAAAACACATTTTTTTGTGGATCCAAGAAAGCTCCAGTTCACACTTCATGCAGCCTTGTCTTACGACAACCTACTGTCATGTAAAACATTGACAAGAAACTGTCATGTAACAATGACAAGAAACTCTCATGTAAACACTGATGCCACAATGTCAGATAAAAAAGAAGACATTACTTACTTTCAGAGAGCAGCGTATCACACACTCTAACCAACGGAGCTAACCGGCCGCTGGCTACAGAGCACAATTGTTGAGATGCACTGAGCCTCTCTGCAAGTGCTGGAGCGCAATCTAACAAGTCCACCAACAGCATAGCCTGACAAGACTGGACACTCTTGTTTGCTCCTTGTGGCAATTCCAAGCAGCCGGGGAATTTAATCAATTGGTATTGTGTTTGCTTAGCATGCAATAGGTATTATTGGGATCGATGCCCGCATTCCCCAAAAACACATTTTTTTGTGGATCCAAGAAAGCTCCAGTTCACACTTCATTGCAGCCTTGTCTTACGACAACCTACTGTCATGTAAAACATTGACAAGAAACTGTCATGTAAACAATGACAAGAAACTCTCATGTAAACACTGATGCCACAATGTCAGATAAAAAAGAAGACATTACTTACTTTCAGAGAGCAGCGTATCACACACCAACGGAGCTAACCGGCCGCTGGCTACAGAGCACAATTGTTGAGATGCACTGAGCCTCTCTGCCAGTGCTGGAGCGCAAACTAACAAGTCCACCAACAGCATAGCCTGACAAGACTGGACACTCTTGTTTGCTCCTTGTGGCAATTCCAAGCAGCCGGGGAATTTAATCAATTGGTATTGTGTTTGCTTAGCATGCAATAGGTATTATTGGGATCGATGCCCGCATTCCCCAAAAACACATTTTTTTGTGGATCCAAGAAAGCTCCAGTTCACACTTCATGCAGCCTTGTCTTACGACAACCTACTGTCATGTAAAACATTGACAAGAAACTGTCATGTAACAGTGACAAGAAACTCTCATGTAAACACTGATGCCACAATGTCAGATGAAAAAGAAGACATTACTTATTTACAGAGAGCAGCGTATCACACACTCTAACCAACGGAGCTAACCGGCCGCTGGCTACAGAGCACAATTGTTGAGATGCACTGAGCCTCTCTGCAAGTGCTGGAGCTCAATCTAACAAGTCCACCAACAGCATAGCCTGACAAGACTGGACACTCTTGTTTGCTCCTTGTGGCAATTCCAAACAGCCGGGGAATTTAATCAATTGGTATTGTGTTTGCTTAGCATGCAATAGGTATTATTGGGATCGATGCCCGCATTCCCCAAAAACACATTTTTTTGTGGATCCAAGAAAGCTCCAGTTCACACTTCATTGCAGCCTTGTCTTACGACAACCTACTGTCATGTAAAACATTGACAAGAAACTGTCATGTAAACAATGACAAGAAACTCTCATGTAAACACTGATGCCACAATGTCAGATAAAAAAGAAGACATTACTTACTTTCAGAGAGCAGCGTATCACACACTCTAACCAACGGAGCTAACCGGCCGCTGGCTACAGAGCACAATTGTTGAGATGCACTGAGCCTCTCTGCAAGTGCTGGAGCGCAAACTAACAAGTCCACCAACAGCATAGCCTGACAAGACTGGACACTCTTGTTTGCTCCTTGTGGCAATTCCAAGCAGCCGGGGAATTTAATCAATTGGTATTGTGTTTGCTTAGCATGCAATAGGTATTATTGGGATCGATGCCCGCATTCCCCAAAAACACATTTTTTTGTGGATCCAAGAAAGCTCCAGTTCACACTTCATTGCAGCCTTGTCTTACAACAACCTACTGTCATGTAAAACATTGACAAGAAACTATCATGTAACAATGACAAGAAACTCTCATGTAAACACTGATGCCACAATGTCAGATAAAAAAGAAGACATTACTTACTTTCAGAGAGCAGCGTATCACACACTCTAACCAACGGAGCTAACCGGCCGCTGGCTACAGAGCACAATTGTTGAGATGCACTGAGCCTCTCTGCAAGTGCTGGAGCGCAATCTAACAAGTCCACCAACAGCATAGCCTGACAAGACTGGACACTCTTGTTTGCTCCTTGTGGCAATTCCAAACAGCCGGGGAATTTAATCAATTGGTATTGTGTTTGCTTAGCATGCAATAGGTATTATTGGGATCGATGCCCGCATTCCCCAAAAACACATTTTTTTGTGGATCCAAGAAAGCTCCAGTTCACACTTCATTGCAGCCTTGTCTTACGACAACCTACTGTCATGTAAAACATTGACAAGAAACTGTCATGTAAACAATGACAAGAAACTCTCATGTAAACACTGATGCCACAATGTCAGATAAAAAAGAAGACATTACTTACTTTCAGAGAGCAGCGTATCACACACACTCTAACCAACGGAGCTGGCTACAGAGCACAATTGTTGAGATGCACTGAGCCTCTCTGCAAGTGCTGGAGCGCAATCTAACAAGTCCACCAACAGCATAGCCTGACAAGACTGGACACTCTTGTTTGCTCCTTGTGGCAATTCCAAGCAGCCGGGGAATTTAATCAATTGGTATTGTGTTTGCTTAGCATGCAATAGGTATTATTGGGATCGATGCCCGCATTCCCCAAAAACACATTTTTTTGTGGATCCAAGAAAGCTCCAGTTCACACTTCATTGCAGCCTTGTCTTACGACAACCTACTGTCATGTAAAACATTGACAAGAAACTGTCATGTAACAATGACAAGAAACTCTCATGTAAACACTGATGCCACAATGTCAGATAAAAAAGAAGACATTACTTACTTTCAGAGAGCAGCGTATCACACACTCTAACCAACGGAGCTAACCGGCCGCTGGCTACAGAGCACAATTGTTGAGATGCACTGAGCCTCTCTGCAAGTGCTGGAGCGCAAACTAACAAGTCCACCAACAGCATAGCCTGACAAGACTGGACACTCTTGTTTGCTCCTTGTGGCAATTCCAAACAGCCGGGGAATTTAATCAATTGGTATTGTGTTTGCTTAGCATGCAATAGGTATTATTGGGATCGATGCCCGCATTCCCCAAAAACACATTTTTTTGTGGATCCAAGAAAGCTCCAGTTCACACTTCATTGCAGCCTTGTCTTACGACAACCTACTGTCATGTAAAACATTGACAAGAAACTGTCATGTAACAATGACAAGAAACTCTCATGTAAACACTGATGCCACAATGTCAGATAAAAAAGAAGACATTACTTACTTTCAGAGAGCAGCGTATCACACACTCTAACCAACGGAGCTAACCGGCCGCTGGCTACAGAGCACAATTGTTGAGATGCACTGAGCCTCTCTGCAAGTGCTGGAGCGCAAACTAACAAGTCCACCAACAGCATAGCCTGACAAGACTGGACACTCTTGTTTGCTCCTTGTGGCAATTCCAAACAGCCGGGGAATTTAATCAATTGGTATTGTGTTTGCTTAGCATGCAATAGGTATTATTGGGATCGATGCCCGCATTCCCCAAAAACACATTTTTTTGTGGATCCAAGAAAGCTCCAGTTCACACTTCATTGCAGCCTTGTCTTACGACAACCTACTGTCATGTAAAACATTGACAAGAAACTGTCATGTAACAATGACAAGAAACTCTCATGTAAACACTGATGCCACAATGTCAGATAAAAAAGAAGACATTACTTACTTTCAGAGAGCAGCGTATCACACACTCTAACCAACGGAGCTAACCGGCCGCTGGCTACAGAGCACAATTGTTGAGATGCACTGAGCCTCTCTGCAAGTGCTGGAGCGCAAACTAACAAGTCCACCAACAGCATAGCCTGACAAGACTGGACACTCTTGTTTGCTCCTTGTGGCAATTCCAAGCAGCCGGGGAATTTAATCAATTGGTATTGTGTTTGCTTAGCATGCAATAGGTATTATTGGGATCGATGCCCGCATTCCCCAAAAACACATTTTTTTGTGGATCCAAGAAAGCTCCAGTTCACACTTCATGCAGCCTTGTCTTACGACAACCTACTGTCATGTAACATGGAAGCAACTATCCTGTCACACTGATGTCAAAATGTCAGATGAAAAAGCAAGACATTACTTACTTTCAGAGAAGCAAAGCAGCGTGGCACACCATTGAGGCCCACAAACAAAGCTGTGGATAGCTTGAAGCCAGAGCATATAGAAAGAACAAATACAAATGAAAACCGGGATCGAACCAGGGACCTTTAGATCTTCAGTTAACGCTCTCCCAAGAGCTAGCAATCACTTAACTTCATTATGTGGCACAATTGACAACATGCATGTGACACAATTTTGACAATCAAAGTGTACATATAGCCAGTATGGGGATCGAAGCAATGAGCTTGGCGTTATTAGCACACCACACTCTAAACAAATGAGCTAACAGGAGCTATACACAATTGTTGAGATGCACTGAGCCTCTCTGCAAGTGCTGGAGCGCAATCTAACAAGTCCACCAACAGCATAGCCTGACAAGACTGGACACTCTTGTTTGCTCCTTGTGGCAATTCCAAACAGCCGGGGAATTTAATCAATTGGTATTGTGTTTGCTTAGCATGCAATAGGTATTATTGGGATCGATGCCCGCATTCCCCAAAAACACATTTTTTTGTGGATCCAAGAAAGCTCCAGTTCACACTTCATTGCAGCCTTGTCTTACGACAACCTACTGTCATGTAAAACATTGACAAGAAACTGTCATGTAACAATGACAAGAAACTCTCATGTAAACACTGATGCCACAATGTCAGATAAAAAAGAAGACATTACTTACTTTCAGAGAGCAGCGTATCACACACTCTAACCAACGGAGCTAACCGGCCGCTGGCTACAGAGCACAATTGTTGAGATGCACTGAGCCTCTCTGCAAGTGCTGGAGCGCAAACTAACAAGTCCACCAACAGCATAGCCTGACAAGACTGGACACTCTTGTTTGCTCCTTGTGGCAATTCCAAGCAGCCGGGGAATTTAATCAATTGGTATTGTGTTTGCTTAGCATGCAATAGGTATTATTGGGATCGATGCCCGCATTCCCCAAAAACACATTTTTTTGTGGATCCAAGAAAGCTCCAGTTCACACTTCATTGCAGCCTTGTCTTACGACAACCTACTGTCATGTAAAACATTGACAAGAAACTGTCATGTAAACAATGACAAGAAACTCTCATGTAAACACTGATGCCACAATGTCAGATAAAAAAGAAGACATTACTTACTTTCAGAGAGCAGCGTATCACACACTCTAACCAACGGAGCTAACCGGCCGCTGGCTACAGAGCACAATTGTTGAGATGCACTGAGCCTCTCTGCAAGTGCTGGAGCGCAAACTAACAAGTCCACCAACAACATAGCCTGACAAGACTGGACACTCTTGTTTGCTCCTTGTGGCAATTCCAAGCAGCCGGGAATTTAATCAATTGGTATTGTGTTTGCTTAGCATGCAATAGGTATTATTGGGATCGATGCCCGCATTCCCCAAAAACACATTTTTTTGTGGATCCAAGAAAGCTCCAGTTCACACTTCATGCAGCCTTGTCTTACTGTCATGTAACAACCAACTATCCTGTCATGTAAAACAGATTGACAGAGAAGCAGCGTGGCACACCATTGCCCACAAACAAAGCTGTGGATAGTTTCCTTGAAGCCAGAGCATATAGAAAGAACAAATACAAATGCCGAAAACCGGGATCGAACCAGGGACCTTTAATCTTGTCTAAGCTCTCCCAACTGAGCTATTTCGGCAATTCACTTAACTTCATTAGCACAATTGACAATTTACATGCATGTGACACAATTTTGACAATCAAAGTGTACATATAGCCAGTATGGGGATGAAAAAGAAGCATGAGCTTATTTATTAGCACATCACACACTCTAACCAACGGAGCTAACAGGCCACTGGCTACAGAGCACAATTGTTGAGATGCACTGAGCCTCTCTGCAAGTGCTGGAGCGCAATCTAACAAGTCCACCAACAGCATAGCCTGACAAGACTGGACACTCTTGTTTGCTCCTTGTGGCAATTCCAAACAGCCGGGGAATTTAATCAATTGGTATTGTGTTTGCTTAGCATGCAATAGGTATTATTGGGATCGATGCCCGCATTCCCCAAAAACACATTTTTTTGTGGATCCAAGAAAGCTCCAGTTCACACTTCATGCAGCCTTGTCTTACGACAACCTACTGTCATGTAAAACATTGACAAGAAACTGTCATGTAACAGTGACAAGAAACTCTCATGTAAACACTGATGCCACAATGTCAGATAAAAAAGAAGACATTACTTATTTACAGAGAGCAGCGTATCACACACTCTAACCAACGGAGCTAACCGGCCGCTGGCTACAGAGCACAATTGTTGAGATGCACTGAGCCTCTCTGCAAGTGCTGGAGCGCAAACTAACAAGTCCACCAACAGCATAGCCTGACAAGACTGGACACTCTTGTTTGCTCCTTGTGGCAATTCCAAGCAGCCGGGGAATTTAATCAATTGGTATTGTGTTTGCTTAGCATGCAATAGGTATTATTGGGATCGATGCCCGCATTCCCCAAAAACACATTTTTTTGTGGATCCAAGAAAGCTCCAGTTCACACTTCATGCAGCCTTGTCTTACGACAACCTACTGTCATGTAAAACATTGACAAGAAACTGTCATGTAACAATGACAAGAAACTCTCATGTAAACACTGATGCCACAATGTCAGATAAAAAAGAAGACATTACTTACTTTCAGAGAGCAGCGTATCACACACTCTAACCAACGGAGCTAACCGGCCGCTGGCTACAGAGCACAATTGTTGAGATGCACTGAGCCTCTCTGCAAGTGCTGGAGCGCAAACTAACAAGTCCACCAACAGCATAGCCTGACAAGACTGGACACTCTTGTTTGCTCCTTGTGGCAATTCCAAACAGCCGGGGAATTTAATCAATTGGTATTGTGTTTGCTTAGCATGCAATAGGTATTATTGGGATCGATGCCCGCATTCCCCAAAAACACATTTTTTTGTGGATCCAAGAAAGCTCCAGTTCACACTTCATGCAGCCTTGTCTTACGACAACCTACTGTCATGTAAAACATTGACACTGATGTCAAACTGTCAGATGCAAACATTACTGACAGAGAAAGCGTGGCACTCATGAGGCCCACAAACAAAGCTGTGGATGTTTCCTTGAAGCCAATGTCAAATGCCGAAAACCGGGATCGAACCAGGGACCTTTAGATCTTCAGTCTTTCCCAACTGAGCTAGCAATTCACTTAACTTCATTATGTGGCACAATTGACAATTTACATCTAACAATTTTGACAATCAAAGTGTACATATAGCCAGTATGGGGATCCAATGAGCTTGGCGTTATTAGCACACCACACTCTAAACAAATGAGCTAACAGAGCACAATTGTTGAGATGCACTGAGCCTCTCTGCAAGCACTGAGCCTCTCTGCAACTGCTGGAGCGCAATCTAACAAGTCCACCAACAGCATAGCCTGACAAGACTGGACACTCTTGTTTGCTCCTTGTGGCAATTCCAAACAGCCGGGGAATTTAATCAATTGGTATTGTGTTTGCTTAGCATGCAATAGGTATTATTGGGATCGATGCCCGCATTCCCCAAAAACACATTTTTTTGTGGATCCAAGAAAGCTCCAGTTCACACTTCATTGCAGCCTTGTCTTACGACAACCTACTGTCATGTAAAACATTGACAAGAAACTATCATGTAACAATGACAAGAAACTCTCATGTAAACACTGATGCCACAATGTCAGATAAAAAAGAAGACATTACTTACTTTCAGAGAGCAGCGTATCACACACTCTAACCAACGGAGCTAACGGGAAGGCTGGCTACAGAGCACAATTGTTGAGATGCACTGAGCCTCTCTGCCAGTGCTGGAGCGCAAACTAACAAGTCCACCAACAGCATAGCCTGACAAGACTGGACACTCTTGTTTGCTCCTTGTGGCAATTCCAAGCAGCCGGGGAATTTAATCAATTGGTATTGTGTTTGCTTAGCATGCAATAGGTATTATTGGGATCGATGCCCGCATTCCCCAAAAACACATTTTTTTGTGGATCCAAGAAAGCTCCAGTTCACACTTCATTGCAGCCTTGTCTTACGACAACCTACTGTCATGTAAAACATTGACAAGAAACTGTCATGTAAACACTGATGCCACAATGTCAGATAAAAAAGAAGACATTACTTACTTTCAGAGAGCAGCGTATCACACACTCTAACCAACGGAGCTAACCGGCCGCTGGCTACAGAGCACAATTGTTGAGATGCACTGAGCCTCTCTGCAAGTGCTGGAGCGCAATCTAACAAGTCCACCAACAGCATAGCCTGACAAGACTGGACACTCTTGTTTGCTCCTTGTGGCAATTCCAAGCAGCCGGGGAATTTAATCAATTGGTATTGTGTTTGCTTAGCATGCAATAGGTATTATGATCGATGCCCGCATTCCCCAAAAACACATTTTTTTGTGGATCCAAGAAAGCTCCAGTTCACACTTCATGCAGCCTTGTCTTACGACAACCTACTGTCATGTAAAACATTGACAAGAAACTGTCATGTAACAATGACAAGAAACTCTCATGTAAACACTGATGCCACAATGTCAGATAAAAAAGAAGACATTACTTACTTTCAGAGAGCAGCGTATCACACACTCTAACCAACGGAGCTAACCGGCCGCTGGCTACAGAGCACAATTGTTGAGATGCACTGAGCCTCTCTGCAAGTGCTGGAGCGCAAACTAACAAGTCCACCAACAGCATAGCCTGACAAGACTGGACACTCTTGTTTGCTCCTTGTGGCAATTCCAAACAGCCGGGGAATTTAATCAATTGGTATTGTGTTTGCTTAGCATGCAATAGGTATTATTGGGATCGATGCCCGCATTCCCCAAAAACACATTTTTTTGTGGATCCAAGAAAGCTCCAGTTCACACTTCATGCAGCCTTGTCTTACGACAACCTACTGTCATGTAAAAATTGACAAAAATCCTGTCACACTGATGTCAAAATGTCAGATGAAAAACAAGAAACTTACTTTCAGTAAACACTGATGCACAAACAATGTCAGAGAGAAATAGAAAGAACAAATACAAATACGAAAACCGGGAGAACCAGGGACCTTTAGATCTTCAGTCTAACGCTCTCCCAACTGAGCTATTTCGGCAATTCACTTAACTTCATTATGTGGCACAATTGACAATTTACATGCATGTGACACAATTTTGACAATCAAAGTGTACATATAGCCAGTATGGGGATCGAAGCAATGAGCTTGGCGTTATTAGCACACCACACTCTAAACAAATGAGCTAACAGGCCACTAGCTATACTGGGCGCAATTGTTGAGATGCACTGAGCCTCTCTGCAAGTGCTGGTGCGCAATCTAACAAGTCCACCAACAGCATAGCCTGACAAGACTGGACACTCTTGTTTGCTCCTTGTGGCAATTCCAAACAGCCGGGGAATTTAATCAATTGGTATTGTGTTTGCTTAGCATGCAATAGGTATTATTGGGATCGATGCCCGCATTCCCCAAAAACACATTTTTTTGTGGATCCAAGAAAGCTCCAGTTCACACTTCATGCAGCCTTGTCTTACGACAACCTACTGTCATGTAAAACATTGACAAGAAACTGTCATGTAACAATGACAAGAAACTCTCATGTAAACACTGATGCCACAATGTCAGATAAAAAAGAAGACATTACTTACTTTCAGAGAGCAGCGTATCACACACTCTAACCAACGGAGCTAACCGGCCGCTGGCTACAGAGCACAATTGTTGAGATGCACTGAGCCTCTCTGCAAGTGCTGGAGCGCAAACTAACAAGTCCACCAACAGCATAGCCTGACAAGACTGGACACTCTTGTTTGCTCCTTGTGGCAATTCCAAACAGCCGGGGAATTTAATCAATTGGTATTGTGTTTGCTTAGCATGCAATAGGTATTATTGGGATCGATGCCCGCATTCCCCAAAAACACATTTTTTTGTGGATCCAAGAAAGCTCCAGTTCACACTTCATTGCAGCCTTGTCTTACGACAACCTACTGTCATGTAAAACATTGACAAGAAACTGTCATGTAACAATGACAAGAAACTCTCATGTAAACACTGATGCCACAATGTCAGATAAAAAAGAAGACATTACTTACTTTCAGAGAGCAGCGTATCACACACTCTAACCAACGGAGCTAACCGGCCGCTGGCTACAGAGCACAATTGTTGAGATGCACTGAGCCTCTCTGCAAGTGCTGGAGCGCAAACTAACAAGTCCACCAACAGCATAGCCTGACAAGACTGGACACTCTTGTTTGCTCCTTGTGGCAATTCCAAACAGCCGGGGAATTTAATCAATTGGTATTGTGTTTGCTTAGCATGCAATAGGTATTATTGGGATCGATGCCCGCATTCCCCAAAAACACATTTTTTTGTGGATCCAAGAAAGCTCCAGTTCACACTTCATGCAGCCTTGTCTTACGACAACCTACTGTCATGTAAAACATTGACAAGAAACTGTCATGTAACAATGACAAGAAACTCTCATGTAAACACTGATGCCACAATGTCAGATAAAAAAGAAGACATTACTTACTTTCAGAGAGCAGCGTATCACACACTCTAACCAACGGAGCTAACCGGCCGCTGGCTACAGAGCACAATTGTTGAGATGCACTGAGCCTCTCTGCAAGTGCTGGAGCGCAAACTAACAAGTCCACCAACAGCATAGCCTGACAAGACTGGACACTCTTGTTTGCTCCTTGTGGCAATTCCAAGCAGCCGGGGAATTTAATCAATTGGTATTGTGTTTGCTTAGCATGCAATAGGTATTATTGGGATCGATGCCCGCATTCCCCAAAAACACATTTTTTTGTGGATCCAAGAAAGCTCCAGTTCACACTTCATTGCAGCCTTGTCTTACGACAACCTACTGTCATGTAAAACATTGACAAGAAACTGTCATGTAACAATGACAAGAAACTCTCATGTAAACACTGATGCCACAATGTCAGATAAAAAAGAAGACATTACTTACTTTCAGAGAGCAGCGTATCACACACTCTAACCAACGGAGCTAACCGGCCGCTGGCTACAGAGCACAATTGTTGAGATGCACTGAGCCTCTCTGCAAGTGCTGGAGCGCAAACTAACAAGTCCACCAACAGCATAGCCTGACAAGACTGGACACTCTTGTTTGCTCCTTGTGGCAATTCCAAACAGCCGGGGAATTTAATCAATTGGTATTGTGTTTGCTTAGCATGCAATAGGTATTATTGGGATCGATGCCCGCATTCCCCAAAAACACATTTTTTTGTGGATCCAAGAAAGCTCCAGTTCACACTTCATTGCAGCCTTGTCTTACGACAACCTACTGTCATGTAAAACATTGACAAGAAACTGTCATGTAACAATGACAAGAAACTCTCATGTAAACACTGATGCCACAATGTCAGATAAAAAAGAAGACATTACTTACTTTCAGAGAGCAGCGTATCACACACTCTAACCAACGGAGCTAACCGGCCGCTGGCTACAGAGCACAATTGTTGAGATGCACTGAGCCTCTCTGCAAGTGCTGGAGCGCAAACTAACAAGTCCACCAACAGCATAGCCTGACAAGACTGGACACTCTTGTTTGCTCCTTGTGGCAATTCCAAACAGCCGGGGAATTTAATCAATTGGTATTGTGTTTGCTTAGCATGCAATAGGTATTATTGGGATCGATGCCCGCATTCCCCAAAAACACATTTTTTTGTGGATCCAAGAAAGCTCCAGTTCACACTTCATGCAGCCTTGTCTTAACGACAACCTACTGTCATGTAACAATGGGAAGCAACTATCCTGTCACACTGATGTCAAAATGTCAGATGAAAAAGCAAGACATTACTTACTTTCAGAGAAGCAGCGTGGCACACCATTGAGGCCCACAAACAAAGCTGTGGATAGTTTCCTTGAAGCCAGAGCATATAGAAAGAACAAATACAAATGCCGAAAACCGGGATCGAACCAGGGACCTTTAGATCTTCAGTCTAACGCTCTCCCAACTGAGCTATTTCGGCAATTCACTTAACTTCATTATGTGGCACAATTGACAATTTACATGCATGTGACACAATTTTGACAATCAAAGTGTACATATTAGCCAGTATGGGGATCGAAGCAATGAGCTTGGCGTTATTAGCACACCACACTCTAACCAAATGAGCTAACCGGCCGCTGGCTACAGAGCACAATTGTTGAGATGCACTGAGCCTCTCTGCAAGTGCTGGAGCGCAATCTAACAAGTCCACCAACAGCATAGCCTGACAAGACTGGACACTCTTGTTTGCTCCTTGTGGCAATTCCAAACAGCCGGGGAATTTAATCAATTGGTATTGTGTTTGCTTAGCATGCAATAGGTATTATTGGGATCGATGCCCGCATTCCCCAAAAACACATTTTTTTGTGGATCCAAGAAAGCTCCAGTTCACACTTCATGCAGCCTTGTCTTACGACAACCTACTGTCATGTAAAACATTGACAAGAAACTGTCATGTAACAATGACAAGAAACTCTCATGTAAACACTGATGCCACAATGTCAGATAAAAAAGAAGACATTACTTACTTTCAGAGAGCAGCGTATCACACACTCTAACCAACGGAGCTAACCGGCCGCTGGCTACAGAGCACAATTGTTGAGATGCACTGAGCCTCTCTGCAAGTGCTGGAGCGCAAACTAACAAGTCCACCAACAGCATAGCCTGACAAGACTGGACACTCTTGTTTGCTCCTTGTGGCAATTCCAAACAGCCGGGGAATTTAATCAATTGGTATTGTGTTTGCTTAGCATGCAATAGGTATTATTGGGATCGATGCCCGCATTCCCCAAAAACACATTTTTTTGTGGATCCAAGAAAGCTCCAGTTCACACTTCATTGCAGCCTTGTCTTACGACAACCTACTGTCATGTAAAACATTGACAAGAAACTGTCATGTAACAATGACAAGAAACTCTCATGTAAACACTGATGCCACAATGTCAGATAAAAAAGAAGACATTACTTACTTTCAGAGAGCAGCGTATCACACACTCTAACCAACGGAGCTAACCGGCCGCTGGCTACAGAGCACAATTGTTGAGATGCACTGAGCCTCTCTGCAAGTGCTGGAGCGCAAACTAACAAGTCCACCAACAGCATAGCCTGACAAGACTGGACACTCTTGTTTGCTCCTTGTGGCAATTCCAAACAGCCGGGGAATTTAATCAATTGGTATTGTGTTTGCTTAGCATGCAATAGGTATTATTGGGATCGATGCCCGCATTCCCCAAAAACACATTTTTTTGTGGATCCAAGAAAGCTCCAGTTCACACTTCATGCAGCCTTGTCTTAACGACAACCTACTGTCATGTAACAATGGGAAGCAACTATCCTGTCACACTGATGTCAAAATGTCAGATGAAAAAGCAAGACATTACTTACTTTCAGAGAAGCAGCGTGGCACACCATTGAGGCCCACAAACAAAGCTGTGGATAGTTTCCTTGAAGCCAGAGCATATAGAAAGAACAAATACAAATGCCGAAAACCGGGATCGAACCAGGGACCTTTAGATCTTCAGTCTAACGCTCTCCCAACTGAGCTATTTCGGCAATTCACTTAACTTCATTATGTGGCACAATTGACAATTTACATGCATGTGACACAATTTTGACAATCAAAGTGTACATATAGCCAGTATGGGGATCGAAGCAATGAGCTTGGCGTTATTAGCACACCACACTCTAAACAAATGAGCTAACAGGCCACTAGCTATACTGGGCGCAATTGTTGAGATGCACTGAGCCTCTCTGCAAGTGCTGGTGCGCAATCTAACAAGTCCACCAACAGCATAGCCTGACAAGACTGGACACTCTTGTTTGCTCCTTGTGGCAATTCCAAACAGCCGGGGAATTTAATCAATTGGTATTGTGTTTGCTTAGCATGCAATAGGTATTATTGGGATCGATGCCCGCATTCCCCAAAAACACATTTTTTTGTGGATCCAAGAAAGCTCCAGTTCACACTTCATGCAGCCTTGTCTTACGACAACCTACTGTCATGTAAAACATTGACAAGAAACTGTCATGTAACAGTGACAAGAAACTCTCATGTAAACACTGATGCCACAATGTCAGATGAAAAAGAAGACATTACTTATTTACAGAGAGCAGCGTATCACACACTCTAACCAACGGAGCTAACCGGCCGCTGGCTACAGAGCACAATTGTTGAGATGCACTGAGCCTCTCTGCAAGTGCTGGAGCGCAAACTAACAAGTCCACCAACAGCATAGCCTGACAAGACTGGACACTCTTGTTTGCTCCTTGTGGCAATTCCAAACAGCCGGGGAATTTAATCAATTGGTATTGTGTTTGCTTAGCATGCAATAGGTATTATTGGGATCGATGCCCGCATTCCCCAAAAACACATTTTTTTGTGGATCCAAGAAAGCTCCAGTTCACACTTCATTGCAGCCTTGTCTTACGACAACCTACTGTCATGTAAAACATTGACAAGAAACTGTCATGTAACAATGACAAGAAACTCTCATGTAAACACTGATGCCACAATGTCAGATAAAAAAGAAGACATTACTTACTTTCAGAGAGCAGCGTATCACACACTCTAACCAACGGAGCTAACCGGCCGCTGGCTACAGAGCACAATTGTTGAGATGCACTGAGCCTCTCTGCAAGTGCTGGAGCGCAAACTAACAAGTCCACCAACAGCATAGCCTGACAAGACTGGACACTCTTGTTTGCTCCTTGTGGCAATTCCAAACAGCCGGGGAATTTAATCAATTGGTATTGTGTTTGCTTAGCATGCAATAGGTATTATTGGGATCGATGCCCGCATTCCCCAAAAACACATTTTTTTGTGGATCCAAGAAAGCTCCAGTTCACACTTCATGCAGCCTTGTCTTAACGACAACCTACTGTCATGTAACAATGGGAAGAAACTATCATGTAACACACTGATGTCACACTGATGCCACAATGTCAGATAAAAAAGAAGACATTACTTACTTTCAGAGAAGCAGCGTGGCACACCATTGAGGCCCACAAAAGAAGCTGTGGATAGTTTCCTTGAAGCCAGAGCATATAGAAAGAACAAATACGAATACCGAGATCAAACCAGGGACCTTCAGATCTTCAGTCAAACACTCTCCCAACTGAGCTATTTCGGCAATTCACTTAACTTCATTATGTGGCACAATTGACAATTTACATGCATGTGACACAATTTTGACAATCAAAGTGTACATATAGCCAGTATGGGGATCGAAGCAATGAGCTTGGCGTTATTAGCACACCACACTCTAAACAAATGAGCTAACAGGCCACTAGCTATACTGGGCGCAATTGTTGAGATGCACTGAGCCTCTCTGCAAGTGCTGGTGCGCAATCTAACAAGTCCACCAACAGCATAGCCTGACAAGACTGGACACTCTTGTTTGCTCCTTGTGGCAATTCCAAACAGCCGGGGAATTTAATCAATTGGTATTGTGTTTGCTTAGCATGCAATAGGTATTATTGGGATCGATGCCCGCATTCCCCAAAAACACATTTTTTTGTGGATCCAAGAAAGCTCCAGTTCACACTTCATTGCAGCCTTGTCTTACGACAACCTACTGTCATGTAAAACATTGACAAGAAACTGTCATGTAACAATGACAAGAAACTCTCATGTAAACACTGATGCCACAATGTCAGATAAAAAAGAAGACATTACTTACTTTCAGAGAGCAGCGTATCACACACTCTAACCAACGGAGCTAACCGGCCGCTGGCTACAGAGCACAATTGTTGAGATGCACTGAGCCTCTCTGCAAGTGCTGGAGCGCAAACTAACAAGTCCACCAACAGCATAGCCTGACAAGACTGGACACTCTTGTTTTCCTTGTGGCAATTCCAAGCAGCCGGGGAATTTAATCAATTGGTATTGTGTTTGCTTAGCATGCAATAGGTATTATTGGGATCGATGCCCGCATTCCCCAAAAACACATTTTTTTGTGGATCCAAGAAAGCTCCAGTTCACACTTCATTGCAGCCTTGTCTTACGACAACCTACTGTCATGTAAAACATTGACAAGAAACTGTCATGTAACAGTGACAAGAAACTCTCATGTAAACACTGATGCCACAATGTCAGATAAAAAAGAAGACATTACTTACTTTCAGAGAGCAGCGTATCACACACTCTAACCAACGGAGCTAACCGGCCGCTGGCTACAGAGCACAATTGTTGAGATGCACTGAGCCTCTCTGCAAGTGCTGGAGCGCAAACTAACAAGTCCACCAACAGCATAGCCTGACAAGACTGGACACTCTTGTTTGCTCCTTGTGGCAATTCCAAACAGCCGGGGAATTTAATCAATTGGTATTGTGTTTGCTTAGCATGCAATAGGTATTATTGGGATCGATGCCCGCATTCCCCAAAAACACATTTTTTTGTGGATCCAAGAAAGCTCCAGTTCACACTTCATGTGCAGCCTTGTCTTACGACAACCTACTGTCATGTAAAACATTGACAAGAAACTGTCATGTAACAATGACAAGAAACTCTCATTTAAACACTGATGCCACAATGTCAGATAAAAAGAAGACATTACTTACTTTCAGAGAGCAGCGTATCACACACACTCTAACCAACGGAGCTAACCGGCCGCTGGCTACAGAGCACAATTGTTGAGATGCACTGAGCCTCTCTGCAAGTGCTGGAGCGCAAACTAACAAGTCCACCAACAGCATAGCCTGACAAGACTGGACACTCTTGTTTGCTCCTTGTGGCAATTCCAAACAGCCGGGGAATTTAATCAATTGGTATTGTGTTTGCTTAGCATGCAATAGGTATTATTGGGATCGATGCCCGCATTCCCCAAAAACACATTTTTTTGTGGATCCAAGAAAGCTCCAGTTCACACTTCATGCAGCCTTGTCTTAACGACAACCTACTGTCATGTAACAATGGGAAGCAACTATCCTGTCACACTGATGTCAAAATGTCAGATGAAAAAGCAAGACATTACTTACTTTCAGAGAAGCAGCGTGGCACACCATTGAGGCCCACAAACAAAGCTGTGGATAGTTTCCTTGAAGCCAGAGCATATAGAAAGAACAAATACAAATGCCGAAAACCGGGATCGAAGAGGGACCTTTAGATCTTCAGTCTAACGCTCTCCCAACTGAGCTATTTCGGCAATTCACTTAACTTCATTATGTGGCACAATTGACAATTTACATGCATGTGACACAATTTTGACAATCAAAGTGTACATATAGCCAGTATGGGGATCGAAGCAATGAGCTTGGCGTTATTAGCACACCACACTCTAAACAAATGAGCTAACAGGCCACTAGCTAGAGCACAATTGTTGAGATGCACTGAGCCTCTCTGCAAGTGCTGGTGCGCAATCTAACAAGTCCACCAACAGCATAGCCTGACAAGACTGGACACTCTTGTTTGCTCCTTGTGGCAATTCCAAACAGCCGGGGAATTTAATCAATTGGTATTGTGTTTGCTTAGCATGCAATAGGTATTATTGGGATCGATGCCCGCATTCCCCAAAAACACATTTTTTTGTGGATCCAAGAAAGCTCCAGTTCACACTTCATGCAGCCTTGTCTTACGACAACCTACTGTCATGTAAAACATTGACAAGAAACTGTCATGTAACAGTGACAAGAAACTCTCATGTAAACACTGATGCCACAATGTCAGATAAAAAAGAAGACATTACTTATTTACAGAGAGCAGCGTATCACACACTCTAACCAACGGAGCTAACCGGCCGCTGGCTACAGAGCACAATTGTTGAGATGCACTGAGCCTCTCTGCAAGTGCTGGAGCGCAAACTAACAAGTCCACCAACAGCATAGCCTGACAAGACTGGACACTCTTGTTTGCTCCTTGTGGCAATTCCAAACAGCCGGGGAATTTAATCAATTGGTATTGTGTTTGCTTAGCATGCAATAGGTATTATTGGGATCGATGCCCGCATTCCCCAAAAACACATTTTTTTGTGGATCCAAGAAAGCTCCAGTTCACACTTCATTGCAGCCTTGTCTTACGACAACCTACTGTCATGTAAAACATTGACAAGAAACTGTCATGTAACAATGACAAGAAACTCTCATGTAAACACTGATGCCACAATGTCAGATAAAAAAGAAGACATTACTTACTTTCAGAGAGCAGCGTATCACACACTCTAACCAACGGAGCTAACCGGCCGCTGGCTACAGAGCACAATTGTTGAGATGCACTGAGCCTCTCTGCAAGTGCTGGAGCGCAAACTAACAAGTCCACCAACAGCATAGCCTGACAAGACTGGACACTCTTGTTTGCTCCTTGTGGCAATTCCAAACAGCCGGGGAATTTAATCAATTGGTATTGTGTTTGCTTAGCATGCAATAGGTATTATTGGGATCGATGCCCGCATTCCCCAAAAACACATTTTTTTGTGGATCCAAGAAAGCTCCAGTTCACACTTCATGCAGCCTTGTCTTACGACAACCTACTGTCATGTAACAATGGGAACAACTATCCTGACAATGTCAAAATGTCAGATGAAAAAGCAAGACATTACTTACTTTCAGAGAAAGCGTCACATGCCCACAAACAAAGCCACAATGTCAGAAGAACAAAAAAAGAAAACCGGGACACCAGGGACCTTTCAGATCTTCAGTCTAACGCTCTCCTAACTGAGCTATTTCGGCAATTCACTTAACTTCATTATGTGGCACAATTGACAATTTACATGCATGTGACACAATTTTGACAATCAAAGTGTACATATAGCCAGTATGGGGATCGAAGCAATGAGCTTGGCGTTATTAGCACACACTCTAACCAACGGAGCTAACAGGCCACTAGCTATACTGGGCGCAATTGTTGAGATGCACTGAGCCTCTCTGCAAGTGCTGGAGCTCAATCTAACAAGTCCACCAACAGCATAGCCTGACAAGACTGGACACTCTTGTTTGCTCCTTGTGGCAATTCCAAACAGCCGGGGAATTTAATCAATTGGTATTGTGTTTGCTTAGCATGCAATAGGTATTATTGGGATCGATGCCCGCATTCCCCAAAAACACATTTTTTTGTGGATCCAAGAAAGCTCCAGTTCACACTTCATTGCAGCCTTGTCTTACGACAACCTACTGTCATGTAAAACATTGACAAGAAACTGTCATGTAACAATGACAAGAAACTCTCATGTAAACACTGATGCCACAATGTCAGATAAAAAAGAAGACATTACTTACTTTCAGAGAGCAGCGTATCACACACTCTAACCAACGGAGCTAACCGGCCGCTGGCTACAGAGCACAATTGTTGAGATGCACTGAGCCTCTCTGCAAGTGCTGGAGCGCAAACTAACAAGTCCACCAACAGCATAGCCTGACAAGACTGGACACTCTTGTTTGCTCCTTGTGGCAATTCCAAACAGCCGGGGAATTTAATCAATTGGTATTGTGTTTGCTTAGCATGCAATAGGTATTATTGGGATCGATGCCCGCATTCCCCAAAAACACATTTTTTTGTGGATCCAAGAAAGCTCCAGTTCACACTTCATTGCAGCCTTGTCTTACGACAACCTACTGTCATGTAAAACAATGACAAGAAACTGTCATGTAACAATGACAAAAAACTCTCATGTAAAACACTGATGCCACAATGTCAGATAAAAAAAGAAGATATTACTTACTTTCAGAGAGCAGCGTATCACACACTAACCAACGGAGCTAACCGGCCGCTGGCTACAGAGCACAATTGTTGAGATGCACTGAGCCTCTCTGCAAGTGCTGGAGCGCAAACTAACAAGTCCACCAACAGCATAGCCTGATGCCACTGGACACTCTTGTTTGCTCCTTGTGGCAATTCCAAACAGCCGGGGAATTCAATCAATTGGTATTGTGTTTGCTTAGCATGCAATAGGTATTATTGGGATCGATGCCCGCATTCCCCAAAAACACATTTTTTTGTGGATCCAAGAAAGCTCCAGTTCACACTTCATGCAGCCTTGTCTTACGACAACCTACTGTCATGTAACAATGGGAAAACATCCTGTCACACTGATGTCAAAATGTCAGATGAAAAAGCAAGACATTACTTACTTTCAGAGAAGCAGCGTGGCACTCATTGAGGCCCACAAACAAAGCTGTGGATAGTTTCCTTGAAGCCAATAGAAAGAACAAATACAAATCGAAAACCGGGATCAAACCAGGGACCTTTAGATCTTCAGTCTAACGCTCTCCCAACTGAGCTATTTCGGCAATTCACTTAACTTCATTATGTGGCACAATTGACAATTTACATGCATGTGACACAATTTTGACAATCAAAGTGTACATATAGCCAGTATGGGGATCGAAGCAATGAGCTTGGCGTTATTAGCACACCACACTCTAAACAAATGAGCTAACAGGCCACTAGCTATACTGGGCGCAATTGTTGAGATGCACTGAGCCTCTCTGCAAGTGCTGGAGCGCAATCTAACAAGTCCACCAACAGCATAGCCTGACAAGACTGGACACTCTTGTTTGCTCCTTGTGGCAATTCCAAACAGCCGGGGAATTTAATCAATTGGTATTGTGTTTGCTTAGCATGCAATAGGTATTATTGGGATCGATGCCCGCATTCCCCAAAAACACATTTTTTTGTGGATCCAAGAAAGCTCCAGTTCACACTTCATTGCAGCCTTGTCTTACGACAACCTACTGTCATGTAAAACATTGACAAGAAACTGTCATGTAACAATGACAAGAAACTCTCATGTAAACACTGATGCCACAATGTCAGATAAAAAAGAAGACATTACTTACTTTCAGAGAGCAGCGTATCACACACTCTAACCAACGGAGCTAACCGGCCGCTGGCTACAGAGCACAATTGTTGAGATGCACTGAGCCTCTCTGCAAGTGCTGGAGCGCAAACTAACAAGTCCACCAACAGCATAGCCTGACAAGACTGGACACTCTTGTTTGCTCCTTGTGGCAATTCCAAACAGCCGGGGAATTTAATCAATTGGTATTGTGTTTGCTTAGCATGCAATAGGTATTATTGGGATCGATGCCCGCATTCCCCAAAAACACATTTTTTTGTGGATCCAAGAAAGCTCCAGTTCACACTTCATTGCAGCCTTGTCTTACGACAACCTACTGTCATGTAAAACATTGACAAGAAACTGTCATGTAACAATGACAAGAAACTCTCATGTAAACACTGATGCCACAATGTCAGATAAAAAAGAAGACATTACTTACTTTCAGAGAGCAGCGTATCACACACTCTAACCAACGGAGCTAACCGGCCGCTGGCTACAGAGCACAATTGTTGAGATGCACTGAGCCTCTCTGCAAGTGCTGGAGCGCAAACTAACAAGTCCACCAACAGCATAGCCTGACAAGACTGGACACTCTTGTTTGCTCCTTGTGGCAATTCCAAACAGCCGGGGAATTTAATCAATTGGTATTGTGTTTGCTTAGCATGCAATAGGTATTATTGGGATCGATGCCCGCATTCCCCAAAAACACATTTTTTTGTGGATCCAAGAAAGCTCCAGTTCACACTTCATGCAGCCTTGTCTTACGACAACCTACTGTCATGTAAAACATTGACAAGAAACTGTCATGTAACAATGACAAGAAACTCTCATGTAAACACTGATGCCACAATGTCAGATAAAAAAGAAGACATTACTTACTTTCAGAGAGCAGCGTATCACACACTCTAACCAACGGAGCTAACCGGCCGCTGGCTACAGAGCACAATTGTTGAGATGCACTGAGCCTCTCTGCAAGTGCTGGAGCGCAAACTAACAAGTCCACCAACAGCATAGCCTGACAAGACTGGACACTCTTGTTTGCTCCTTGTGGCAATTCCAAACAGCCGGGGAATTTAATCAATTGGTATTGTGTTTGCTTAGCATGCAATAGGTATTATTGGGATCGATGCCCGCATTCCCCAAAAACACATTTTTTTGTGGATCCAAGAAAGCTCCAGTTCACACTTCATGCAGCCTTGTCTTAACGACAACCTACTGTCATGTAAAACATTGGGAAGCAACTATCCTGTCACACTGATGTCAAAATGTCAGATGAAAAAGCAAGACATTACTTACTTTCAGAGAAGCAGCGTGGCACACATTGATGCCCACAAACAAAGCTGTGGATAGTTTCCTTGAAGCCAGAGCATATAGAAAGAACAAATACAAATGCCGAAAACCGGGATCGAACCAGGGACCTTTAGATCTTCAGTCTAACGCTCTCCCAACTGAGCTATTTCGCAATTCACTTAACTTCATTATGTGGCACAATTGACAATTTACATGCATGTGACACAATTTGACAATCAAAGTGTACATATAGCCAGTATGGGGATCGAAGCAATGAGCTTGGCGTTATTAGCACACCACACTCTAAACAAATGAGCTAACAGGCCACTAGCTATACAGAGCACAATTGTTGAGATGCACTGAGCCTCTCTGCAAGTGCTGGTGCGCAATCTAACAAGTCCACCAACAGCATAGCCTGACAAGACTGGACACTCTTGTTTGCTCCTTGTGGCAATTCCAAACAGCCGGGGAATTTAATCAATTGGTATTGTGTTTGCTTAGCATGCAATAGGTATTATTGGGATCGATGCCCGCATTCCCCAAAAACACATTTTTTTGTGGATCCAAGAAAGCTCCAGTTCACACTTCATGCAGCCTTGTCTTACGACAACCTACTGTCATGTAAAACATTGACAAGAAACTGTCATGTAACAATGACAAGAAACTCTCATTTAAACACTGATGCCACAATGTCAGATAAAAAGAAGACATTACTTACTTTCAGAGAGCAGCGTATCACACACACTCTAACCAACGGAGCTAACCGGCCGCTGGCTACAGAGCACAATTGTTGAGATGCACTGAGCCTCTCTGCAAGTGCTGGAGCGCAAACTAACAAGTCCACCAACAGCATAGCCTGACAAGACTGGACACTCTTGTTTGCTCCTTGTGGCAATTCCAAGCAGCCGGGGAATATAATCAATTGGTATTGTGTTTGCTTAGCATGCAATAGGTATTATTGGGATCGATGCCCGCATTCCCCAAAAACACATTTTTTTGTGGATCCAAGAAAGCTCCAGTTCACACTTCATGCAGCCTTGTCTTACGACAACCTACTGTCATGTAAAACATTGACAAGAAACTGTCATGTAACAGTGACAAGAAACTCTCATATAAACACTGATGCCACAATGTCAGATGAAAAAGAAGACATTACTTATTTACAGAGAGCAGCGTATCACACACTCTAACCAACGGAGCTAACCGGCCGCTGGCTACAGAGCACAATTGTTGAGATGCACTGAGCCTCTCTGCAAGTGCTGGAGCGCAATCTAACAAGTCCACCAACAGCATAGCCTGACAAGACTGGACACTCTTGTTTGCTCCTTGTGGCAATTCCAAACAGCCGGGGAATTTAATCAATTGGTATTGTGTTTGCTTAGCATGCAATAGGTATTATTGGGATCGATGCCCGCATTCCCCAAAAACACATTTTTTTGTGGATCCAAGAAAGCTCCAGTTCACACTTCATTGCAGCCTTGTCTTACGACAACCTACTGTCATGTAAAACATTGACAAGAAACTGTCATGTAACAATGACAAGAAACTCTCATGTAAACACTGATGCCACAATGTCAGATAAAAAAGAAGACATTACTTACTTTCAGAGAGCAGCGTATCACACACTCTAACCAACGGAGCTAACCGGCCGCTGGCTACAGAGCACAATTGTTGAGATGCACTGAGCCTCTCTGCAAGTGCTGGAGCGCAAACTAACAAGTCCACCAACAGCATAGCCTGACAAGACTGGACACTCTTGTTTGCTCCTTGTGGCAATTCCAAGCAGCCGGGGAATTTAATCAATTGGTATTGTGTTTGCTTAGCATGCAATAGGTATTATTGGGATCGATGCCCGCATTCCCCAAAAACACATTTTTTTGTGGATCCAAGAAAGCTCCAGTTCACACTTCATTGCAGCCTTGTCTTACGACAACCTACTGTCATGTAAAACATTGACAAGAAACTGTCATGTAACAATGACAAGAAACTCTCATTTAAACACTGATGCCACAATGTCAGATAAAAAGAAGACATTACTTACTTTCAGAGAGCAGCGTATCACACACACTCTAACCAACGGAGCTAACCGGCCGCTGGCTACAGAGCACAATTGTTGAGATGCACTGAGCCTCTCTGCAAGTGCTGGAGCGCAAACTAACAAGTCCACCAACAGCATAGCCTGACAAGACTGGACACTCTTGTTTGCTCCTTGTGGCAATTCCAAGCAGCCGGGGAATTTAATCAATTGGTATTGTGTTTGCTTAGCATGCAATAGGTATTATTGGGATCGATGCCCGCATTCCCCAAAAACACATTTTTTTGTGGATCCAAGAAAGCTCCAGTTCACACTTCATGCAGCCTTGTCTTACGACAACCTACTGTCATGTAAAACATTGACAAGAAACTGTCATGTAACAGTGACAAGAAACTCTCATGTAAACACTGATGCCACAATGTCAGATAAAAAAGAAGACATTACTTACTTTCAGAGAGCAGCGTATCACACACTCTAACCAACGGAGCTAACCGGCCGCTGGCTACAGAGCACAATTGTTGAGATGCACTGAGCCTCTCTGCAAGTGCTGGAGCGCAAACTAACAAGTCCACCAACAGCATAGCCTGACAAGACTGGACACTCTTGTTTGCTCCTTGTGGCAATTCCAAACAGCCGGGGAATTTAATCAATTGGTATTGTGTTTGCTTAGCATGCAATAGGTATTATTGGGATCGATGCCCGCATTCCCCAAAAACACATTTTTTTGTGGATCCAAGAAAGCTCCAGTTCACACTTCATTGCAGCCTTGTCTTACGACAACCTACTGTCATGTAAAACATTGACAAGAAACTGTCATGTAACAATGACAAGAAACTCTCATGTAAACACTGATGCCACAATGTCAGATAAAAAAGAAGACATTACTTACTTTCAGAGAGCAGCGTATCACACACTCTAACCAACGGAGCTAACCGGCCGCTGGCTACAGAGCACAATTGTTGAGATGCACTGAGCCTCTCTGCAAGTGCTGGAGCGCAAACTAACAAGTCCACCAACAGCATAGCCTGACAAGACTGGACACTCTTGTTTGCTCCTTGTGGCAATTCCAAACAGCCGGGGAATTTAATCAATTGGTATTGTGTTTGCTTAGCATGCAATAGGTATTATTGGGATCGATGCCCGCATTCCCCAAAAACACATTTTTTTGTGGATCCAAGAAAGCTCCAGTTCACACTTCATGCAGCCTTGTCTTAACGACAACCTACTGTCATGTAACAATGGGAAGCAACTATCCTGTCACACTGATGTCAAAATGTCAGATGAAAAAGCAAGACATTACTTACTTTCAGAGAAGCAGCGTGTGAGGCCCACAAACAAAGCTGTGGATACTTGAAGCCAGAGCATATAGAAAGAACAAATACAAATCGGGATCGAACCAGGGACCTTTAAAGTCTAACGCTCTCCCAACTGAGCTATTTGCAATTCACTTAACTTCATTATGTGGCACAATTGACAATTTACATGCATGTGAAACAATTTTGACAATCAAAGTGTACATATAGCCAGTATGGGGATCGAAGCAATGAGCTTGGCGTTATTAGCACACCACACTCTAAACAAATGAGCTAACAGGCCACTAGCTATACAGAGCACAATTGTTGAGATGCACTGAGCCTCTCTGCAAGTGCTGGAGCGCAATCTAACAAGTCCACCAACAGCATAGCCTGACAAGACTGGACACTCTTGTTTGCTCCTTGTGGCAATTCCAAACAGCCGGGGAATTTAATCAATTGGTATTGTGTTTGCTTAGCATGCAATAGGTATTATTGGGATCGATGCCCGCATTCCCCAAAAACATTTTTTTGTGGATCCAAGAAAGCTCCAGTTCACACTTCATGCAGCCTTGTCTTACGACAACCTACTGTCATGTAAAACATTGACAAGAAACTGTCATGTAACAGTGACAAGAAACTCTCATGTAAACACTGATGCCACAATGTCAGATGAAAAAGAAGACATTACTTATTTACAGAGAGCAGCGTATCACACACTCTAACCAACGGAGCTAACCGGCCGCTGGCTACAGAGCACAATTGTTGAGATGCACTGAGCCTCTCTGCAAGTGCTGGAGCGCAAACTAACAAGTCCACCAACAGCATAGCCTGACAAGACTGGACACTCTTGTTTGCTCCTTGTGGCAATTCCAAACAGCCGGGGAATTTAATCAATTGGTATTGTGTTTGCTTAGCATGCAATAGGTATTATTGGGATCGATGCCCGCATTCCCCAAAAACACATTTTTTTGTGGATCCAAGAAAGCTCCAGTTCACACTTCATGCAGCCTTGTCTTACGACAACCTACTGTCATGTAAAACATTGACAAGAAACTGTCATGTAACAGTGACAAGAAACTCTCATATAAACACTGATGCCACAATGTCAGATGAAAAAGAAGACATTACTTATTTACAGAGAGCAGCGTATCACACACTCTAACCAACGGAGCTAACCGGCCGCTGGCTACAGAGCACAATTGTTGAGATGCACTGAGCCTCTCTGCAAGTGCTGGAGCGCAAAACTAACAAGTCCACCAACAGCATAGCCTGACAAGACTGGACACTCTTGTTAGCTCCTTGTGGCAATTCCAAACAGCCGTGGAATTTAATCAATTGGTTTTGTGTTTGCTTAACATGCAATAGGTATTATTGGGGTCGATGCCCGCATTCCCCAAAAACACATTTTTTTGTGAATCCAAGAAAGCTCCAGTTCACACTTCATTGCAGCCTTGTCTTACGACAACCTACTGTCATGTAAAACATTGACAAGAAACTGTCATGTAAACAACTGACAAGAAACTCTCATGTCTGATGATCCACCAAAAAAGAAACAACTTTGAGAGCAGCGTATTATTCACACACTCTAACCAAAGGAGCTAACTGTCATGTACAAGCAACAATTGTTGAGATGCACTGATGCCTCAATGTCAGATGCGCAAAAACAAGTCCACCACAGCATAGCCTTGACAAGACTGGACACTCTTGTTTGCTCCTTGTGGCAATTCCAAGCAGCCGGGGAATTTAATCAATTGGTATTGTGTGCTTAGCATGCAATAGGTATTATTGGGATCGATGCCCGCATTCCCCAAAAACACATTTTTTTGTGGATCCAAGAAAGCTCCAGTTCACACTTCATGCAGCCTTGTCTTAACAACCTACTGTCATGTAAAACATTGACAAGAAACTGTCATGTAACAATGACAAGAAACTCTCATGTAAACACTGATGCCACAATGTCAGATGAAAAAGAAGACATTACTTACTTTCAGAGAGCAGCGTATCACACACTCTAACCAACGGAGCTAACCGGCCGCTGGCTACAGAGCACAATTGTTGAGATGCACTGAGCCTCTCTGCAAGTGCTGGAGCGCAATCTAACAAGTCCACCAACAGCATAGCCTGACAAGACTGGACACTCTTGTTTGCTCCTTGTGGCAATTCCAAGCAGCCGGGGAATTTAATCAATTGGTATTGTGTTTGCTTAGCATGCAATAGGTATTATTGGGATCGATGCCCGCATTCCCCAAAAACACATTTTTTTGTGGATCCAAGAAAGCTCCAGTTCACACTTCATGCAGCCTTGTCTTACGACAACCTACTGTCATGTAACAATGGCAAGCAACTATCCTGTCACACTGATGTCAAAATGTCAGATGAAAAAGCAAGACATTACTTACTTTCAGAGAAACAGCGTGGCACACCATTGAGGCCCTCTGAATCTCTCCGTCTGTCTCGGGCTGTCTCTCTGTATCTGTCTATGTCTTTCTCTCTCTCTGTCTGTATGTCGTTGTCTCTCTCTGTCTCTCTCTCTCTGTCAGTCTTTGTCTCTCTCATTCTGTCTGTCTCTCTGTCTGTCTGTCTGTCTATCTGTCTGTTGGTCTGTCTCTGTTTGTCTCTCTGTATCTGTCTATATATCTCTGTCTGTGTCTCTCTGTCTGTCTGTTTGTCTTTCTCTGTCTCTCTGTCTTTCTCTGTCTGTCTCTGTATCTCTGTCTTTTTCTCTCTCCTCATTCTGTCTGTCTCTCTGTCTCTGTCTGTGTGTCTCTGTCTCTCTCTGTATGTTTGTCTGTCTGTCTCTCTCTCTTTCTCTACCTGTCCGTCTCTCTCTGTCTGTCTTTTTCTCTCTCCTCATTCTGTCTGTCTCTCTGTCACTGTCTGTCTGTCTTTTTGTCTTTCTCCGTCTCTCTGTCTGTCTGTCTGCCTCTGTATCTCTGTCTGTCTGTCTGTCTGTCTGTCTGTGTGTTCTCTCTGTATGTCTGTCTGTTGCTCTCTTTCTCTCTCTGTCTGTCTTTTTCTCTCTCCTCATTCTGTCTGTCTCTCTGAATCGCTCTCTCTGTCTGTCTCTCTCCTCAATCTGTCTGTCTCTGTCTCTCTCTCTGTCTGTCTGTCTCTGTCTGTGTCTGGCTGTCTCTGTCTGTGTCTGTCTGTGTCTGTCTGTCTGTGTCTGTCTCTTTCTGTCTGTATCTGTCTGTGTCTGTCTGTGTCTGTCTCTGTCTGTCTGTCTGTGTCTGTCTGTCTGTCTGCCTGTCTCTGTCTGTCTGTCTCTGTCTGTCTCTTTCTCTGTCCGTCTGTGTCTGTCTGTCTGTCTGTCTCAGTCTGTCTGTCTGTCTGTCTGTCTTTGTCTCTTTCATTCTGTCTGTCTGTCTATATATCTTTGTCTGTCTGTTTCTGTCTGTCTTTTTCTCTCTCCTCAGTCTGTCTTTGTCTGTCTCGGTCTGTGTGTCTCTGTCTCTCTCTGTATGTCTGTCTGTCTCTCTCTCTTTCTCTCTCTGTCTGTCTTTTTCTCTTTCATTCTGTCTGTCTCTGTCTATATATCTCTGCTGTGTCTGTCTGCCTATCTCTGTCTGTCTGATGGTCTTTTATCTGTCTGTCTTTGTCTGTCTGTCTGTCTGTCTGTCTGTCTTTGTCTGTCTGTCTGTCTGTCTGTCTGTCTGTCTGTCTGTCTGTCTGTCTGTCTTTGTCAGCCTGTCTCTGTCTGTCTGTCTTTGTCTGTCTGTCTCTGTCTGTCTGCCTCTGTCTGTCTTTGTATGTCTGTCTCTGTCTGTATTTGTCTGTCTGTCTCTGTCTGTCTTTATCTCTCTCCTCATTTTGTCTTTGTCTGTCTCTGTCTGTCTCTTTCTCTGCCTGTCTGTCTCTCTCTGTCTCTCTCTATCTTTTCTCTTTCTGTCTGTCTCTCTCTATCTCTCTGTCTCTTTCTCTGCCTGTCTGTCTCTCTCTGTCTCTCTCTATCTCTCTGTCTCTTTCTTTGCCTGTCTGTCTCTCTCTATCTCTCTGTCTCTTTCTCTGCCTGTCTGTCTCTCTCTGTCTCTCTCTATCTCTCTGTCTCTTTCTCTGCATGCCTGTCTCTCTCTGTCTCTTTGAATCTCTCTCTGTCTGTCTCTGTCTGTCTTTGTCTCTCTCCTCATTCTGTCTGTCTCTGTCTCGGTCTGTCTCTCTGTCTCTGTCTTTCCATCTCTGTCTGTCTGTCTGTCTCTCTCTGTCTCTCTATCTCTCTGTCTCTTTCTCTGCCTGTCTGTCTCTCTCTGGCTCTCTCTATCTGTCTCTCTCTATCTCTCTGTCTCTTTCTCTGCCTGTCTGTCTCTCTCTGTCTCTTTGAATCTCTCTCTCTGTCTGTCTCTGTCTGTCTTTGTCTCTCTCCTCATTCTGTCTGTCTCTGTCTCTGTCTTTCCATCTTGTCTGTCTGTCTCTTTCTGTCTCTGTCTGTCTGTCTGCCTGTCTGTCTCTGCCTGTCGTTGTCTCTCTCCTCATTCTGTCTGTCTGTATCTCTGTCTGTCTTTGTCTCTCTCCTCATTCTGTCTGTCTGTCTCTGCCTGTCTTTGTCTCTCTCCTCATTCCGTCTGTCTGTATCTCTGTCTGTCTCTCTCTGTCTCAGTCTCTGTCTCTCTGAATCTCTCTCTCTCTGTCTGTCTTTGTCTCTCTCTCTCTTTCTCTCTGTCTCAGTCTGTCTCTCTCTCTCTTTCTCTTTCTCTCTCTGTCTCTGTCTGTTTGTCTGTCTGTCGGTCTCTGTCTCTCTGTCTCTGTCTGTGTGTCTCTGTCTATCTCTCTGTCTCTCTCTGTATGTCTGTCTGTCTCTCTCTCTTTCTCTACCTGTCTGTCTCTCTCTGTCTCTCTCTCTGTCTGTCTTTTTCTCTCTCATTCTGTCTGTCTCTCTGTCTCTGTCTATATATCTCTGTCTGTCTCTGTCTGTCTGTCTGTCTGCCTGTCTCTGTCTGTCTGTCTCTGTCTGTCTCTTTCTCTGCCTGTCTGTCTCTCTCTGTCTTTGCTCTTTCTGTCTGTCTCTCTCTGCCTGTCTGTCTCTTTCTCTGCCTGTCTGTCTCTCTCTGTCTCTTTATCTGCCTGTCTGTCTCTCTCAATCTCTCTGTCTCTATCTCTGTCTATCTCTCTCTCTCTCTACCTGTCTGTCTCTCTCTTTATCTCTGTCTCTTTCTCTGCCTGTCTGTCTCTCTCTGTCTCTTTCTCTGCCTGTCTGTCTCTCTCTTTCTCTTTGAATCTCTCTCTCTGTCTGTCTTTGTCTCTCTCCTCATTCTGTCTGTCTCTGTCTCTGTCTTTCCATCTTGTCTTTCTGTCTCTGTCTGTCTCTCTCTGTCTGTCTGTCTGTCTGCCTGTCTGTCTCTGCCTGTCGTTGTCTCTCTCCTCATTCTGTATGTCTTTGTCTCTCTCTCCTCATTCTGTCTGTCTGTCTCTGCCATTCTTTGTCTCTCTCCTCATTCCGTCTGCCTGTATCTCTGTCTGTCTCAGTCTCTGTCTCTCTGAATCTCTCTCTCTCTGTCTGTCTTTGTCTCTCTCTGTCTTTGTCTCTCTCTCTCTTTCTCTCTCTGTCTCTGTCTGTCTGTCTGTCGGTCTCTGTCTCTCTGTCTCTGTCTGTGTGTCTCTGTCTATCTCTCTGTCTCTCTCTGTATGTATGTCTGTCTCTCTCTCTTTCTCTACCTGTCTGTCTCTCTCTGTCTCGCTCTCTGTCTGTCTTTTTCTCTCTCATTCTGTCTGTCTCTCTGTCTCTGTCTATATATCTCTGTCTGCCTGTCCTGTCTGTCTGTCTCTGTCTGTCTCTTTCTCTGCCTGTCTGTCTCTCTGTCTCTTTCTCTGCCTGTCTGTCTCTCTCTGTCTCTTTCTCTGCCTGTCTGTCTCTCTCTGTCTTTGCTCTTTCTGTCTGTCTCTCTCTGCCTGTCTGTCTCTCTCTCTGTCTCTTTCTCTGCCTGTCTGTCTCTCTCTGTCTCTTTATCTGCCTGTCTGTCTCTCTCAATCACTCTGTCTCTCTGTCTGTCTCTCTCTCTCTGCCTGTCTGTCTCTCTCTGTCTCTTTAGCTGCCTGTCTGTCTCTCTCTGTCTCTTTCTCTCCCTGTCTGCCTGTCTCTGTCTGTCTGTGTCTATCTCTGTCAGTCTTTCTCTGTCTGTCTGTCTGTCTTTGTCTGTCTGTCTCTGTCTATCTGTCTGTCTGTGTCTGTCTGTGTCTGTCTGTCTCTGTCTGTCTGTCTGTCTTTGTCTGTCTGTCTCTGTCTGTCTTTGTCTGTCTTTGTCTGTCTGTCTCAGTCTGTCTGTGTCTGTTTGTGTCTGTCTGTCTGTGTCTGTCTATTTATGTCTGTGTCTGTCTCTGTCTGTCTGTGTCTGTCTGTCTGTCTCTGTCTGTCTGTCTCTCTGTTTTTGTCTGTCTGTCTGTCTTTGTCTGTCTCTGCCTGTCGTTGTCTTTCTCCTCATTCTGTCTGTCTGTCTCTGCCTGTCTTTGTCTCTCTCCTCATTCTGTCTGTCTGTATCTCTGTCTGTCTCTCTCTGTCTCAGTCTCTGTCTCTCTGAATCTCTCTCCCTGTCTGTCTGTCTGTGTCTGTCTCTGTCTGTCTGTGTCTATCTCTGTCTGTCTGTCTGTCTGTCTGTCTGTCTGTCTGTCTGTCTGTCTGTCTGTCTCTGTCTGTCTATGTCTCTTTCTCTGCCTGTCTGTATCTCTGAATCTCCCCCTCTGTCTCTGGCTGTCTCTCTGTATCTGTCTATGTCTTTCTCTCTCTCTGTCTGTATGTCGTTGTCTCACTCTGTCTCTCTCATTCTGTCTGTCTCTCTGTCTCTCCATCTCTGTCTGTCTGTTGGTCTGTCTCTGTATCTCTGTCTTTCTTTTTCTCTCTCCTCATTCTGTCTTTCTCTCTATCTCTGTCTGTGTCTCTGTCTCTCTCTGTCTGTCTGTTTGTCTTCCTCTGTCTGTCTGTCTGTCTGTTTTTGTCTGTCTTTGTCTGTCTGTCTGTCTTTGTCTGTCAGTCTCTGTCTGTGACTGTCTGTCTGTGTCTGTCTGTCTCTGTCTGTCTATCTGTCTGTCTCTCTCTGTCTCTTTCTCTGCATGTCTGTCTCTCTCTGTCTCTTTCTCTGCCTTCTGTCTCTCTCTGTCTCTTTCTATGCCTGTCTGTTTCTCTCTATCTCTCTGTCTCTTTCTCTGGCTGTCTGTCTCTCTCTATCTCTCTGTCTCTTTCTCTGCCTGTCTGTCTCTCTCTGTCTCTTTCTCTGCCTGTCTGTCTCTCTCTGTCTTTGCTCTTTCTGTCTGTCTCTCTCTGCCTGTCTGTCTCTCTCTCTGTCTCTTTCTCTGCCTGTCTGTCTCTCTCTGTCTCTTTATCTGCCTGTCTGTCTCTCTCAATCACTCTGTCTCTCTGTCTGTCTCTCTCTCTCTGCCTGTCTGTCTCTCTCTGTCTCTTTAGCTGCCTGTCTGTCTCTCTCTGTCTCTTTCTCTCCCTGTCTGCCTGTCTCTGTCTGTCTGTGTCTATCTCTGTCAGTCTTTCTCTGTCTGTCTGTCTGTCTTTGTCTGTCTGTCTCTGTCTGTCTGTCTCTGTCTATCTGTCTGTCTGTGTCTGTCTTTCTCTGTCTGTCTGTCTGTCTGTCTGTCTGTCTGTCTGTCTGTCTGTCTGTCTTTGTCTGTCTGTCTCTGTCTGTCTTTGTCTGTCTGTCTCAGTCTGTCTGTGTCTGTCTGTGTCTGTCTGTGTCTGTCTCTGTCTGTCTGTGTCTGTCTGTGTCTGTCTGTCTGTCTGTCTTTCTGTTTTTGTCTGTCTGTCTGTCTTTGTCTGTCTCTGCCTGTCGTTGTCTTTCTCCTCATTCTGTCTGTCTGTCTCTGCCTGTCTTTGTCTCTCTCCTCATTCTGTCTGTCTGTCTCTCTCTGTCTCAGTCTCTGTCTCTCTGAATCTCTCTCCCTGTCTGTCTTTGTCTCTCTCTGTCTGTCTGTCTGTCTGTCTGTCTGTCTGTCTGTCTGTCTGTATCCCGGTCTGTCTCTGTCTGTCTATGTCTCTTTCTCTGCCTGTCTGTATCTCTGAATCTCCCCCTCTGTCTCTGGCTGTCTCTCTGTATCTGTCTATGTCTTTCTCTCTCTCTGTCTGTATGTCGTTGTCTCACTCTGTCTCTCTCATTCTGTCTGTCTCTCTGTCTCTCCGTCTCTGTCTGTCTGTTGGTCTGTCTCTGTATCTCTGTCTTTCTTTTTCTCTCTCCTCATTCTGTCTTTCTCTCTGTCTCTGTCTGTGTCTCTGTCTCTCTCTGTATGTCTGTCCCTGTCTGTCTCTTTCTCTACCTGTCTGTCTCTCTCTGTCTCTTTCTCTGCATGTCTGTCTCTCTCTGTCTCTTTCTCTGCCTTCTGTCTCTCTCTGTCTCTTTCTATGCCTGTCTGTTTCTCTCTATCTCTCTGTCTCTTTCTCTGGCTGTCTGTCTCTCTCTATCTCTCTGTCTCTTTCTCTGCCTGTCTGTCTCTCTCTGTCTCTTTCTCTGCATGTCTGTCTCTCTCTGTCTCTGTGAATCTCTCTTTCTGCCTGTCTGTCTCTCTCTGTCTCTTTCTCTGCCTTCTGTCTCTCTCTGTCTCTTTCTCTGCCTTCTGTCTCTCTCTGTCTCTTTCTCTGCCTGTCTGTCTCTCTCTGTCTCTTTCTCTGACTGTCTGTCTCTCTCTATCTCTCTGTCTCTTTCTCTGCCTGTCTGTCTCTCTCTGTCTCTCTCTATCTCTCTGTCTCTTTCTCTGTCTGTCTGTCTCTCTCTGTCTCTTTCTCTGCCTTCTGTCTCTCTCTGTCTCTTTCTCTGCCTGTCTGTCTCTTTCTCTGCCTGTCTGTCTCTCTCTGTCTCTTTCTCTGACTGTCTGTCTCTCTCTATCTCTCTGTCTCTTTCTCTGCCTGTCTGTCTCTCTCTGTCTCTCTCTATCTCTCTGTCGCTTTCTCTGCCTGTCTGTCTGTCTCTCTCTATCTCTCTGTCTCTTTCTCTGCCTGTCTGTCTCTCTCTATCTCTCTGTCTCTTCCTCTGCATGTCTCTCTCTCTCTGTCTCTGTGAATCTCTCTCTCTGCCTGTCTGTCTCTCTCTGTCTCTTTGAATCTCTCTCTCTGTCTGTCTCTGTCCGTCTTTGTCTCTCTCCTCATTCTGTCTGTCTGTCTCTCTCTGTCTGTCTGTTTGTCTGCCTCTGTCTGTCTGTCTGTCTGTCTGTCTGTCTGTCTATCTGTCTCTGCCTGTCTGTCTCTGCCTGTCGTTGTCTCTCTCCTCATTCTGTCTGTCTGTCTTTGTCTCTCTCCTCATTCTGTCTGTCTGTCTCTGCCTGTCTTTGTCTCTCTCCTCATTCTGTCTGTCTGTCTCTCTCTGTTTCAGTCTCTCTGAATCTCTCTCTCTGTCTGTCATTGTCTCTCTCTGTCTTTGTCTCTCTCTCTGTCTCTCTGTCATTGTCTCTCTCTCTCTTTCTCTCTCTGTCTCTGTCTGTCTGTCTCTGTCTGACTTTGTCTCTCTCCTCATTCTGTCTCTCTCTGTATCTATCTCGGTCTGTCTCTGTCTGTCTCTGTCTCTCTCTCTTTCTCTGCCTGTCTGTCTCTCTGAATCTCTCCGTCTGTCTCGGGCTGTCTCTCTGTATCTGTCTATGTCTTTCTCTCTCTCTGTCTGTATGTGGTTGTCTCTCTCTGTCTCTCTCTCTGTCAGTCTTTGTCTCTCTCATTCTGTCTGTCTCTCTGTCTGTCTGTCTGTCTATCTGTCTGTTGGTCTGTCTCTGTTTGTCTCTCTGTATCTGTCTATATATCTCTGTCTGTGTCTCTCTGTCTGTCTGTTTGTCTTTCTCTGTCTCTCTGTCTTTCTCTGTCTGTCTCTGTATCTCTGTCTTTTTCTCTCTCCTCATTCTGTCTGTCTCTCTGTCTCTGTCTGTGTGTCTCTGTCTCTCTCTGTATGTTTGTCTGTCTGTCTCTCTCTCTTTCTCTACCTGTCCGTCTCTCTCTGTCTGTCTTTTTGTCTTTCTCAGTCTCTCTGTCTGTCTGTCTGCCTCTGTATCTCTGTCTGTCTGTCTGTCTGTGTGTTTCTCTGTCTGTGTGTCTCTCTCTGTATGTCTGTCTGTCTCTCTCTTTCTCTCTCTGTCTGTCTTTTTCTCTCTCCTCATTCTGTCTGTCTTTCTGAATCGCTCTCTCTGTCTGTCTCTCTCCTCATTCTGTCTGTCTCTGTCTCTCTCTCTGTCTGTCTGTCTGTCTGTCTCTGTCTGTGTCTGTCTGTCTGTGTCTGTCTCTTTCTGTCTGTGTCTGTCTGTGTCTGTCTGTGTCTGTCTCTGTCTGTCTGTGTCTGTCTGTCTTTATATCTGTCTGTCTGTTTTTGTCTGTCTATCTGTCTTTGTCTGTCTCTGTCTGTCTTTGTCTCTCTCCTCATTCTGTCTTTGTCTGTCTGTCTCTGTCTGTCTGTCTGTCTTTGTCTGTCTGTCTGTCTGTCTGTCTGTCTGTCTGTCTGTCTTTCTGTCTCTGTCTGTCTGCCTGTTTGTCTTTGTCTGTCTGTCTTTGTCTGTCTGTCTGTCAGTCTGTCTTTGTCTGTCTGTCTGTCTCTGTCTGTCTTTGTCTGTCTGTCTCTGTCCGTCTGTGTCTGTCTGTCTGTCTCTGTCTGTCTTTCTGTCTGTCTGTCTGTCTGTCTCTGTCTGTCTTTGTTTCTATCCTCATTCTGTCTTTGTCTGTGTCTCTGTCTGTCTGCCTATCTTTGTCTGTCTGTCTGTCTCTGTCTGTCTTTCTGTCTGTCTGTCTGTCTCTGTCTGTCTTTGTTTCTATCCTCATTCTGTCTTTGTCTGTGTCTCTGTCTGTCTGCCTATCTTTGTCTGTCTGTCTGTCTTTGTCTGTCTGTCTGTCTGTCTGTCTGTCTGTCTGTCTTTCTGTCTGTCTGTCTCTGTCTGTCTTTGTCTGTATGTCTCTGTCTGTCTTTGTCTGTCTGTTTCTGTCTGTCTTTTTCTCTCTCCTCATTCTGTCTTTGTCTGTCTGTCTGTCTGTCTGTCTGTCTGTCTGTCTGTCTGTCTGTCTTTGTCTGTCTGTCTTTGTCTGTCTGTCTGTCTGTCTTTGTCTGTCTGTCTGTCTTTTTCTGTCTGTCTTTTTCTGTCTGTCTCTGTCTGTCTGTGTCTTTGTCTGTCTGTCTCTGTCTTTGTCTGTCTTTGTCTGTCTGTCTGTGTCTGTCTGTCTCTGTCTGTCCGTCTGTGTATGTCTGTCTGTCTCTGTCTGTCTGTCTGTCTGTCTGTCTGTCTTTGTCTGTCTGTCTGTCTGTCTCTGTCTGTCTTTGTCTCTCTCCTCATTCTGTCTTTGTCTGTCTGTCTGTCTGTCTTTGTCTGTCTGTCTCTGTCTCTCTCCTCATTCTGTCTTTGTCTGTCTGTCTGTCTCTGTCTTTCTGTCTTTGTCTGTCTGTCTGTCTTTGTCAGTCTTTGTCTGTGTCAGGATTTGGCCAGGGTTGTTCCGGGTTTTGGTCACTAGATGGTTAAGTGACTGTTTCTCACTCCGGAGACCCAGGTTCGTAACCGGGTCCTGACAGAAACACAGAGCCAAAAATGAACCCAGAGGCAGCCAGTTCCCAGGACCTTTTTGCCATGCTGTCCCACCACCAGGAGACTGTCCAACGCCACGAAGCCACCCTGGTTCAGCAAGAGGCTTTAATGGCTAGGCATTCTCATCTTCTGTCGGAGATGCTGACTTCCATTAAGCAAATATCTGATCGTCTTACCCCGGCAACAGTTCCCGTCCCAGTACCTCAGATTCATGTACCCATGGCAGTTAACCCCCTGGCTGAACCTCGTCTTCCACCTCCCCAACGGGAAGGTGAACCTCGTCTTCCCACCGACCGGTCTAAGATCGCTTATATCATCACCCTGCTGTCGGAAAAAGCCCTGGCCTGGGCTACTGCTGTGTGGGATGCCCATAGTTCCTGCTGTGCCAGCTACTCTGCCTTTGCTGAGGAATTCAAACGAGTGTTTCAAGGCCCAAGCAGTGGTTCTGACTCAGCCAAACAGCTCCTGACTCTCCACCAAGGTTGGCGCAGCGTGACGGACTATGCCATCCAGTTCCGCACGGTGGCAGCAGCAAGTGGCTGGAACAACGAGGCGCTCACGGTGTGCTTTCTGAAAGGCCTTTCTGACACTATCCAAGATGAACTGGCCACTCGGGAACCACCGGACAATCTCGAGTCCCTGATCAAGTTGGCCTCACGCATTGACCAGCGTCTGAGAGAGAGAGAACTCAACCGTAGACCTCTAGCCCCTATCAGTCCCAGCTCCGAGTCCCCACCTTTATCCTCGCTGGCTCCATCGGAACCCATGCAGATTGGACGCATCTCCCAGGCTGAGAGAGACCGCCGGATGAGGGAGCGACGCTGTCTATATTGCGGCAAACCGGGCCATCTCCAGGGAAACGCTCTGTCCCGTACAGACCGGGGGGAACTGTAACGGGAAACATAACCTCCTCCCATCCGTCCAACTCCCGTCTGCTCATTCCAGTCACCCTCTCCTGGGACAACCACAAGCTTCACCTTCAAGCCTTGGTAGACTCTGGAGCCGCAGGTAACTTCATGGATGGTGTCTGGGCGAAGGAGAATGGCGTTCCCTCTGAACTTCTAAGTGAACCCATGAGGGTCACTACATTGGATGGAAGCCCTTTGGGATCTGGACTTGTCACTCATGTCACTACCTCCTTGCGACTTTCAGTTTCACAACACCAGGAATTGATGAACTTTCATTTGATCTCCTGTTCCGAGTTCCCTCTCGTCCTTGGATACCCCTGGCTTCACAGCCATAACCCTCACATCGACTGGTCTGTGGGCACTATCAAGCAGTGGGGTCCTACGTGCCAAGCTACTTGTATTTTCCAGAATTCCCCGAGTTCTACTCCCGAGTCTTTAGAATCCATCGACCTGACCCGAGTTCCCGAGTGTTACCATGACCTCAAACTGGTGTTTAGCAAACAGAGGGCCACCATGCTACCACCCCATAGACCTTACAATTGCCCCATCGACCTGTTTCCGGGCACTTGCCCTCCCAGGGGTCGGATCTTTTCCCTATCTCCACCCGAACGAGCTGCTATGGATACCTACATCAAGGACGCTCTGGAAGCAGGCCTCATGCGTCCATCCACCTCCCCGGCGGGAGCAGGGTTTTTCTTTGTGGCCAAGAAAGACGGTGGATTACGTCCTTGCATCGACTACCGGGGACTCAATGCCATAACCGTCCGTAACCGTTACCCGCTACCCTTATGGCCACAGCCTTCGAGCTGCTCCAGGAAGCAGTTGTTTTCACTAAGCTTGACCTGCGGAACGCATACCATCTTGTGCGGATCAGACCTGGTGACGAGTGGAAGACCGCTTTCAACACGCCTACTGGTCACTATGAATACTTGGTGATGCCCTTCGGCCTGACCAACGCCCCAGCGGTGTTCCAAGCGCTCATAAACGATGTGCTTAGGGATATGCTTAACATATTTGTGTTTGTTTACTTGGATGACATCCTTTTCGAGCTCCCTTCAAGAACACACTAAGCATGTCAGACAAGTACTCAAACGCCTCCTGGACAGCCATCTGTACGTTAAGCCGGAAAAATGTGAATTCCATTCATCCCGAGTACAATTCCTGGGATTTGTAGTGGAACCCGGTCGAGTCCAAATGGACCCCAGGAAGGTAGGGGCGGTAGCGGATTGGCCCACCCCCAAATCCGTTAAGGAAGTTCAGCGTTTCCTGGGCTTCACAAACTTTTACCGCAAGTTCATCAAGAACTTCAGCTTGGTGGCAGCCCTCTCTCAGCTTTAACCAAGGGTGGCAATGCAAGGTTTTTGTGGGGAAGAGAAGCTGAGACGGCCTTCCAAGGACTCAAGCAGCGCGTTCTCTCTGCTCCCATCCTGATACTACCGACTACGGATGAACCATTTGTGGTGGAGGTAGACGCATCAGAGGTTGGTGTTGGAGCTGTCCTGTCTCAGAGGGGTGAAGACAAGAAGCTTCATCCGTGCGCTTTCTTCTCACACCGGCTTACCCCGACTGAGAGGAACTACGATGTGGGGGATCGTGAACTCCTAGCGGTTAAGATGGCATTGAAGGAATGGAGACACTGGCTCGAGGGGGCTTCTCACCCGTTTCAAGTGCTTACGGACCACAAAAATCTGGAGTATATCCAGCAGGCGAAGCGGTTGAACTCTAGACAAGCTAGATGGTCTCTTTTCTTCAATCGATTCCAGTTTATCCTCACCTATCGGCCCGGGTCGAAGAATCTCAAACCGGATGCCCTGTCCCGAGTCTACGCTCCTGCCATTCGAGATGACACGGACATGCCTGTCCTTCCTGCTGCTAAAATTGTGTCTCCGATCTCGTGGCAAGTTGAGGATACCGTGAGACGTGCTCAAGCTAGCGAACCGGACCCGGTTGTTTGTTTGTCCCCAAGGCAGTGAGGACTCAGGTCCTTCTGTGGGGGCACTCCTCTCGCCTCACCTGTCATCCGGGCGTACGTCACACCTTGGAGTTCATCCAGCGTAAGTTCTGGTGGCCTACCATAAGAGAAGACGTTGCCACTTTCGTCAATGCCTGTCCCGTGTGCTGCCAGGGCAAATCTTCTCACCTCCGCCCTCAAGGACTCCTTCACCCTTTACCTGTTCCCCACAGACCCTGGTCCCATATCTCATTGGACTTTATTACTGGACTTCCTCCATCCCATGGCAATACTACTATCCTAGTCATAATCGACAGGTTTTCTAAGGCGGCCAGGTTCGTCCCTCTGACTAAGTTACCTTCTGCCAAGGAAACGGCTGAGTTGGTAATTAATCATGTGTTCCGAGTCTTCGGCATTCCTCAAGATATGGTTTCTGACAGAGGTCCCCAGTTCGCCTCAAGGTTTTGGAAGGCCTTCTGCCAACTCATGGGGGCTTCTGCCAGTCTATCTTCAGGGTACCATCCGGAGTCCAACGGCCAAACAGAGAGGATGAATCAAGAGCTGGAAACCACCCTCCGATGTATGACTCGTGACAACCCGTCCACATGGTCATCCTTTATTGTTTGGGCCGAATACGCGCACAACACCTTGCGCTTCTCCTCCACTGGTATGTCCCCGCACGAGTGTCAGTTTGGCTATGCTCCTCCATTGTTCCCGGACCAGGAGGCAGAAGTCAGAGTGCCTTCAGCCTTGAAGTTCGTCAGACGCTGTCGGCTTATGTGGAGGAAGACCCGTCTTAATCTTATGCGTTCCTCACAGAGGTACCAACAACAAGCCAACAGACGTCGCCGTCCCGGGCCTACCCTGCGCCCCGGCCAGAGAGTCTGGCTCTCCACAAGAGACTTACCTCTACGGGTGGAGTCTCGCAAGCTGTCCCAAAAATACATCGGTCCCTTCAAGGTTGCGAGGAAAGTTAACCCAGTTTCTTATCGCCTACACTTACCCAGATCCCTTAAGATTAATCCCACATTTCACATTTCATTGTTAAAACCTGTTGTTTTTTCTCGCCTTGTCCCGGCAGACAGACTTCCGCCTCGTGTCATTGGAGGCCAGCCGGCTTATACCGTCCATCGGATACTGGATTCCCGCCGGGTGCAGCGGTCCTGGCAGTATCTGGTGGACTGGGAAGGCTACGGTCCCGAGGAGCGCTCCTGGGTTCCTGCCAAAGACATCCTGGACCCTGACCTCATTCGTCAGTTCAGGGCCCTCCACCCTGAGAGAGCTGGTAGGAACGTCAGGAGCCGTTCCTAGGGGGGGGATTCTGTCAGGATTTGGCCAGGGTTGTTCTGGGTTTTGGTCACTAGATGCCCCCATTGTGCTTTTTGACCTTATGTTTTTTCCCTTGTTCCCCATTATTATTTGCACCTGTGCCTCTTTTCCCCTGATTGTATTTAAACCCTTAGTTTCCCTCAGTTCTGTGCTCTGTGTTTGTATGTTAGCACCCAGCCCTAGTGTTCTGTTTATTCTTGTCGATTCCGGTGGACGCTCTTGTGGAATTCTGTTTTTGTTTTTTGAGTATCTCTTGAGGCTTTTTTGTGCTATACCTACCACCTTTTGGATTTGCCATTTTGTATTGAAGGACTTCTCCTTTTTACTTTATTAAATACACCGTCTTAAGTACTGCTGTGTCTGCCTCATCTTCTGGGTTCTGCTGACTATTCGTGGCTCAGTTGGTTAAGTGACTGTTTCTCACTCTGGAGACCCAGGTTCGTAACCGGGTCCTGACAGTCTGTCTGTCTCAGTCTGTCATTCTGTCTATATATCTCTGTCTGTCTTTTTCTCTCTCCTCATTCTGTCTCTGTCTGTCTCGGTCTGTGTGTCTGTCTGTCTCTCTCTCTTTCTCTCTCTCTCTGTCTGTCTTTTTCTCTTTCATTCTGTCTGTCTCTGTCTATATATCTCTGCTGTGTCTGTCTGCCTATCTCTGTCTGTCTGATGGTCTTTTATCTGTCTGTTTTTGTCTGTCTGTCTGTCTTTGTCTGTCTGTGTCTGTCTGTCTGTGTCTGTCTCTGTCTGTCTGTCTGTCGCTGTCTGTCTGCCTCTGTCTGTCTTTGTATGTCTGTCTCTGTCTGTATTTGTCTGTCTGTCTGTCTGTCTTTATCTCTCTCCTCATTTTGACTTTGTCTGTCTGTCTGTCTCTGTCTGTCTCTTTCTCTGCCTGTCTGTCTCTCTCTGTCTCTTTATCTGCCTGTCTGTCTCTCTCCAGCTCTCTGTCTCTTTCTCTGCATGCCTGTCTCTCTCTGTCTCTTTGAATCTCTCTCTGTCTGTCTCTGTCTGTCTTTGTCTCTCTCCTCATTCTGTCTGTCTCTGTCTCGGTCTGTCTCTCTGTCTCTGTCTTTCTGTCTGTCTGTCTGTCTGTCTCTCTCTGTCTCTCTATCTCTCTGGCTCTTTCTCTGCCTGTCTGTCTCTCTCTGGCTCTCTCTATCTGTCTCTCTATCTCTCTGTCTCTTTCTCTGCCTGTCTGTCTCTCTCTGTCTCTTTGAATCTCTCTCTCTGTCTGTCTCTGTCTGTCTTTGTCTCTCTCCTCATTCTCTCTGTCTCTGTCTTTCCATCTTGTCTGTCTGTCTCTTTCTGTCTCTGTCTGTCTGTCTGCCTGTCTGTCTCTGCCTGTCGTTGTCTCTCTCCTCATTCTGTCTGTCTGTATCTCTGTCTGTCTTTGTCTCTCTCCTCATTCTGTCTCTGTATCTCTGTCTGTCTTTGTCTCTCTCCTCATTCTGTCTGTCTGTCTCTGCCTGTCTTTGTCTCTCTCCTCATTCCGTCTGTCTGTCTCTGCCTGTCTGTCTCTCTCTATTTCTCTCTATATGTCTATGTCTTTCTCTCTCTCTGTCTGTATGTCGTTGTCTGTCTCTCTCTCTCTGTCTGTCTTTGTCTCTCTCATTCTGTCTGTTGGTCTGTCTCTGTCTGTCTCTCTGTATGTCTGACTGTCTCTCTGTCTCTGTCTGTGTCTCTCTGTTTGTCTGTTTGTCTTTCTCTGTCTCTCTGTCTTTCTTTTTCTCTCTCCTCATTCTGTCTGTCTCTCTGTCTCTGTCTGTGTATGTCTGTGTGTCTCTGTCTCTCTCTGCCTGTCTGTCTCTCTCTGTCTCTTTCTCTGCCTGTCTGTCTCTCTCTGTCTCTTTCTCTGCCTGTCTGTGTCTCTCTGTCTCTTTCTCTGCCTGTCTGCCTCTCTCTGTCTCTCTCTACATCTCTGTCTCTTTCTCTGTCTGGCTGTCTGTCTATCTCTGTCTCTTTCTCTGCCTGTCTGTCTCTCTATCAATTCAATTCAAGGGCTTTATTGGCATGGGAAACGTGAGTTAACATTGCCAAAGCAAGTAAGGTAGATAATATATAAAGTGAAATAAACAATACAAATTAACAGTAGACATCACACATACAGAAGTTTCAAAACAATAAAGACATTACAAATGTCATATTATATATAAAAAAAAATACAGTTTTATATCTTTATGTTTGAAGCCTGAAATGTGGCAAAAGGTCGCAAAGTTCAAGGGGGCCGAATACTTTCGCAAGGCACTGTATATATATATATATATATATATATATATATATATAAAGACAGAGATATATATATATATATATATATATATATATATATATATATATATATACAGTGCCTTGCGAAAGTATTCGGCCCCTTGAACTTTGCGACCTTTTGCCACATTTCAGGCTTCAAACATAAAGATATAAAACTGTATTTTTTTTGTGAAGAATCAACAACAAGTGGGACACAATCATGAAGTGGAATGACATTTATTGGATATTTCAAACTTTTTTAACAAATCAAAAACTGAAAAATTGGGCGTGCAAAATTATTCAGCCCCCTTAAGTTAATACTTTGTAGCGCCACCTTTTGCTGCGATTACAGCTGTAAGTCGCTTGGGGTATGTCTCTATCAGTTTTGCACATCGAGAGACTGAAATTTTTTCCCATTCCTCCTTGCAAAACAGCTCGAGCTCAGTGAGGTTGGATGGAGAGCATTTGTGAATAGCAGTTTTCAGTTCTTTCCACAGATTCTCGATTGGATTCAGGTCTGGACTTTGACTTGGCCATTCTAACACCTGGATATGTTTATTTTTGAACCATTCCATTGTAGATTTTGCTTTATGTTTTGGATCATTGTCTTGTTGGAAGACACATCTCCGTCCCAGTCTCAGGTCTTTTGCAGACTCCATCAGGTTTTCTTCCAGAATGGTCCTGTATTTGGCTCCATCCATCTTCCCATCAATTTTAACCATCTTCCCTGTCCCTGCAGAAGAAAAGCAGGCCCAAACCATGATGCTGCCACCACCATGTTTGACAGTGGGTATGGTGTGTTCAGGGTGATGGGCTGTGTTGCTTTTACGCCAAACATAACGTTTTGCATTGTTGCCAAAAAGTTCCATTTTGGTTTCATCTGACCAGAGCACCTTCTTCCACATGTTTGGTCTGTCTCCCAGGTGGCTTGTGGCAAACTTTAAACGACACTTTTTATGGATATCTTTAAGAAATGGCTTTCTTCTTGCCACTCTTCCATAAAGGCCAGATTTGTGCAATATACGACTGATTGTTGTCCTATGGACAGAGTCTCCCACCTCAGCTGTAGATCTTTGCAGTTCATCCAGAGTGATCATGGGCCTCTTGGCTGCATCTCTGATCAGTCTTCTCCTTGTATGAGCTGAAAGTTTAGAGGGACGGCCAGGTCTTGGTAGATTTGCAGTGGTCTTATAATCCTTCCATTTCAATATTATCGCTTGCACAGTGCTCCTTGGGATGTTTAAAGCTTGGGAAATCTTTTTGTATCCAAATCCGGCTTTAAACTTCTTCACAACAGTATCACGGACCTGCCTGGTGTGTTCCTTGTTCTTCATGATGCTCTCTGCGCTTTTAACGGACCTCTGAGACTATCACAGTGCAGGTGCATTTATACGGAGACTTGATTACACACAGGTGGATTGTATTTATCATCATTAGTCATTTAGGTCAACATTGGATCATTCAGAGATCCTCACTGAACTTCTGGAGAGAGTTTGCTGCACTGAAAGTAAAGGGGCTGAATAATTTTGCACGCCCAATTTTTCAGTTTTTGATTTGTTAAAAAAGTTTGAAATATCCAATAAATGTTGTTCCACTTCATGATTGTGTCCCACTTGTTGTTGATTCTTCACAAAAAAATACAGTTTTATATCTTTATGTTTGAAGCCTGAAATGTGGCAAAAGGTCGCAAAGTTCCGAATACTTTCGCAAGGCACTGTATATATATATATATATATATATATATATATATATATATATATATATATATATATATATATACAATGTTTTTACAATGTACAAATGGTAAAGGACACAAGATAAAATAAATAAGCATAGATTTGGGTTGTATTTACAATGGTGCGTGTTCATCACTGGTTGCCCTATCTCTCTGTCTCTTTCTCTGCCTGTATGTCTCTCTCTGTCTCTCTCTATCTCTCTGTCTCTTTCTCTGCCTGTCTGTCTCTCTCTGTCTCTTTGAATCTCTCTCTCTGTCTGTCTCTGTCCGTCTTTGTCTCTCTCCTCATTCTGTCTCTCTGTCTCGGTCTGTCTCTCTGTCTCTGTCTTTCCATCTCTGTCTGTCTGTATCTCTCTGTCTGTCTGTTTGTCTTCCTCTGTCTGTCTGTCTCTGCCTGTCGTTGTCTTTCTCCTCATTCTGTCTGTCTGTCTCTGCCTGTCGTTGTCTCTCTCCTCATTCTGTCTGTATCTCTGTCTGTCTCTCTCTGTCTCAGTCTCTGTCTCTCTGAATCTCTCTCTCTCTGTCTCTGTCTGTCTGTCTGTCTGTCTGTCTGTCTGTATCTCGGTCTGTCTCTGTCTGTCTCTTTATCTTTCTCTGCCTGTCTGTCTCTCTGAATCTCCCCCTCTGTCTCGGGCTGTCTCTCTGTATCTGTCTATGTCTTTCTCTCTCTCTGTATGTATGTCGTTGTCTCTCTCTGTCTCTCTCATTCTGTCTGTCTCTCTGTCTCTCCGTCTGTCTGTTGGTCTGTCTCTGTATCTCTGTCTTTCTTTTTCTCTCTCCTCATTCTGTCTGTCTCTCTGTCTCTGTCTGTGTGTCTCTGTCTCTCTCTGTATGTCTGTCTCTTTCTCTGCCTGTCTGTCTCTCTCTGTCTCTTTCTCTGCCTGTCTGTCTCTCTCTGTCTCTTTCTCTGCCTGTCTGTCTCTCTCTGTCTCTTTCTCTGCCTGTCTGTCTCTCTCTGTCTCTTTCTCTGCCTTCTGTCTCTCTCTATCTCTCTGTCTCTTTCTCTGCCTGTCTGTCTCTCTCTATCTCTCTGTCTCTTTCTCTGCCTGTCTGTCTCTCTCTGTCTCTCTCTATCTCTCTGTCTCTTTCTCTGCATGTCTGTCTCTCTCTGTCTCTGTGAATCTCTCTTTCTGCCTGTCTGTCTCACTCTATGTCTCTGTCTCTTTCTCTGCCTCTCTGTCTCTTTCTCTGACTGTCTGTCTCTCTCTGTCTCTTTCTCTGCCTGTCTGTCTCTCTCTATCTCTTCCTCTGCATGTCTCTCTCTCTCTGTCTCTGTGAATCTCTCTCTCTGCCTGTCTGTCTCTTTCTGTCTCTTTGAATCTCTCTCTCTCTGTCTGTCTCTGTCCGTCTTTGTCTCTCTCCTCATTCTGTCTGTCTCTGTCTGTCTGTCTCTCTGCCTGTCATTGTCTCTCTCCTCATTCTGTCTGTCTGTCTTTGTCTCTCTCCTCATTCTGTCTGTCTGTCTCTGCCTGTCTTTGTCTCTCTCCTCATTCTGTCTGTCTGTCTCTCTCTGTTTCAGTCTCTCTGAATCTCTCTCTCTGTCTGTCATTGTCTCTCTCTGTCTTTGTCTCTCTCTCTGTCTCTCTGTCATTGTCTCTCTCTCTGTCTCTGTCTGTCTGTCTCTGTCTGACTTTGTCTCTCTCCTCATTCTGTCTCTCTCTGTATCTATCTCGGTCTGTCTCTGTCTGTCTCTGTCTCTCTCTCTTTCTCTGCCTGTCTGTCTCTCTGAATCTCTCCGTCTGTCTCGGGCTGTCTCTCTGTATCTGTCTATGTCTTTCTCTCTCTCTGTCTGTATGTCGTTGTCTCTCTCTGTCTCTCTCTCTCTGTCAGTCTTTGTCTCTCTCATTCTGTCTGTCTCTCTGTCTGTCTGTCTATCTGTCTGTCTCTGTTTGTCTCTCTGTATCTGTCTATATATCTCTGTCTGTGTCTCTGTCTGTCTGTTTGTCTTTCTCTGTCTCTCTGTCTTTCTCTGTCTGTCTCTGTATCTGTCTTTTTCTCTCTCCTCATTCTGTCTGTCTCTCTGTCTCTGTCTGTGTGTCTCTGTCTCTCTCTGTATGTCTGTCTGTCTGTCTCTCTCTCTTTCTCTACCTGTCTGTCTCTCTCTGTCTGTCTTTTTCTCTCTCCTCATTCTGTCTCTCTCTGTATCTATCTCGGTCTGTCTCTGTCTGTCTCTGTCTCTCTCTCTTTCTCTGCCTGTCTGTCTCTCTGAATCTCTCCGTCTGTCTCGGGCTGTCTCTCTGTATCTGTCTATGTCTTTCTCTCTCTCTGTCTGTATGTCGTTGTCTCTCTCTGTCTCTCTCTCTGTCAGTCTTTGTCTCTCTCATTCTGTCTGTCTCTCTGTCTGTCTGTCTATCTGTCTGTCTCTGTTTGTCTCTCTGTATCTGTCTATATATCTCTGTCTGTGTCTCTGTCTGTCTGTTTGTCTTTCTCTGTCTCTCTGTCTTTCTCTGTCTGTCTCTGTATCTGTCTTTTTCTCTCTCCTCATTCTGTCTGTCTCTCTGTCTCTGTCTGTGTGTCTCTGTCTCTCTCTGTATGTCTGTCTGTCTGTCTCTCTCTCTTTCTCTACCTGTCTGTCTCTCTCTGTCTGTCTTTTTCTCTCTCCTCATTCTGTCTGTCTCTCTGTCGCTGTCTGTCTGTCTTTTTGTCTTTCTCCGTCTCTCTGTCTGTCTGTCTCTATATCTCTGTCTGTCTGTCTGTCTGTGTGTTTCTCTGTCTGTATGTCTGTCTGTCTCTCTCTTTCTCTCTCTGTCTGTCTTTTTCTCTCTCCTCATTCTGTCTGTCTCTCTGAATCGCTCTCTCTGTCTGTCTCTGTCTGTCTCTGTCTGTCTCTGTCTGTCTGTCTGTCTGTCTGTCTGTCTGTCTGTCTGTCTGTCTGTCTGTCTGTCTTTCTCTGTCTCTGTCTCTGTAGTGATGAGGCACTGGATAAGGTTTTGGTGTTATACAACACAGTGTGGGAGGAGGGGTCAGTTGGAAGGAGGCAGTAGTGGTACCAATCCGGAAGCCAGGGAAGGACCCAACGAGGCCAACTAGCTATCGGCTAATAGCTTTAATATTACATGTTTGTAGTATTATGGAATGTATGATTCGAGCAAGGGGCTGGTATCGCCACATCACAGTGGGTTCAGGAAGGGGAACTATGGACCCAGTGCTGTGCTTAGAATTATTAGATTTAGAATTATTAATTTATTAAACCTTTATTTAACTAGGCAAGTCATTTAAGAACGAATTCTTATTTACAATGATGGCCTACCCCGGCCAAACCTGGACAACGCTGGGCCAATTGTGCGCCACCCTATGGGACTCCCAATCACGGCCAGATGTGATTCAGCCTGTTATCGAACCAGGGACTGTAGCGACACCTCTTGCACTGGAATGCAAGTGCCTTAGACCTCTTAGTCCTTAAATGTCATTGGAAAGCATCCAATGGGAAAGTGTGTTCTCTTTTTTAATAGCAACGGAGTTGGCAGGTAGGATTTAGTTTCTCCCCGTCTCTAGCCCACACTCCAGTACAGTAGGTGGCGGTAATGCACCATAACGTTGGAAGCCAACCGCCGATACAAATTTAAAGAAGAAAAAACATGGCGGACAGCCACTAGCTCAATCCACATAAAATAATACACAAACATTTCAAAGCAAGGTAAACACACTAATATATTGTTTACACGCTATACTCTTTTTAACAAACACATTTTTTAGCTGGTAATTTAGCTAGCATTTATTGATGATGATGTATATATAATCAGGCCAACGATAGATGGCGAACATTAAGTCTTCCCGTTAGCGTGCTGTGTTGACGGAGCTAGCTATCTGTTGTTCGAGCATGCCCATGTTATTAGCTTGGAGGTAGGTACCTCTTCTTATCCTCACTCTTAAATAAACATATTTGCTGGCTGAATTTCTTGCTAGCGTGATGAATTGCTTGGCTTTTGTGTTTTCCCATGTGTTGGCTTTGTGTTTTGAATGGAGCCATTTATCTTATCCTAGCTAGGCTAACTTAAAAATAGGTATTTTAGTCACATTAAACGGACTAATGATGGTAGTCAATTTTCCTAATAGATAGTACAGCATTGGCGTGGGATAATGATCAATACTAGTGGTAGTAGAAGCGAGCTGGTTGGTCTGTCCTACCTAGTAGTTAATGACGCTGTTATTTTTTTCTGGGAAGGAAAAAGGAGGGAGCTGGTCGACTTCCCCTTGACGCAATGAAAAAGGCGCACTTCTATTGAGAGAACCAACTGAATACACTTTTGAAGACTGTTATGATCTTTTAAGGTTTTTTATTGCATATTATGATTATTGTTTTTTTGTCTCATTCTCCATTTCTATAGCCTATTATTACACATTTGAAACCGTTATAGCCTAGTATTGCATCTTTTAAACCGTTATTTATGACCACTTGTCAGTCCAATGTAAACTTAGCTAATGGTAGCTAGCATGCAAACTTACAGTAACTGAGTTTAAGGCCAGCTTAATTTAGAAGTCTATTTGATTGCCAGCTGAAGTGATGTAGCTAGCTACTTTGCTAGCTTGATACAGTTACTGATGCAGTGCTGCTGGTGTGTATGAATAGTCAGCAATTTGTTATTCTAAACCAGTTAAGGAGAAAAAACAGAAAGTCTGCAAGGATACTTTGTTGTTTATCTTTAAATGGTTGGCGTGTTTAGTGTGGCTACTTGGTAAATATGCATTAATTAGTCAATTTGCCTTTATCTGCTTTTCATTTCAATGGCCTGGCTGCATGCATTGTATAAACACAGGATTCGTGAGTAGCTGTGACTGCAAATCTAGTCTTCTTTGAGGACCAATATAATTTCAGCCTGTGTGTCGTAGCCAACTGGTAGTTAACCTAAGCTCAGGTTTAGGGGCCAAATCCTCTCAAGTCAAGGATAGCCAGCCAGACATCCCCTGTCTGGTCACCGTTGTAAATAAGATTTTGTTCTTAACTGACTTGCCTAGTTAAATAAAGGTAAAAGAAAAATCATTCACAGTGTACTGTGTCATAAACAACACTGACTTTAGATCATTTTTAAGATCCAAAACAGATGGTGACCGCTTGAAATGAATACCCTATATTGTCTATAATGTTACCCATTCTGTTTCTCCAGTCTGGGTCCTCTTGTTTTGTCAATACCCCAACGGGTGAGTTTTCTGATTCTCCCAGAGCTGCTGTGTCAACAGTGAGCCCTGAGTGTGTTTGGGTGGGTGACCGAGGTCTGCTGACAGCTGGGGCCACCTCTTTGTTGTACCCTGTCGTCTGCCTCCAACGCCAACACCCTGCCTGGCCGACAGAAGTGGAGAGCGTTAAGTGCAATCCGTGGGGAAGTCAACCTGAGCATCCACAAATGAAGTTAGTCATTGCCAAATGAAACACGTCCATAATCCTTACGGTCTATGTGTTGGAGTTCATGCTTTTTGAAACGTATAAGTAGGAAATTGTATGAATTTTGAACATTACAGGAGGCCAAGTCAAAGATATTTCAGTCAATTGTATTTCATGGCTTTTCGGCTCTGGGAGGAGGAGGAGGAGGAGGAGGGAGGGGGGGGCACGGCCTAAGGTTGGACGGTATCCAACCTATTCAGTGTTGGTCAGTGTTTCCCTTATATGCATTCAGCAGCGAGTCAACAATGCTGCTAAATCGTGGCAGCCACTGCAAAAAAAAAAGTTTATTCCACTGAAAAAAAATGTTTCATGAGCTGAAATTAAAGATCCCAGAAATTTTCCAAATGCACACAAAGCTTATTTCTCTAAAATGTTAAGAAGCTTGCAGTACGTCCAACCCGGCCTCAACCGCAGGCCACGTGTATTGTGTCGTGTGGGTGAGCGGTTTGTTGATGTCAACGTTGTGAACAGAGTGCCATTGAAGAGGAGTGGGACAACATTGCACAGGCCACAATCAACAGCTTGATCAACTCTATGTGAAGGCGATGTGTCACACTGCACACCAGATGCTGACAGGTTCTGACCCACGCCCCTACTTTTTTTTAAGGTATCTGACCAACGGATGCATATCTGTATTCCCCGTTATGTGAAATTCATAATTGGGGCCCAATGAATTTATTTAAATTGACTGATTTGCTTAGGAACTGTAACTCAGTAAAATCTTTGAAATGGTTGCATGTTGCGTTTTATATTTTTGTAGCTTATACATTCCCATTCCTTTACCCCACCACCACCTTGTGGTATTCTGTTCACAACATTGACATCTGCAAACCGCTCACCCACACAACGCCATACACGCTTGTCTGCCATCTGCCCGGTACAGTTGAATCTGGGATTCATCCATAAAGAGCACACTTCTTTAGCGTGCCAGTGGCCATCAGAGGTGAGCATTTGCCTTATGAGGTCGGTTACGACGCCAAACTGAAGTCAGGTCAAGACCCTGGTGAGGACGACAAGCATGCAGACGAGCTTCCCTGAGACGGTTTCTGACAGTTTGTGCAGAAATTATTTGGTTGTGAAAACCCACAGTTTCACCAGCTGTCCAGGTGAACGATTCCACAGGTGAAAAAGTCCTGGGTTAGCATGGTTACACGTGGTCTGTGATTTGTCAGGCCGGTTGGACGTACTGCCAAATTCTCAAAAACAAGTTTGGAGGCAGCTTATGGTAGAGAAATAGACATTAAATTCTCTGGCAACAGCTCTGGTGGACATTCCTGCAGTCAGCATTCCAATTGCACACTCCCTCAACTTCAGACATCTGTGGCATTGTGTTGTGTGACAAAACTGCACATTTTGGAATGGCCTTCTATTGTCCCCAGCACAAGGTGCACCTGCGTAATGATCATACTGTTTAATCAGCTTCTTGATATGCCACCCCTGTCAGTTGGATGGATTACTTTAGCAAAGTAGAATTGCTCACTAACAGGTATGTACAACTTGTGCACAAGATTTGAGAGAAAAGCTTTTTGTGCACGTGGGTAATTTCTGGGATCTTTTATTTCAGCTCATCAACACTTTAATTTCTATTTTGCTTGTCCATTCTGTTAGAAATTAAATTTAGATTTGTGCGTGCAAATGTAATGTCCATAATGCTGGAATCACCCTTAAAAGGCTAACCAGGCTAGCACTAGTATAGGCTACACCAGACTGGCTTCTTGAACACAATAATGTACAAGAAAGGTCCATATTGGACCTAAATTCTGACCTAACATGAAGAGGGAAGTATCAAATGGTTTGTGTTTACTTCAATGTTTTTTTCCCCTCTCGTTTCCCTTCTTTAGAGAGTGGACTATTGTGTCTTGAACTTAGTATTACTGGAGCATGAAGAAACCAGTGCCACAAAAAGGTAATGTCATGTTAAGAAATGGAATGCAATTGTCCATTTGAAAAGCATAATGTACATCTTCTAAGGATGCTGCTCAAGAAGGGTCCTCTATTTAGCCTACTTTAATGTGTGTATAGAAGTCTCAGATGCTGATGTGATAGTTTGGCCTCACACATCTCATTGACTGTTGCTAAAGATCAAGTGTATTTATTCTAGTTATGAATAGATAGTTTCATTGAATGGTGTCGGCTAGCGTTTGAGGTTAAGTGTGTCTCTGAAACGTTGTGCCCTGCTCTCCCTAGCTATTGAGTGGAGAGATGGCAGGCGGATCAAGCATGCCCGAAGTGGCCGTCCCTCCCGGGTCCCATCGCAGTACCAAGGAGGTATATTATCACACACACCAACTTTCTCAGATGAATCACTGCTGAATGAAAACAACATTATGAATCAAACGCATACATATCAGTCATAACCAGGTGCTGGAACAAATTATTTTCCAATTGTTTCGTTCTGAACAGAACCACCATTTTTTTTGTTCTGTTCCGCCTTTCCGGCCAGCAAAATAAAGTTCGAACCGGTTCGAATCCCAAAAAAGTACCGCTTTATATTATTTTCTGTACCTTTTTTTTAACCTGTTAAATCATTTTTTATTTTCTACATTTAGCTCATTAAATTATTGCGACTGAAATTTTGTGGGGTGAGGAGAGAGCTGCAGGGGGCTGAGGAGGAGGCTTGAAGCGCTGGGCATCTTATGACATGCCTTATCTGGTCCCCAGAATTATACCTAGGAGGAGTGGCTTCTATAGAGGAACTTTGAATGTCCTTTGACCGATATAGCTAAAAAGCTTGCACTACATGGTAATCAAGCTTGTGTGCGTAAAGCGGCACCAGAATTAAAAACGTCTTACCTTTTTGTGTAATAAATCTTAACGTGAAACGTGATAACTAGGTCTATAGTATCCTTAACTAGCATTGAAAAAGTTAATCCATTCTTCTCTTGCTAATTAAAAATCTCTCTCCCTATCATCTGAATCACGCTTGTAATGTCAGTACAGTAGCCGATATTTCGGAGGGGTAGGTAGGCTAAACACACACACACACTGGAAAAGATTTTCAACTTGCAAGCAGATACTGGAATATGTTTCTGAGTGACTGAGTGAGGGCTTTGCTTAGATTGTTTTGAAATATCGGTTCTGTTCCGAAACAGTATGGATCACTTTCTAACCCGTTTCTGTTCTTTGAAAAAATGTCGCTGTTTTCGGTTATAACACTGGCTATAACACTGTTCTAAAGGCGTCAGCTTGCTTCAGGTGGCTGGCGACTAGCCCAAGTCGGCTAGGTGAACCAAACAAGTGTGCTAAGCATTCTACCTTAAAATACCTTCGCTTGAAAAATGAGAAGAAAGCACGAACTCTTCCGAACGGTTTCGGCTGGAAAGGATGGGGACACCTTAACACTAGCACATACCATAACACTGAACCCCAAAACCACACCCATTCACACAAAAACATAACGGTAGACAACATAAAGCAGCCATTGTGCTTTTTCTGTCCCACAGGGCACTTCAGTTGGGACAAATACCTAAAGGAAACAGGTGCTAGTGCTGCACCTGCCCACTGCTTCAGACAGGTAAGCCCCCCTAATCAGACTACAGTATATCCTCCTCACCAAAATCTCATGTCAAGGCATGCTACTACCCTATGTGAACCTTCTGCTCCTGAAATTATTTTAAGCCATTCCACAAACCATGGCATTTACAGAGTTTGTAAGAATTATGACCAACAAGCAATATGAGATATAGGTTAACCCTGGCAGCCGAAGTCTCACCAGTGACAATGTGCAGCATCTATTTGTAGCTCAGGAAGACCAACGTCTTAACCAATGTTCCTTCTAAGCTGCTTGGCTGCGCAACACCAGGACTGCCGCAATGATGAATTGACAGGCGGTGCAAAGACCCACAAATATCTAATTTATCAGCAAGGGGGGAGTGGTTGCTTCCTACACGAGCAGAAAACCTGTATATATCTAGTCTTCTTTGAAAAGTTAGTCAGTGTTGTATTTTGAGACAGGCTTGAATATGCAAAGGAGCTAATGAGTAGCCTGCATTTTTGTTTGATTCTCTGTATGGTAATAATAATTAATGTTATTTTGTAAAGTGGTTTCTTCCATCATGCAACACAATGTTTAGTCACCTATTTGGTGTTTAGGCTACAAACCATTTATTATTTGGTGACTTGAGCTTTTGGACAGGTACAAAATCTGTCCTCCTGGTCTGAAGGACAAGTTGCTCAAAGGTTCATGGTCAAGCCCTGCATAATGTTTCATGACTGTAGGATATATATATATATAATAGAAATCAATAGCTATTTCCATGTTGCTCCATTGGTTTTGTTTGTAGGTCTTTTTGATAGGCCTATATTATGTTCTAATAGCCTGCTTGGCTACTGACTAAAACTGTAATTAAAGTGGGTACAGCCAGTGTTCACAGTAAACGTGTGCAAGTTGCACAGAATGCACACAACATTCACATTTCCACTCACAAGACCTGAAATTTGCTAAGTGGCAGGAATTTTTTAGGGAACCATTAGGCTAAGAAGAAATTCCCTCTTGGGTTGAGGGGTGACACTGATTTCAACTTGCGTGCAGGGCTACCTCGTCACCACAGCGTGAGTTCAACTCACCTTTGATACTTAGTCTTGCTTGATGCCGTCTTCCTATCTCAGCATGTTGAATCTGTCCAGCATCATTGCATGCCTCTCTGACCTTCCCCTACCTCTCCAGGGTGCAACACCTCCAGTGAATGAGTTCAAGGCGGGCATGAAGCTGGAGGCGCAGGACCCTCGGAATACAACTTCAACCTGCATTGCAACAGTGGTGGGCCTGACGGGATCGCGGCTGCGTCTGCGCCTTGACGGCTCCGACAACAAGAACGACTTCTGGCGCCTGGTGGACTCGTCTGAAATCCAGCCTATCGGCAACTGCGAGAAGAGAACGGGCATGCTGCAGCCGCCATTGGGTGAGGAGGAGAGAGAAACACATTTTCACACAGTCACACACACACACACACACACAGTCAGACTCTCGATACTACATACCCATTATGGATATGATGCGCCGTATTTAAAAAAATAAATAAAAATAAATCTTGGATCTTTAAATTGTTTGCTATCACACAGTGCTACTTATCTTCCTCAGTTAGGTTTACACTAGACTGATATATACTTATTTATTAGTGCACACTGTTGTACAACGTTTTGCAGGGAGAAATATTTTTGTAAATAAACAAGAATTTCTTATTGGACAAATTAATGTAAGTCCCTCCCTGTTTTGGCCCATTTGCATCCATTTGGTTTCTAGGCTGTATTTATTTTCCAGGTTGTATCACAAACGGCCGTGATTGAGAGTCCCACAGGGCGGCGCACAATTGGCCCAGCGTCGTCCGGGTTTGGCCGTTGTAGACCGCCATTGTAAATAAGAATTTGTTCTTAATTGACATGCCCAGTTAAAAAATAAAATAAAAGTAAGTACACCTTTGCGTAATAGTGTGAAGGGTCTCATCTACTGTGTTTGGATGAGAGTTTTTTTGACAGAGTCTGTATTTCTCCCACAGGCTTCCGTCTGAATGCATCCTCCTGGCCTATGTTCCTTCTAAAAACACTCAACGGAGCCGAAATGGCCCCAGCACGCATCTTTCACAAGGTACCTGTCACAAAGCAGCACACGGTCTCGATATAGACCTGTTTATACCTGTACACATATACACACTAAAAATATATACAAAAATAAGACTCATAACTATCAAAAAGAAGTAACAAAGACAAATGGAAACGTGTGTTGATTTGGCACTCGAGCATCAATACATTACCCATCCCCCAACACTGTCAACCAAGAGTCAAGACTACATTACCCATCCCCCAACACTGTCAACCAAGAGTCAAGACTAGATTACCCATCCGCCAACACTTTCAACCAAGAGTGAAAACTACATTTACCCATCCCCCAACACTGTCGACCAAGAGTCAAGACTACATTACCCATCCCCCAACACTGTCAACCAAGAGTCAAGACTACATTACCCATCCCCCAACACTGTCAACCAAGAGTCAAGACTAAACCAATTCACCTTGGTGGTGTGCAGACTGGTTTTATATTATTCTTAACGATTTCGCACAAACCAGAAAAAATGCTACAATATGTCTGTATATTCACAGTATAATGGATGAATTGTGGTTTAATTGGTAGCATTTAGTAGTGTGACTGATTTGGCTAATTACATTAGTACTGTACAAAGGTGCGCTATTTGATAGATACCCCCGGTCCACCTACCATCTGGCTTCCAGTGGGGAGACCTGAGGTCAACCTACCCCCGCCTCCCTCACCATCTCACACTTCTGAGTGGGAGACCTTCCCAGGCAGTAGCCTGCATAGCTCACAAACTAGAATCAGGGAGCCCACTCCGACAAGGTTAATTGACCCACAGTCCCACACGGTGACATGATATCATTGACGTCACGTGCAAATGAGCGATAGAAAACCGCAAATGTCCGTTCGATCGCACAACCTCACCGTGCTGCCCCCGGCAAGATGCCGCCTTGGGCCCATTGTTGCCTATACCTAAATTCGCCACTGGGCCTAGCTGTAAAACAGCCGAGGTGATAGAGCAACGACCCTGGAATAAAAATTTAAATGTGTATGGGTGGAGAGAGGTTTACAGGTTTTTACAGGTTTACTCGCTCTGGATTGTCAGCACTGTATGCATTTTTGGCTATCGTGCCATGGCTGTGTCAGTCGATTGTAAGTTAAACTTGTGTATTCCTTTATGGGTAGTGTGATCCCCGAGATACATTTTACTTGCCGGCATCAGCGGCCGTTAGAATCTGTTTCTTTTTCCTTCTTTGTTTTTTTTTGTGAGAATTAAACAGGATATAATGATGACTAAATGAAATATGTCCTGCATGTAATGGACATTAAGAACTGGTCTTGCGATTTTATATATATATATATATATATATATATATATATATATAGTGGCAAAAAAAGTATGTGACCCTATGGAATTACCTGGATATATTGACACTGAATCATCATGGTGCTTTTTAATGGTAAGTTTAATGGTAAGTTTACAAACATTGGTTGTGGTAAGTAGAATTGATAATGGGGTATCAATATGGTAAGTGGGGAAATAAGTATAGCCAGTTATAATTGTAATGGCTTAGCAGATCATTAAAAAATATATATTTTTACATGGCTAAAAGATGAATAAACTGATTCTACAAATATACAGTGGGGCAAAAAAATTTTTTTGTCAGCCACCAATTGTGCAAGTTCTCCCACTTAAAAAGATGAGGCCTGTAAATTTGCATCATAGGTACACTTCAACTATGACAGACAAAATGCGATTTTTTTTGTGTGAATTTATTTGCAAATATGGTGGAAAGAAAATAAGTATTTGGTCACCTACAAACAAGCATGGTTTCTGGCTCTCACAGACCTGTAAGAGGCTCCTCTGTCCTCCACTCGTTACCTGTATTAATGGCACCTGTTTGAACTTGTTATCAGTATACAAGACACCTGTCCACAACCTCAAACAGTCACACTCCAAACTCCACTAAAGACCAAAGAGCTGTCAAAGCACCAGAAACAAAATTGTAGACCTGCACCAGGCTGGGAAGACTGAATCTGCAATAGGTAAGCAGTTTCTATTGAAGAAATCAACTGTGGGAGCAATTATTAGAAAATGGAAGACATACAAGACCACTGATAATCTCCCTCGATCTGGGGCTCCACGCAAGATCTCACCCCGTGGGGTCAAAATGATCACAAGAACTGTGAGCAAAAATCCCAGAACCACACGGGGGGACCTAGTGAATGACTTGCAGAGAGCTGGGACCAAAGCAACAAAGCCTACCATCAGTAACACACTACGCCGCCAGGGACTCAAATCCTGCAGTGCCAGACGTGTCCCCCTGCTTAAGCCAGTACATGTCCAGGCCCGTCTGAAGTTTGCTAGAGAGCATTTGGATGATCCAGAAGAAGATTGGGAGAATGTCATATGGTGTGGCCTAGCCAGTCTCCAGATCTCAACCCCATAGACAATCTTTGGAGGGAGTTGAAAGTCCGTGTTTCCCAGCAACAGCCCCAAAACATCACTGTTCTAGAGGAGATCTGCATGGAGGAATGGGCCAAAATACCAGCAACAGTGTGACGACTTACAGTGTGAAGACTTACAGAAAACGTTTGACCTCTGTCATTGCCAACAAAGGGTATATAACAAAGCATTGAGATAAACTTTTGTTATTGACCAAATACCTTTTTTCCACCATAATTTGCAAATAAATTCATTAAAAATCATACAATGTGATTTTCTGGATTTTTTTCTTCTCATTTTTGTCTGTCATAGTTGAAGTGTACCTATGATGAAAATTACAGGCCTCGTCTTTTTGGGAGAACTTGCACAATTGGTGGCTGACTAAATACTTTTTTGCCCCACTGTAGATGAGGTTGACTGAAAAAAGGACTGGGAGGAAAAATATTTTTTTGTCATGGGCAAAGAAACTCAAAAGGGGTGATTATACTAATTAATACAAATTTTGATCTGACTGTGCAAACAGATACCGCAAGGAAGATTATTATTGTTATTTTCAATATGCTATTGGACCTAAAACAGATCTGTCTAATTCATTTATATGGGGCAAATAATGATGATCCAAACTTCTTTGAAAATGTATATAATAATCTATTGAGCTCATAAGCAACAAATTAATCTATTATTATGGTGGGAGATTATAATACGGTTTTAAGTACCTCAATGGATCGTAAAGGAAATCACTCTACAAACTATCCTCCTCAAGCACTTAAGGGGATCATGGATACATTTGAATTAGTGGTTATATGTAGGCTGAAAAACCCTGACCTAGTGAGATATATACCCGAAGGAGGCTTAATCAAGCTAGCCGTCTTGATTACTTCCTAGTAAAAGTAAAAAAGAAAGTGATAATAGGAGAACGAATGCAATCGGACCTCCATCTAATTGGCCTCCTTATAACTCTACAGAATTTCCACGTGGACAGGGATATTGGACATTTTATCAAAGCATATTTGATGACAATTTGTTCTTAACTAAGACAAAATTATTCATAATTGACATTATTTTTTGCACAAAATAGGTACGGCAGTTCCCTTATTGTATGGGACACTTTTAAATGTACCTTTTAGAGGTACTATTCAATACAATACTCATCATTAAAACAAAAGCAGTTTAGCAAATGGACACTGTACTATAGAGGCACAAAAGGAAAAAACAAAAGAAATGGAGGTAGTTTTCAAGAACGATCAAGTGTAATGTATTACAAACATATTGGATGGGAAATTGTGAGGGAAAAAAAGATTCAATCTTCAACATAGAAATGCTACCAATAAGAATTTAAAGAAGCTCCTTACAAATGATGGAGTCATCCATCATTCACCAAATTATATTTTGAAAGGAAGCAAAATATTTTAAGCAAATGTTTTATTTTCAGTCTCCTCCATTTTCACTGAATGATGTTAACTGTAAGGATTTCTTTCAATAATAATAATAATAATAATAATAATGTAAAATTAGCAAATTTACAGAAAGACCTGTGTGAAGGCCAACTTACAGAAGAGGAACTTTTTGAGACAATAAAATCTTTTCAGTCAGAAAAAACACCAGGGCTTGATGGTATACTAGTAGAGGTATATCAGGCCTTTTTTGATGTACTCAAATATCCATTATTAGCATGTTTTATTTACTCCTATACAAATGGTAGAATTTCATTACTACTAAAACAGGACCAAGGTGGTAAATATAAAGATCCACTCCATTTAAAAAACTTACACTTCAATGTTGTTATGCGAAAATCCTGGTGAAATGCATAGCACATATAATAAAAAAACTGATCAGACAGGTTTTTTTACATGGACAATATATTGGAGATAATATACAACAATTACTTGAAACAATTGAACATTTTGAAACATCAAAGATACCAGGCCTGGTCTTCAGAGCGTTCAGAGCCTTTGAAAAGGCGTTTGATAAAGTATGACTAGAATTTATAAATAAATGCCTGGATTACTTTCATTTTGGTGAATCTCTTATATAATGGGTTAAAGTTATGTACTGCAACCCCAGGTGTAAAATAGTAGATAATGGTTACTTCTCAGAAAGCATTGAGCTTTTAAGAGGAGTTAAACAAGGCTGTCCGTTTTTCTCCATATATATTATGACCATTGAAATGCTGGCTATTAAAATTAGATCCAACATCATCATCAAGGGGATAGAAATCCAGGGGATGAAAACAAGTGTCAATGTTTGCCGATGACTAGTTTTTTCTGAAGTCTGCAATCTGGATCCCTGCACAGTCTCATTGAAGATCTTGATAACTTTTCTACCCTCTCTGTACTAAAAATTAATGACAAGTGTTGGATATATTATGTTTTAGATCGTTAAAAAATAGCGTTTACACTACCTTGTAGTTTACCAATAAAATAGACGTACTTGGTATTCACATCTCAAAAAATATAAATGAACTTACCACAATCAATTTCAATAGAATGTTAGCAAAAAATAGATAAGATTCTGCAACCTAGTTGCCTAGTTAAATAAAGGTTCAATTTAAAAAAAGGTAAATACTTGTCTATTTATGGAAAAATCTAATTGATTAGCTCTTTTGGTTATATCATAGTTTACTTACTTACTAATGGCACTGCCTACTCCAGACGACTCGTTTTTTAAATCATATGCTAAGCCAGACAAAATTAAATGTGTGTATTTACAGTTGAAGTCGGAAGTTTACATACACCGTAGCCGAATATATTTTAACTAAGTTTTTCACAATTCCTGACATTTAATCTGAGTAAAAATGCCCTGTCTTAGGTAAGTTAGGATCACCACTTCATTTTAAGAATATGAAATGTCAGAATAATAGTAGTGTTTTTATTTCAGCTTTTCATGACATTCCCAGTGGGGTCAGAAGTTTACATACACTCAATTAGTATTTGGTAGCGTTGCCTTTAAGTTGTTTAACTTGGGTCAAACGATTCAGGTAGCCTTCCCACAATAGGTTGGGTGAATTTTGGCCCATTCCTCCTGACAGAGCTGGTGAAACTGAGTCAGGTTTGTAGCCCTCCTTGCTCTCACATGCTTTTTCAGTTCTGCCCTCACATTTTCTAGGATTGAGGTCAGGGCTTTGTGATGGCCACTCCAATACCTTGACTTTGTTGTCCTTAAGCCATTTTGCCCCACCTTTGGAAGTATGCTTGGGGTCATTGTCCATTTGGAAGACCCATTTGCGACCAAGCTTTGACTTCCTGACTGATATCTTGAGATGTTGCTTCAATATATCCACATAATTTTCCTACTTCATGATGTCATCTATTTTGTGAAGTTCACCAGTCTCTCCTGCAGCAAAGCATCCCCACGACATGTTGCTGCCACCCCCGTGCTTCACAGTCAGGATGGTGTTCTTCGGCTTGCAAGCCTCCCCATTTTTTCCTCCAAACATAACGATGGTCATTATGGCCAAACAGTTCCATTTTTGTTTCATCAGACCAGAGGACATTTCTCCAAAAAGTATGATCTTTGTCCCCATGTGCAGTTGCAAACCGTAGTCTGGCTTTTTTATGGTGGTTTTGGAGCAGTGACTACTTCCTTGCTGAGCGGCCTTTCAGGTTATGTCAATACAGGACTCGTTTTACTGTGGATATAGATACTTTTGTACCTGTTTCCTCCAGCATCTTCACAAGGTCCTTTTCTGTTGTTCTGGGATTGATTTGCACTTTTCGCACCAAAGTACGTTAATTCTTAGGGATCAAATCCCGTTAACGGGATCGATTTGACAACATCTGGTGAAATGGCAGAGCCCCAAATTCAAATAAAATTATTAGAAATATTTAACTTTCATACAATCACAAGAGTAATAGACCAAATTAAAGTTTTACTTCTTGTTAATCCAGCCACCGTGTCAGATTTAAAAAAAGCTTTACGACGAAAGCAAACCATGCTATTATCTGAGGACAGCAAATCAAAAATCAGACAGTCATATTTCATCCCGCCAGGCGGGACACAAAACTCAGAAATAATGATATAATTCATGCCTTACCTTTGACGAGCTTCTTCTGTTGGCACTCCAGTATGTCCCATAAACATCACAAATGGTCCTTTTGTTCGATTAATTCCTTCGTTATAGCTCCAAAATGCCTATTTATTTGGCGCGTTTGATCCAGTAAAACACCGGTTCCAACTCGCGCAACATGGCTACAAAATATTTAATAAGTTACCTGTAATCTTTGTCCAAACATTTCAAAGAACTTTCCTAATACAACTGTAGGTATTTTTTAACGTAAATAATCGCTAAAATTTAAGACGGTATAAACTGCGTTCAATAGCGGATAAAATCAAAGTGGAGTGGGCTTTCAGGTTGCGCACCCCTAACAAACAGTACACTAGACTCGACCCTCGTTCTGAACAGCCCTACTTATTAATTTCTCAAAGGAAAAACATCAACCAATTTCTAAAGATTGTTGACATCTAGTGGAATTGCAAGCAAGTGCCTTAGAAATCTCGATCCCCATAGAAATCCCATTTGAAAAGAGAGTGACCTCAACATCAACAAAAAATCCTGGATGGTTTGTCCTTGGGGTTTCGCCTGCCAAATAAGTTCTGTTATACTCACAGACATTATTCAAACGGTTTTAGAAACTTCGGAGGGTTTTCTATCCAAATCTCCTAATAATATGCATATCCTAGCTTCTGGGTCTGAGTAGCAGGCAGTTTACTTTGGGCACGCTTTTCATCCGGATGTGAAAATACCGCCCCCCTAGCCTAGAGAAGGTAATCTCTAGGAGACAGAACGCGTCTCCTTCCTGAGCGGTATGATGGCTGCATGGTCCCATGGTGTTTATACTTGTGTACTATTGTTTGTACAGATCCATGTGGTACCTTCAGGCATTTGGAAATTGCTCCCAAGGATGAACCAGACTTGTGGAGGTCTACAATTGTTTTTGAGGTCTTGGTTGATTTCTTTTGATTTGCCCATGATGTCAGAAAGCAAAACATTTCAGACATCACAGTTTATATACATCCCACTTAAGACACTCCTCTTTCTCTCCAATCCTTACATTTTATGGCTCTACAGAGGGTAACAGGATTCCAAACATTTATTACTCTCTTATTAAGAGAATCTGTCCTCACCTCCTGACCTCAACCCCTCTTTCATCTAATACACAATGTCCATCTGTCTTCCTGATATCAACCCATCGCTCTCCTCCATCAAACACATTCCAAAGCCTTCTGTCTTTCTTCAGAGAACCATTCACTTGTAGCATAGTGTCTTTCATTTCCTATCATTCATTTAATATCTCAATGTTCAAAGTTTAGCCGATTTCAACAGTATGTTATCATGTGTGTATTGTATGCATGTTTCTGTGCCTATGTTTGTGTTGCTTGTTGAATGTCCTTCCCTATAAGCATACTGAAAGTCTGTTGTCAATTTGTTTACTGTAAAATAGCATGGTCAAACCCATGTTTTTCCTAAACTTTACTAACAGGCTGATTGGTTAGCTATTTGTGTCTGTAAATGGGGCTTTACATTTCTTAGGTAGTGGAATGACTTCTGCTTCCCTCCAGGCCTGAGGGCACACACTTTCTAGTAGGCTTAAATTGAAGATGTGGCAATATCGTCCGCTATTATCGTCAGATCCCGGTGGCTTGTCATTGTTGATAGACAACAATAATTTGTTGTGATCATATACATTTGCCAACTAAATAAAGCTTCCGAACAATTTCACATTTCATCTGGATAATCCCACATTTACCCACTCCCTTGTCACTGACCTCTCCCGTCCCTGCCACCTCCCTTCCCCTCGTACCCCAGCAGGAGCCCCCGGTCCCAGAGCAGAACTCCTTCCAGGTGGGCATGAAGCTGGAGGCAGTGGACCGCAAGAACCCCCACTTCATCTGCCCAGCCACGGTGGGGGCGCTGCGTGGCGTGGAGGTGCTCGTCACCTTCGACGGCTGGCGGGGTGCTTTCGACTACTATTGCCGCTACGACTCCCGGGACATCTTCCCCGTGGGCTGGTGCTCTCTCACCGGGGACAACCTGCAGCCGCCTGGCACCAAAGGTCTGTGCGTGTCTGTGTGTATGGACAGTATGTGTGTTTGTTTGTTTGTCACCCTGTAGACTTGTCACCCTGTTCTCTGAATGAGATAAGTGGTTTATTAGGTCAATAGAGCGCACCTTTGAAATTCCTTCTCGTGTTGGAGGAAGACATAATGTGAGTGAATGAGTGAGGAAGGACAGAAGGGCGAGAAAGAGAAAGGGTCACTTTTGTAAGAGTGTGTTTTATGAGATCTTGGCACAGGACTGTGGGGGGGGGGGGTAAAGCTATGAGAGTGTATGCCCCACTCTATGGGCCTCATGCTGGCACTAAAATGGGCCAAGGCAAAGGGGGCATCCAGGATAACCAGAGACTGAGAGAAAGAAGGAGAAAAAAACAATAGGGAAAAGGCGATGTCTGCGAAAAGCAGGCATTCGGAAAGTATTCAGACCCCTTGACTCTTTCCACATTTTGTGACGTTACAGGCTTTTTAAAATGGATTAAACATTTCGCAAATGAATTAAAAACTGATATCACATTTACATTGAGACCCTTTACTCTGTACTTTGTTGAAGCACCTTTGGCAGCAATTACAGCCTCAAGTCTTTGGTATGACGCTACAAGCTTGGCCCACCTGTATTTGGGGAGTTTTTCCCATCCCATTCCCGAGCGTCACTGCAGAGCTATTTTCAGGTCTCTCAAGAGATGTTCGATCGGGTTCTGGGCTCTGGCTGGGCCACACGAGCATTCAGAGACTTGTCTCAACGCCACTCCTGGATGTGTGCTTAAGGTTGTTGACCTGTTAAAAGGTGAACATTCGCCCTAGTCTGAGGTCCTGAGAATCTTGTTTCTCATGGTCTGAGAGTAGTTTAGGACCAAGTGACCCTCGGGTTCTTAGTCACCTCCCTGACCAAGGCCCTTCTCCCCCGATTGCTCAGTTTTGCCTGCCGGACGGCCAGCTCTAGGAAGAGTCTTGGTGGTTCCAAACTTCTTCCATTTAAGATTGACGGAGGCCATTGTGTTGTTTTGTTTGTTTTGTTTCAATGCTTCAGCCGTTTTTGGTACCCTTCTCCAGATCTGTGCCTTAACACAATCCTGTCTCGGAGCTCTACGGACAATTCCTTTGACCTCATGGCTTGGTTTTTGCTCTGACATGCATTGTCAGTTGTGGGACCTTTATACAGACAGATGTGTGCCTTTTCCAAATCATGTCCAATCAATTGAATTTACCACAGTTGGACTCCAATCAAGTTGTAGAAACATCTCAAGGATGATCAATGGAAACAGGATGCACCTGAGCTCAATTTTGAGTCTCATATTGAAGGGTCTGAATACTTATGTAAATACGGTGTCTGTTTTTGTTTTTTAATACATTTGCTAACATTTCTAAAAACCTGTTTTCACTTTGTCATTATGGGGTATTGTGTGTAGATTTATGATAATTTTTATTTAATCCATTTTAGATTAAGGCTGTAACATAACAATGTGGAAAAAGTCAAGGGATCTGAATACATTCCGAATGCACTGTAGTTTATATCTAGTTTTAGTTGTTCAATAAATTTACACTGAAAATATTTTTTTCATCTCATAAATTATATAAGCAATATACAGTACCAGCCAAAAGTTCATCAGCATGCACCATCACACCACCACCTCCATGATTCACGGTGGGAACTACACATGTGGAGATCATCCATTCACCTACTCCTGCGTCTCACAAAGACACGGTGGTTGGAACCAAAAACCATTCCTGTGGCGGTCCTCATTAGAGCCAGTTTCATCATAGTGCTTGATGGTTTTTGAGAATGCACTTGAAGAAGCTTTCTTTAAATTTTCCGGATTGACTGACCTTCATGTCTTAAAGTAATGATGGACTGTCGTTTCTCTTTGCTTATTTGAGCTGTTCTTGCTATAATATGGACTTGGTATTTTACCAAATAGGGCTATCTTCTGTATACCACCTCTACCTTGTCACAACACAACTGATTGTCTCAAACGCATTATTAAGGCTCGGACCCTTTTTTTAAATTTCAATTTTAGCCTAAAATGACATACCCAAATCTAACTGCCTGTAGCTAAGGACCTGAAGCAAGGATATGTATATTCTTGATACCGTTTGAAAATAAACACTTTGAAGTTTGTGGAAATGTTAAATTAGGAGAATAACACATTAGATCTTGTAAAAGATAATACAAAGTTTTTTTTTGTACCATCTTTGAAATGCAAGAGAAAGACCATAATGTATTATTCTAGCCCAGGCTAAATTTGGATTTTGGCCACTAGATGGCAGCAGTGTATGTGCAATGTTATAGACTGATTCAATGAACCATTGCATTTAAGTTCAAAATGTTATATCAAGACTGCCCAAATGTCAGTAATTGGTTTATTAATACAGTTTCAAGTTCATAACTGTGCACACTCAAACAATAGCATGGTATTATTTTACTGTAACAGCTAATGTCAATTGGACAGTGCAGTTAGATTAACAATAATTTAAGCTTTCTCCCAATATCAGATATGTCTATGTCCTAGAAAAATGTGATGTTACTTACAACCTCATGCTAATCCCGTTAACCTATGTTAGCTCAACTGTTAATGGGATTAGCATGAGGAGGACCCACCGATCCTGTAGAGGTTTTAATTTAAGAAGGAAAGAAATTACACAAATTAACTTTTAACATGGCGCACCTGTTAATTGAAATGAATTCCAGGTGACTACCTCATGAAGCTGGTTGAGAGAATGCCAAGTGTGCAAAGCTGTCATGAAGGCAAAGGGTTGCTGCTTTGAAGAATCTAAATATATCTGTTTAATACTTTTTTTTGTTATTACCATACGTGTTATTTTATAGTTTTGATGTATTCATTATTATTCTACAATGTAGAAAATAGTACAAATAAAGACAAATCCTTGAATGAGTAGGTGTGTCCAAACTTTTGACTGGTACTGTATGTATACGCTACCATTCAAAGGTTTGGGGTCTCTTAGAAATGTCCTTGTTTTTTTGAAAGAAAAACACTTTTTTTTTGTCCATTTAAGATATCAAATTGATCAGAAATGCAGTGTAGAAATTGTTAATGTTGTAAATGACTATTGCAGCTGGAAACTGCTGATTTTTAATGGAATATCTACATATGCGTACAGAGGCCCATTATCAGCAATCATCACTCCTGTTTTCCAATGGCACATTGTGTTAGCTAATCCAAGTTTATCATTTTAAAAGGCTCATTGATCAATGTCAACAGTGAAGAGGTGACTCCGGGATGCTGGCCTTCGAGGCAGAGTTGCAAAGAAAAAGTAATATCTCAGACTGGCCAATAAGAAGAAAAGATTAAGATGGGCAAAAGAGCACATACTGGACAGAGGAACACTGCCTAGAAGGCCAGCATCCCGGAATCGTCTCTTCACTGTTGACATTGAGACTGGTGTGTTGCATATACTATTTAATGGCGTGGCCAGTTGAGGACTTGTGAGGTGTCTGTTTCTCAAACTAGACACACTAATGTAGTTGTTATCTTGCTCAGTTGTGCACCAAGGCCTCTCACACTTCTTTCTATTCTGGTTGGAGACAGTTTGCGCTGTTCTGTGAAGGGAGTAGCACACAGCGTTGTACGAGATCTTCAGTTTCTTGGTAATTTTTGATTTGGATAGCATAACAACGTCTGTCAAACAGCGCCTGTCTGCATCAACAGCCTGCCGCCTCGTCCATGCACTGGCAGATGATGTGCATAGGATCGTTTAAGAGGGGCTCAATCAGGCTGAACCTTTTGCCCTGGCTTTTGATGATTGTACCCACAACACCGATGTAGCACAGTTGTTTGTGTGTGTATATGTCTGTCATTTTGATGGAAAGGAATTTAAACAAGAGCTGCTGGGACGGATTCCCATCGAAGGACACACCACCGAGGACATCATATTCACAGAGCTGGAAGAATTGTTTTACGCAGCATGCCTGTCATTCGAAAAAGTCAACATTGTGGTTACTGACTGGGCTCCTTTTATGGTGGGCAGGCACGGCCTGGTCATCAGGTTAAAGGAAATCGCCCCCCCAAGTGCAAGCCATTCATTATCTTATCCATCAGAGTGTGCTTGTGTGCCAGACTAAACGATAAACTAAAAGATGTAATGGATAAAGTAATGTGCATAATCAACTTTGTCAGGGAGACATCAAATTTTATTTGTCACATACACGTGGTTAGCAGATGTTAATGTGAGTGTAGCGAAATGCTTGTGCTTCTAGTCCTGACAGTACAGTAATATCTAACAAGTCATCTAACAATTCCACAACTACCTAATACACACATCTAAACTAAGGGATGGAATAACAATATACGTATATACATGTAAATATATGGATGAGCAATGACCGAGCGGCATAGGCAAGATGCAATAGATGGTGTAAAATACAGTATATACATATGAGATGAGTAATGCAAGATATGTAAACATTATTAAAGTGATGAGTGATCCTTTTATTAAAGTGGCCAATGATTTCGAGTCTGGCTGTTTAACAGTCTGATGGCTTGTTTTTCAGTCTCTCGGTCCCAGCTTTGATGTACCTGTACTGACCTCACCTTCTGGATGGTAGCGGGGTGAACAGGCAGTGGCTCGGGTGGTTGTTGTCTGTGATGATCTTTTTGGCCTCCCTGTGACATCGGGTGCTGTAGGTGTCTTGGAGGGCAGGTCGTTTTCCCCTGGTGATGCGTTGTGCAGACCGCACCACCCTCATAGGACATCATGTTACACAATACATGTATGTTTTCTTCGATAATGTGCATATTTATATCCAAAAATCTCAGTTTACATTGGCTCCTTACGTGCAGTAATGTTTTGATTTCAAAACATCTGGTGATTTTGCAGAAATACTAATAATAAACATTGATAAAAGATACTAGTGTTATTCACAGAATTAAAGAGACTTCTCCTTAATGCAACCACTGTGTCAGATTTCAAAAAAACTTTGCGAAAAAGCATAATCTGAGAACGGCGATCAGAACCCAAAACAGCCAGAGGAGAATAGCCGCCATTTTGAAATCAACAAAGTTAGAAACAACACCATAAATATTCACTTACCTTTGATGATCTTCATCAGAAGGCACTCCCAGGAATCCCAGTTCGACAATAAATTACTTTGTTCCATAAATTTCCATCATTTTTGTCCAAATAGCCACTTGTTAGCGTGTTCAGCCCAGTAATCCATCTTCATGTGGCGCGAGCATTTCATCCAGACAAAAACTCGAAAAGTTCCATTACAGTCCTTTAGAAACATGTCAAACGATGTATGGAATTAATCGTTAGGATGTTTTTAACCTCTTACACTTATGGTGGCGCTATTTCATTTTTGGAAGAAAAACGTTCCCGTTTTAAACAAGATATTTTGTCACAAAAAGATGCTCGACTATGCATATAATTGCTACTGTTCGAAAGAAAACACTCTGACGTGTCCAGAAATACAAATATCTTCTCTGTGCGTGCCCTTTAACGTGAGCTTCAGGCAAAACCAAGATGACTTGGCATCCAGGAAATGACAAGGATTTTTGAGGCTCTGTCTTTCATGATCTCCTTATATGGCTGTGAACGCAAGAGGAATGAGTCTGCCCTTTCTGTCGTTTCCCCAAGGTGTCTGCAGCATTGTGACGTATTTGTAGGCAGATCGTTGGAAGATTGACCATAAGAGACCACATTTACCACGTGTCCGCCCGGTGTCCTGCGCCGAAATTGGTGCGCAAAAGTCACCTGCCAGTATTTTTCCATGGGGCACAGAGAGAGAAGCAAGCTTCCATGAACTGCATGTCAATGAAGAGATATGTGAAAAAACACCTTGAGGATTGATTCCAAACAACGTTTGCCATGTTTCGGTCGATATTATGTAGTTAATCCGGAAAAAGTTTCACGTTGTAGGTGACTGCATTTTCGGTTCGTTTCGGTAGCCAGGCGCAATGTAGAAAACGGAACGATTTCTCCTACACACAGACGCTTTCAGGAAACACTGCGCATTTGGTATGTGGCTGGGAGTCTCCTCATTGAAAACATCAGAAGCTCTTCAAAGGTAAATGATTTTATTTATTTGGTTATCTGGCTTTTGTGAAAATGTTGCGTGCTACATGCTACACAAAATGCTATGCTAGCTTTGCATACTCTTACACAAATTAGTCAATTTCTATGGTTCAAAAGCATATTTTGAAAATCTGAGATGACAGTGTTGTTAAGAAAAGGCTAAGCTTGAGAGCAAACGCATTATTTTAATTTTATTTGCGATTTTCAGAAATCGTTAACGTTGCGTTATGCTAATGAGCCTGAGGCTTAGTCACAATCCCGGATCCGGGATGGGGAGTTTCAAGAGGTTAACATAAAACTTCAATAATGTTCCAACCGGAGAATTCCTTTGTCCTCAGAAAGGTACTGGAACGAGAGGTAACTCTGTCGGGAGCGCGCATCATGAGACCGAGGCACTATGCCAGACCACTGACTCAAACAGGTCTCATAAGCCCCTCCTTTATAGTAGAATCCTCATTCAAGTTTCAAAAGACGGGTGACATCTAGTGGAAGCCCTAGGAAGTGCAACCTCATCCATATCTCAATGTGTACTCGGTAGGCCAAGCTTTGAAAAACTACAAACCTCAGATGTCCCACTTCCTGGTTGGATTTTTCTCAGGTTTCTCAGACATCATTCAAACATTTTTAGAAACTTCCGAGTGTTTTCTATCCAATACTAATAATAATGTGCATATATTAGCATCTGGGACAGAGTAGGAGGCAGTTCACTCTGGGCACGTTATTCATCCAAAAGTGAAAATGCTGCCCCCTATCCCAAAAAGGTTAAACCTTCTTGGGTACAGGAACAATGCTGGCCATCTTCAAGCATGTGGGGACAGCAGACTGGGATAGGGAGAGATTGAATATGTCCGTAAACACACCAGCCAGCTGGTATGCGCAGTTTCTGAGGACATGGCAAGGGATGCTGCCTGGACTGGCAGCCTTGCGAGGGTTAACACGTTTAAATGTCTTACTCACGTCGGCCATGGAGAAGGAGGGGGGTGGGCCCTCAGTCCTTGGTAGCGGGCCGCGTCGGTGGCACTGTATTATCCTCAAAGCAGGCAAATAAGGTGTTTAGTTTGTCTGGAAGCAAGCACCCAACACCTTCTTTTCCACAAGCTTGTGACAGAATTGCTGGCTGAGTAAAGGAAAAGCGCTGGAGTGGTTCTGTGGGCTGCGTGACCAGATTACCGGTTTTCCCAGAAAAAGCAAAATCTGTGCAGCAGCTGACCACCTTCGCATTCTGGAAAATGAGGATTTCCTCTCCGTTCTGTTTTTGGCTGACCTGTTCTGTCACTTTAAACGGGTTAAATCTGCCGTTATACAAGGAAGAGGGAAAACAGTCGTGGACATGGTGGAAAAACTTGAGGCCTTTACTAGGAACCTTGAGTAGTTCGATTTTGACTTTTCATCTGGAAGGCTGCGCCTACACACGTTGAAAAATCAGGAGTGCCATGTCCCTGAATGCATTTTGGGTGGCAAGCTCAGAGGAATACAGCACAGTAAAGAAACTTGCATTTTATGTGCTAACAATGTTTGGATCAACTTACACCTGCGCGTCCTCTTTTTCCTCTGTGAACGCAATCTAGACTCACGACAGAAACTGGATTTCACAAGTCATTCAAGGACTGCCTGCGTATCAAAATCACATCCAGCTCACCCACCATCAACAAGATCGTGTCCGAGGATAAATGCAACTTTTCCCATTGAGTAAGTAACTTAGTAGCCTATATGACTTAGCAAATACTAAGTACTTATCCAAGGCTATTTAGGTCTCATGCTGACAGTATTTTCTGTTCTGTCATTACAGGAGCAGGCTATCCCGAGACATTCAGACATTTGCAGACGTCACCTTTTTTTCTTTACATTATTGTTTTATGTAGGATGCTACATTTTTGTCCAGTTGCCATTGTAAGGCCCAATTGGAAAAACGTCCACTTCTATTAGGCCACATTTATTTCTTGTGAAAAATGCTGTTAAGCCATAGCCTACCTCACCCAAGTTATTTTATGTAAGGCTCGGAAGAAATAGGCTGCAAATAAGCTCTCTTGTTTATAAAGTCAAATTAAAATGAAGATATATATTCCTGTGCGCCACATGCATAACAAGTTAGCTAGGTTATAATTTCAACACCAGGCGCTGTTCACCTCCTATTGATTGCGCTGCGGTCACAGCTTTACATTTCAGCACCACAAAATGGTCCGTTGACTGTCTCTTCTCATCATGAATGTTAAATGTAACTTTTGCGTTATTTAGGTGGGGTAACTTCCTTCTTTTTGCATCGCGGGTCTGATGGGGGTGTGTCGGATAAGGTGGAGGTGATATTATCCATAACTAGCCTCAAGCACTTCATGATGACGTAAGTGCTACTGGGCGATGGTAATTTAGTTCAGTTACCTTCACTTTCCTTTTGCAATTGTGGACAACAGACTGGGATAGGGAAAGACTGAATATGTCCGTAAACACACCAGCCAGCTGGTCTGCACATGTTCTGGTTGTATTGCTACACCATCCAAAGCCTAATTAATAACTTCACCATGCTCAAAGGGACATTCAGTGTTTGCTTTGTAAAAAATTAGTGCCCTTCTTTGCAAGGCATTGTAAAGGTCCTTAATCCTTTTGGTTGAATCTGTGCTTAGAATTCTCTACTCAACTGAGGGATCTTAAAGATAATTGAGTGTGTGAGGTACATTCACTATATATACAGAAGTATGTGGACACCCCTTCAAATTAGCGGATTCCACACCCGTTGCTGACAGATTTATAAAATCGAGCACACTGCCATGCAATCTCCATACACAAACATTGGCAGTAGAATGGCCTTACTGAAGAGGTCAGTGGCTTTCAACGTGGCACCGGCATAGGATGCCACCTTTCCAACAAGTCAGTTCATCAAATCTCTACCCTGCTAGAGCTGCCCTGGTCAACTGTAAGTGCTGTTATTGTGAAGTGGGAAAGTCTAGGAGCAACAACGGCTCAGCCACAAAGTGGTAGGCCACACAAGCTCACAGAACGGGACTGCCGAGTGCTGAAGCGCGTAGCACGTAAAAACCGTCTGTCTTCGGTGGCAGCACTCACTACCGAGTTCCAAAGTGCCTCACTTCATGAAATGGGTTTCCATGGCAGAGCAGCTGCACACAAGCCTAAGATCACCATGCGCAATGCCAAGCGGTGTAAAGCTCGCCATTGGACTCTGGAGCAGTGGAAACTGGTTCTCTGGAGTAGTGAATCACGCTTCACCATCTGGCAGTCGGAAGAACGAATCTGGGTTTGGCGGATGCCAGGAGAACGCTACCTTCCCCAATTTATAGTGCCAACTGTAAAGTTTGGTGTAAAGAGGATTAATGGTCTGGGGCTGTTATAAATGGTTAGGGCTAGGAAATCTTAACGCTACAGCATACAACGACATTCTAGACGATTCTGTGCTTCCAACTTTGTGGCAACAGTTTGGGGAAAGCCCTTTCTTGTTTTAGCATAACAACGCCTCCATGCACAAAGCGAGGTCCATACAGACAGAAATGGTTTGTCGAGATCAGTGTGGAATAACTTGGCTGGCCTGCACAGAGCCCTGACCTCAACCCCATTGAACACATTTTGGATGAATTCGAACGCTGACTTCGCGCCAGACCTAATCGCCCAACATCAGTGCCTGACCTCACTTATGCTCTTGTGTCTGAATGGAAGCAAGTCCCCGCAGCAATATTCCAACATCTAGCCTTTGCCAGAAAAGTGGAGGCTGTTATAGCAGCAAAGGGGGGACCAATTAATACCCATGATTTTCGAATGAGATGTTCGACGAGCAGATGTCCACATACTTTTGGTCATGTAGTGTAGATGGTGTCGTCATTCAAAAATCATGTTACCCCCAATTATTGCACACAGAGTCCATGGAAACTATTATGTTATTTGTTAAGCACATTTTTACACCTGAATTTATTTAGGCTTGCCATAAAAAAATTATACTTATATAACCAAGACGTTTTTGTTATTTATTTTGTGTTAATTTGTAGTAATTTAGAAAAATGTCTTTTCACTTTGACATTAAGAGTATTTTGTGTAGATTTGTGACAAAAGAAAATCACAATATAATCCATTTTAATGCCTCTTTGCAACGCCACAAAATGTGAAGAAAATCCAAGTGGGGATATATGATAGGCACTGTGTCTCATGTGTCCATGAGTATATTTATAACCCGCAGACTTTATTTTGGTGCGTGCCATTATGGGTGTGTGTATTTTACAAACCTGGGTTCAAATACTATTTCAAATGTCTCAATTACTTTCACATACATTCAATGTACCTCTGGTCTCTTGGCAGCTCCCACCAGCCCAGTCCAAGCTCTTCTCTGTCCTTTCACCACAATGGTGGAACCAGCTTCCCCCTGAAGCTAGAACAGCATTGTATTTTCTTCCCGAAAACATGTGAAACCCTACCTCTTCAGAGTATCTTCTAAATTACTCAAATGTAAGTGAATTAAGTATTCTAATATATTATATTTGTAGTTGAATATTTGAATGTATTTTAATGTATTTGGAAATGACTCAAATACACTCCCATGCATTTAACCCAGGTATTTGAAAATAGTATTTGAAATAAGTATTTGGAAATAATAAATTTGTTTTTATTTTTTTTATTTTTACAAATAACCATTCAAATAATCAAATAAAAGTAATTGTTTTAATCTGTGTATTTGAAAATACTCAAATAAACAGAAAAAGTATTTTTAAATACCAGATACTCAAATACACATGTATTTGAACCCAGGTCTGGTATATTGCCCCACAGGCTAAGTCATGTGTTAAGTGCGAGTGTCTGCATTGTATCACTCATTGCAAGTTCTGCCATTGATATCTATCTCAGTGAAGAATTCTCTCAATTCTATCCAAAGGGCTTTATTGGCATGAGAAACATACTGTATGTTTACATTGTCAAAGCAAGTGAATCTATAATAAACAAAAGTAAAATAAACAATCAGGAAAGAATGGTAAATATTGACTCACAAAAGTTTCAAAAGAGTAGAGAGATTTCAAATGTTATATTATAGTTATGTATGGAGTTGTAACAATGTACAAAAGGGAAAAATAAATAAACAGAAATATGGGTTGTATTTACAATGGTGGTTGTTCTTAACTTGTTGCCATTTTTCTTGTGGCAACAGGTCACACATCTTGCTGCTGTGATGGCACACTGTGGTATTTCACCTAATAGATATGGGAGTTAATAAAAAATTGGATTTGTTTTCAAATTCTTTGTAGGTCGGTGTAATCTGAGGGAAATATGTGTCTCTAATATGGTCATACATATGTCAGAAGGTTAGGAAGTACAGCTTGGTTTCCACCTCATTTTGTGCGCAGTGTGCACATAGCCCACAAAATGAGGTGGAAACCAAGCTGCACTACCTGAAGTCAGGTCTGCCTACGGTGGCCTCTCAATAGCAAGGCTATGCTCACTGAGTCTGTACATAGTCAAATCTTTCCTTAATTTTGGGTCAGTCACAGTGGTTAGGCATTCTGGGCCAAATAGCATTGCAGTTTGCTCAGTTGTTTCGTAAATTCTTTCCAATGTGTCAAGTAATTATTGTTTTGTTTTCTCATGATTTGGTTGGGTCTCGTTGTGTTGCTGTCCTGGGGCCCTGTGGGGTGTGTTTGTGAACAGAGCCCCAGGACCAACTTGCTGAGGGGACACTTCTCCAGGTTCATCTCTCTATAGGTGATGGTTTTGTTATGGAAAGTTTGAAAATCATGACTGTTGTTATTGATACACCATCCAAAGTGTAATTAATAACTTTGCCATCCTCAAAGGGATATTCAATGTCTGCTTTTTAACATTTATTTGACTCTTTTTTTTTTAAACCTATCTACCAATAGGTGCCCTTTGCAAGGCATAGGAAAATCTTGGTCAGTGGTTTTGGTGGTTGAATCTGTGTTTGAAATTCACTGCTCGACTGAGGGACCTTACAATTATCTGTATGTGTGGGGCACAGAGATGTATTCATTTAAAATAATGTTAAACACTATTATTGCACACATGCAACTTATTATGTGACTTGTTAAGCAAATGTTTACTCCTGAACTTATTTAGGCTTGCCATAACAAAGGGGTTGAATACTTATTGACTCAAGACATTTCAGCTTTTCATTTTTTTGTTACCTGTGGTGCTGATGTTTAAGCTGAGGCAGGTATAGTTTGTTGTGTGCTCTCGGTCAACGGTGACTAGATTGGAATTTGTATATGTAGTCCTGGCAACACTCTTTCTCCCTCTGTCTCTCTTCCTTCCCTATGAAGGCAGGGTAGTAAAATAGTGTAACACAAGTGTGTAACACAACTTGCCCCTTTGTTCCACAGCTGAAAGCAAACTGGGTCACCATGGCCCTCCTTAACACAAAAGCTGTCTGGTTCTATGTGCACGGGCCGGGTCTACCACTCCTGCTGTGTTGTTAGAGGCATTACTTGATCAGTGGCTGTTTATGTCATGATTTTTGATTAATTTGCTGCTCTTTCCTGGTTTGTTATGTGTTATTGTGTATTACCAAACAGTCATGGGGTCAATTTGATGCTACTTCCCGAGTCTGACATTCATTGTTTCCTGCCAAGTGTAACGGATGTGAAATGGCTAGCTTGGTTAGCGGTGCGCGCTAAATAGTGTTTCAATCAGTGACGTCACTTGCTCTGAGACCTTGAAGTAGTAGTTCCCCTTGCTCTGCAAGGGCCGCGGCTTTTGTGGAGCGATGGGTAACGATGCTTCGTGGGTGACTGTTGTTGATATGTGCAGAGGGTCCCTGGTTCGCGCCCGGGTATGGGTGAGGGGACGGTCTAAAGTTATACTGTTACACAGGCAGCATTTGAATGAAAGAAGGAAATAATGAATTACATAACTTGAATGAATATCTCTAGACTAGAGGATAAATTGCATTTGTTTGATTCCTTAACATCCTATTTGAACTTTTTGTTTTTACACTCCCCTATTTCTTTCTCTCTCTGGGGACAGCAGTGCTACCCAAGACCCTCGGTTGCCTTTCAGACGGTAGCGAGGGAACAGCCATGCACCCCATGCCAGGACAGCCGCCTGGCCAACGGGGACGCAAGCCAGGCTGCAGGAAAGCCAAGCTGACAGGGCCCTGGGGGCAGAAGGGGGCCGGAGTAGGACCACAGGCCCCCCCGTCCGGAAAGGGACTGGAGCCTATCAAGGTCCCCAAGAAGAGAGGCCCCAAACCGGGGAGTAAGGTACAGACCAAGGACCCGGGTGGGGTGGGGTAGGGTGGGTAGGGTTGGGTGGGTAGGGTGGGGTAGGGTTGTATGTTTCATCCTGTGTCGCAGCATCAAAATAGTATTTTATAATAACAACCTTATTGGTCAAAAGTTTAACTAAAGTCAAGAATTCACTTCTATTCTAATTCCACTGCTACTGAGAAAAGTAACGTTTGACCTCCAATTAACAACTAGAGTGGTTGACTTGACCCTAACAGTGTCCTCTCACTCCTCCTCTGTGTTTAGTTGGGCTGGGCGAAGAGAGAAGGCTGGCTGGAGGGTGCCATGGCAGGCCCAGGGCGACCCGTGTCCCGGCCCAGAGGGAGGCTGCCAGCCAACTGGACCCAGAGGATGGCACTGCAGGAGGGACAAGTGGAGTCTATCAAGATCCCCAAAAAGAGAGGGCCCAAGCCCGGCAGCAAGGTAACCACACACACACACACAATTATATATTTTTTAGGTTTTTATGGATGAGGGCATACCACCCCACTAAACATTGTGTATATGTGTGTGTGTGTGTGTCTGTGTGAACAGAGAAAACAGCGGGTGGTGCCCAACCCCGTGCCCGTTTCCCCCAACAGTAGTATGCCAGAGCCAGATACCAGCACGGTGCCTCTGGACAACGCCACCATCCCCAGCGCCGCCTTGCATGCTGCCACAGGTAAACACACACAAAATAATACTTCGTCCCTGCAAATAATACTCATATGGATTTCTGTGGAGCGCAATGCAACTTTTATTATGAATACTTGTATGCCCTCGGACATCCTTGTGAGTCAATAATCCATGAAAATGCATTAAGTCGAATCTGCCTTTTTCAGCCGGAGTGGTATACACGCTGAATGTTTGATGCCTCTGTGTTTGTTTCCGTGAACTGCCTGCATCTACCTACGTGTCCCACAGTGTGTGTCTACCTGAACAAGTATGGGAAGGTGGGGCCCCACTTGGACGGGCGGCGGGTGCAGCAGCTGCCCGACCACGTTGGTCCAGGCCGGGCTTCCTCGGTGCTACAGCAGTGTGTCCAGGCCTGTGTGGACTGTGCCCACAACCAGAGCTCTGTCTTCTCCTGCCTCAAGCCAGGCCATGGAGGAGAGGTCATATCAGGTAAGGTCTGGGACTGGTACCTGCTTTCTGTATGGGCTATTTTCTCTATGCACTTTATTAGAAGTTTGCTTATAGAGATAATCAAATAGTCTTTGCATTTCCTTAAAAAATATGATTTTTCCTTCATTTATTTCAGCCTCCCTGTGCACTACACCAGAACCATTTTTTCTTTCTTCCTGAAATTGATCAAACCATAGCTCTATATCTCCTATTCACTTGGCATTGCTGCTAAATGTGAGGAACAGTATTGGCTGTCTGAGCCTAACCCTCTGTGTCCCATGCAGCCCACTTCGGCCACCAGCACCATACCCTCACCCTGCCCACGGTCAACAGCGTCACGCACGTCCTGCACTTCCTGGAGAAACTCTGTCACAACCTCTACTGTGACCCTCTGTTTGGGAGCCAGCCCATCCCTAGAGGGGGCCTGCATTACGACAGCCATGCCAACCCAGGTCAGCACACACACACACTGTACTGGGGCATAACCATGGCTTTTCTGTTGATTCAGGACAGAAAATGGTTGTCTTTCTTTTTGGCCTTTTCAACATTGTAACAGTGTCGATTTGAGTCAAGTATGTATGTATTTACTTTTCACTCCTCACTGTTTCTCTTTTCTGATACGACTCCCTCCAGAAAGCAGAAGTTTTAGGGAGGGCCTCACGACGGGTCCAGGAAGAGGCTCCAAGCGGTTCCTTCAAGAATCCTACTACAGCCCCCTCCCCCACAAGCTGGCCAAAAACCTCTGCCTCTCCTCGGAAGGTACAGCTCCTTAGAAACTCCTTAGGAAATCCTTAACGCTTCATTTAAAATACCTTGATTGATAAAAATAGAAACATACACCTTTAATGGGTCAAACAAATGGAAAACATTTGTGCACAAACAAAAACTCTTATTTTAGGGTGTAGCTTGGAGGTCAGACAGTTTTTATTTTAGGGTGTAGCTAGGACTGTGGAGGTCAGCCAATTTTTATTTTAGGGTGTAGCTAGGACTGGAGGTCAGCCAGTTTTTATTTTCGAGTGTAGCTAGGACTGTGGAGGTCAGTTTTTATTTTAGGGTGTAGCTAGGACTGTGGAGGTCAGCCAGTTTTTATTTTAGGGTGTAGCTAGGACTGGAGGTCAGCCAGTTTTGTAATGCAAAAGTCTGACGGGTCTCACGGTAATTGACCGTTAATTAACAGCAACACGTTTAGCATCTCCAGATAGGCCTCCACGAATACAAGCTGCGTACCAGCCACATACAAGCTGCATACCAGCCACATACAAGCTGCATACCAGCCACATACAAGCTGCATACCAGCATTTTAAAAATGTAGATGTTCCCAAAGGCTCGCGCATCAGCAGCTTGTATCTTGTCAGCTAAGTGAACAAGCCTACAGCCTGTGGCATGGAGCATAGCCAGATAACATACAGTATGCCAACTCACATTCTGTTCTTCGGAAATGCATTTTCTTCAAATCATAATGTTTCTTTAGACCTGACTATAATGGATTTATTGTGATGGTGTATATTCAATTTAATATACACCAATAAGAAACATGAAGTATTTCTTAAGAACAGAATGTGAGTTGGCATACTGTATGTTATCTGGCTATGCTCCATGCCACAGGCTGTAGGCTTGTTCACTTAGCTGACAAGATATGCTAATAAGTCCTGTGCCATTATTTTGTATTATGATTTTATATAATTGAACTTAAATAAAATAGAAAGGATATTTTTCCCATTCCAGAGCGAGTGCGCATATGAAGTGGTTATGTTGAGCGTAAAAGTGAACCTTTGAAACAGGTCAGTTAGGTTTACAGTTATTTGGCAACTGTAGTTGTGACTGATACAAACCTTAGAATGTCTTACAAATTCAAACAAATCCAAACATATGGGCTGCATGATGCGACTATAGACTCTTTATGATTTGATTAAGTCGTACAAAAAAGCTTGCACTGTTTCTTGCCTCAGACTGCACAGTTGTTCACTCATAAAGTGATCATATTTTTACCCATCAGACTATTCTCAATTTAATCTCATCTTTACTAATATGTACAATTTGTTTAGATTTAGAATGGCTCAATATCAAATGGGCAGGGGGAAAAGTACATGTCATCTGCATGCACTCGAATGGAGGCGGTGCACTTTCCCGCCAATACGTTTTTCAATGATGCCTGGTAGGCTACTTCAGTTTTATAGCAGAGGCAAGCAAAATCTGTTTGGGAACATTGTTGGTACCATGTTTCCACTACAAAACATATTTCACTAAACTGTTGACAGCCCCTCTGCATGCTCTAGAAAGGAATAAAGGAGAGACGGGAGGAGATGGAAACGCATGGTGGTGAGGTAGTCTGTATAGCAAAAGGTAATATCATCCAATTTAGTTATGAAAATATAAAAATTCCCTATTAACTGGATAATCAAATACAAATTCACTAATTATAGGCTTATCTGTAAACAGCCCTGCACAACCCTCAGCATCGCCTAGGGCTATATATTCTCTCCCAGACTCGTTGATAGACATTTTGGAGCGTCCATAAGGTAACCAGTTCATCCAGTATGCATAATAATACAGTCCACACTCAAAGGCCATTACTAGAATTTGTATAGGCTAGACCAATTATGTACCAAAGACATCTTAAATAAGTTTTGTTTTTTGTTTTTTAGGCTATGTATTGTGTAACGGCACAATCATCATTTTAATTCAGGTATTTTTCGGGCTTAGGCTCATAAACTAATGCATAAGCTCTAAAATGCGTATTGGTGTTTTGAATGAATCATCACCTTAGAAGCGCTATCCATTTTGTTATGTTAGGCTTTGAAACAACATCCACAACAACAACGTTTTACACTCAGTTTCAACCTGCTGTTGAACTTCTTTCTTCAAATTGATCATCACAGTGAGGTGAGTTTTAAAAGCATAATACTGTTTTGATAGCAAGTGTTTGATGTGATTTTCAATATCATTTGCATTTATGTCAGAGTGGTTAGAGGGACACTAGGGCCCTGAGTACCAGGCCATTAGGACATAAGAGATTACCAAGACTCAACAGTCGCATGGAATTTTACTGCGGTCAGACCTCAAGGCTGTCGGTGTAGCGGTAATACGGTCACCGCAACAGCCCTGAGTGGAGCCAGTAATGTCCCACTAAGCAAACTTTTTGACTACAGTTAAACTACAGGCTACAGGTGTGTCACTTGGGCCTTGTCATTGACTCTCCTCCATGTTGTTCCAGGTGAGCCTTTCCTCATGGAGAATGGTGTAGGGGGGTCGGAGCACTTAAAGAAGAGCCCCCTGTCCCCGGGCTCGACAGGGCAGCCTCTGAGCCTGCGGTTCCCCACCAAGTTGCTACATCTCAACTCTTCAGGTAGGGGATCATCTTTAATTCAGTGCATGACATTAAAGGCAAAAATTATGTTGTCCAGTGGAATTTTTTTTCTCCATTTTTAGTGAAGCTAATTTATGGATTGTGTATGGCTTTACGGCAACACTTTAGATGGATATGCTCGTCATTCCATAATAACAAACCCCACTGGTGACTAATGTTCCTCTGTATCTCTACTCTGACCCGCCATCCGACACAGGCTCTGAGCGTTTCAGAGAGTGCCCCCGGCCCAGTGGCCAGGACCCCAACCTGTGGACGGTAGAGGACGTCATGCAGTTCATCAGAGACATAGACCCTCTACTGGCCCCCCACGCAGATCTCTTCAGAAAACACGTATGTATCGACAGAATTGAATAGAACAGTAGTATCCTATTGCATCTCTATGTACATGTCAGCCTGACCGCACAATCAGCAGAGGACACTTACAGTGCATTCGGAAAGTATTCACCCCCCTTGACTTTTTCCACATTTTGTGAAGTTTCAGCCTTACTAAAATGTATTAAATAATTTTTCCCCCCTCATCAAGCTACACACAATACTCCATAATGACAAAGCAAAACCAGGTTTTTATGAACATTTAACAAATTCATTAAAACATTTTTTAAAAGACATACAGTGGGGCAAAAAAGTATTTAGTCAGCAACCAGTTGTGCAAGTTCGCCCACTTAAAAAGATGAGGCCTGTAATTTTCATCATAGGTACACTTCAACTATGACAGACAAAATGAGAAGAAAAAATCCAGAAAATCACATTGTAGGATTTTTAATGAATTTATTTGCAAATTATGGTGGAAAATAAGTATTTGGTCACCTACAAACAAGCAAGATTTCTGGCTCTCACAGACCTGTAACTTCTTCTTTAAGAGGCTCCTCTGTCCTCCACTCGTTACCTGTATTAATGGCACCTGTTTGAACTTGTTGTCAGTATAAAAGACACCTGTCCACAACCTCAAACAGTCACACTCCAAACTCCACTATGGCCAAGACCAAAGAGCTGTCAAAGGACACCAGAAACAAAATTGTAGACCTGCACCAGGCTGGGCAGACTGAATCTGCAATAGGTAAGCAGCTTGGTTTGAAGAAATCAACTGTGGGAGCAATTATTAGGAAATGGAAGACATACAAGACCACTGATAATCTCCCTCGATCTGGGGCTCCACGCAAGATCTCACCCCGTGGGGTCAAAATGATCACAAGAACTGTGAGCAAAAATCCCAGAACCACACGGGGGGACCTAGTGAATGACCTGCAGAGAGCTGGGACCAAAGTAACAAAGCCTACCATCAGTAACATACTACGCAGCCAGGGACTCAAATCCTGCAGTGCCAGACGTGTCCCCCTGCTTAAGCCAGTACATGTCCAGGCCCGCCTGAAGTTTGCTAGAGAGCATTTGGATGATCCAGAAGAAGATTGGGAGAATGTCATATGGTCAGATGAAACCAAAATATAACTTTTTGGTTAAAACTCAACTCGTCGTGTTTGGAGGACAAAAAATGCTGAGTTGCATCCAAAGAACACCATACCTACTGTGAAGCATGGGGGTGGAAACATCATGCTTTGGGGCTGTTTTTCTGCAAAGGGACCAGGACGACTGATCCGTGTAAAGGAAAGAATGAATGGGGCCATGTATCGTGAGATTTTGAGTGAAAACCTCCTTCCATCAGCAAGAGCATTGAAGATGCATGACAATGATCCCAAACACACCGCCCGGGCAACGAAGGAGTGGCTTCGTAAGAAGCATTTCAAGGTCCTGGAGTTGCCCAGCCAGTCTCCAGATCTCAACCCCATAGAAAATCTTTGGAGGGAGTTGAAAGTCGTGTGTTGCCCTACAACAGCCCCAAAACATCACTGCTCTAGAGGAGATCTGCATGGAGGAATGGGCCAATATACCAGCAACAGTGTGTAAAAACCTTGTGAAGACTTACAGAAAACGTTAGACCTCGTATTGAGATAAGTATTTGGTCAAAAACAAAAGTTTATTTTCCACCATAATTTGCAAATAAATTCATTAAAAATCCTACATTGTGACATTCCTACATTTTTCATTTTGTCTGTCATAGTTGACCTGTACCTATGATGAAAATTACAGGCCTCTCATCTTTTTATATGGGAGAATTTGCACAATTGGTGGCTGACTAAATACTTTTTTGCCCCACTGTAAGTATTCAAACCCTTTACTCAAGTCTTCTTGGGTATGACGCTACAAGCTTGGCACACCTGTATTTAGGGAGTTTCTCCCATTCTTCTCTGCAGATCCTCTCAAGCTCTGTCAGGTTGGATGGGGAGCGTCACTGCACAGCTATTTTCAGGTCTCTCCAGAGATGTTCGATTGAGTACAAGTCTGGGCTCTCCCAGGGCCACTCAAGGACATTCAGAGACGTGTCCCGAAGCCACTCCTTAGTCTTGGTGGTTCCAAACTTCTTTTATTTAAGAATGATGGAGGCCACTGTATTCTTGGGGACCTTCATGCTGCAGAATTGTTTTGGTAATCGTTCCCAGATCTGTCCTGTCTTGGAGCTCTACGGACAATTCCTTTGACCTGATGGCTTGGTTTTTGCTCTGACATGCACTGTCAGCTGTGGGACCTTATATAGACAGGTGTGTGCCTGTCCAAATCATGTCCAATCAATTGAATTTACCACAGGTGGACTCCAATCAAGTTGTAGAAACATCCCAAGGATGATCAATGGAAACAGGATGCACCTGAGCTCAATTTTGAGTCTCATAGCGAAGGGTCTGAATACTTGTGTAAATATAAGGTATACTGTTTTTGTTTTTTAATACATTTGCAAACATTTATAAAAGCTGTTTTTGCTTTGTCATTATGGGGTATTGTGTGTAGATTGATGAGGGAAAAAATAATTTAATCCCTTCTAGAAGGGATTTAAGGTCAAGGGATGTGAATACTTTCCGAATGCACTGTATGTTATGCCATTGTTTTTAGTGCAAGGAGTTTTTTTTATTCTTAAGTGTTTTGTTGCGTTTATAACCTCCATATCAAATTCAAATATTATCCCACTCCTATGTGTTGCAGGAGATTGATGGCAAAGCCCTCCTGTTACTACGCAGCGACATGATGATGAAATACATGGGCTTGAAGCTTGGGCCTGCCCTCAAACTCACATTCCACATCGACAGGTTCAAACATGGACGCCCTTATTGAGCTCATCAGCGTCCCCCCACCCCGCAACCCTGCTACTTCTACTCCCCCTCCCCCCTCCCCTCTACAGGATATAATGCACTGCATATTACTGGACTGACCTAGGCTACGATACTTAGTGTCATATATCCCCCTCCCTTTCCCTGCCGCATCTAAGAAGCCCTGTGGCGAACTTCTCTTATTTAGATTTTATTTCTGTTGTGTGGCACAATCCAGCCCTACGGCAGCATGGGATATTGGACATGCAGACTGACTGACTCGCCCACATATCCTCCTCATCCATCATGTTACTCGCCTGTTTTTCTATTCCATATTCTCTTACAACAACCGCTACCAATGATGCCCTCCCTGTGTGTAGCCATTTTTTACTGTAATGGCCATTTTAGGCCAGAGTTTTTATTATATTGTTTCTTTTTGTTTGATCAAGTACATTTCTTTTTTGTACCCTCCCTGAAAACAAGGACTTGCATTAAGCCATTTTCACCGTTTTGTATTAAATATGTATACTGAACAAAAATATAAATGCAACATGTAAAGGTTTGGTCCCATGTTTCATGGGCTGAAATAAAAGATCCCAGAAATGTTCCATACGCACAAAAGCTTATTTCTCTCAAATCCTTTTTAGTGAGCATTTTTAATTTGCCAAGATAATCCATCCAGGTGTAGCATATAAAGAAGCTGATTAAACAGCATGATCATTACACAGATGCACCTTGTGCTAGGGACAGTATAAAAGGCCACTCTAAAATGCACTGTTTTGCCACAGATGTCTCGTTTTGAGGGAGCGTTCGATTGGCATGCTGACTTGCAGGAATGTCCACCTATAGCTGTTGCCAGATAATTTAATGTTCATTTCTCTACCATACGTCGCCTCCAACGTAATTTTTGAGAATTTGTCAGTACGTCCGACTGGCCACACAACCGCAGACCACGTGTAACCAAGCCAGCCCAGGAGCTCCACATCTGACTTCTTCACCTGTGGGATCGTCTGAGACCAGCCACCCGGACAGCTGATGAAACTGTGGGTTTACACAACTGAAGAATTTCTGCACAATCTGTCAGAAACCGTCTCAGGGTAGCGCATCTTTGTGCTCATCGTTCTCACCAGTGTCTTCACCTGACAGCGGTTATGCACCGTATCCGACTTTTATCGTGACGAAATCCTGAGGCCCATTGTCATGCCATTCATCCGCCGCCATTACCTAATGTTTCAGCATGATAATGCACGGCCCCATGTCGCAAAGATCTGTACAGAGTTCCTGGAGATGAAAATGTCCCAGTTCTTCCATGGTCTGCATACTCACCAGACATGTCACCCATTGAGCATGTTTGGGATGCTCTGGATTGACGTTTACAACACAGTGTTCCAGTTCCCACCAATATCCAGCAACTTCGCACAGCCATTGAAGAGTGGGACAACATTCCACAGACCATAATCAACAGCTTGATCAACTCTGTGAAGGAGATGTCTCGCGCTGCATGAGGCAAATGGTGGTCACACCAAATACTGACTGGTTTTCTGATCCACGTCCCTACCTTCTTTTAAAGCTATCTGTATTGCCAGTCATGTGTAATCCATAGATTAGGGCCTTTCTTTATATGAACTGTAACTTAGTAAAATCTTTGAAATTGTTGTGTTTATATTTTTGTTCAGTGTCATTAATTCCAGAAAAAAAACACTATGTTTCTCCCAGCTGTTTGGGAGTTGTTTGGGGGCATGGTTTTCAAACAGTATGACACACTACATTATCAAAACACATTATACTGTGCTGAAGAAATACTGACATGATAAACTTGCATTTATCTTGTTATGGATGTTTACAATGACTCGTTATTTGTACTTTTTACATTTTTATACTATATTGTTAGAGTTCATACATTGAGAACTTTATCATACGCATTAATGTTCAATAAATATATAATAAATGTTGGTATCTGTCAGTCATACTTTCTTAATTTGTAAACAGTATTTGGCATAGCATTAAGTTACTTAGCCAACATCCACATAGCGGTTTTCGGGCAGTGTCGGAGTTGGAACTGTGTTAGTGCTGTCAAATCCTCAAGAGGCTCCTGGCAGTATACCTAAAGCGGACATTGCCATTAAGATAAATCCCCATTAAGCCTTTTTGGAATGTGAGGTAATTTACACCTCGATTATAGGCTGATAGAAGTCCTCATTTTGTTTAAGGATTTTAATTTGGAGTGTCATTTCTATATGGCCTACACTTTCTGGTTCTGAACTTCTAACACAAGTGGGATGGGTGTGGCTTTATGAAAATGATCAAGAACAGCTGCTCAACGATTTGACATCTCCACACAGTTACACATTGGTTATCGACATTAATACTTGATCTGATTGATTCTAGGCCAAAGTCTCAAGATGAGTGAATAGCATGAAGAGTTATGCAGTAATTGTTTTTGTACATTTTGGTATAGTGGCTCAAGATTAAGTAAATATTGAAATCATACTCTATTGCTCCAGGAAATTTTTTGATGGATGACAATTGACCAACAGAGGGCAGGTGAGCTCCATCCATCCAGATTTACTCAGTCCTGTCTCCTTGATTCCTCTCCTTGAGGCTCAGGCACATGTTCTGCCATGAGTCATTCAGTCTGAATTGGAGACCCAACTTAACTCACAGTCATGTTATTTGCAGTGGGCATACTATTTGCATATGTTTTATTCCTTTGAGGTGTCCCAAGTGATGCTGTTGTGTATGTTGTACGTATGTTGTGTAACACCTGGGTGCTTATTGAATTTAGTACCTCTTTTCTGACTGGTGAGCTAGATTCTCCAAAGCAAATTGTAACATAATTCTTACATCAAAGTTAGCCTATTATTTTCACGTTTCCCTGACAAAATAGCTAGTAAAGTGATTTGAAGTGATGGTTATTCCAATGAATTAAAGTGTGAACGAGAGTTAGGCCTGTGTGCATGACGTATCGATTGCAGCAGAAGCATTATAAGTGCGGATGTAACCACATCCTCATTGCAAAAACAGGAAAGTGCATGTGAGGGTTAACGGACCAAACCCACTGAACCCGCTGATCAGTGCTGATTAGGGAGGTTTGTGTATGTGCTTGCGTGCCTGTTAGTTAGACTTGTTCCTGTGTGTGTATTTGTGTGCCTGTGTGCAAGACAGTTATAACAAGATCAAGGGTATAGGCTATGTTTGTTGTCTAATAGTAGCCACGGTGTCATTCATGAAAAAAATAGCTATTTATAGACCTCCCAGCTCCTTGTTCTTTATGTTGTGCTCACATCATGTGAGTTTCACAAACACTGAACAAACATGAGTGAGTCAGGTTTTAACTACTGACGGGGGGGAGAATCACGTGACCCTTGAACGAGATGGCCGCGTGAACTAAGAGCTCCGCACAAGTAGTTTCCAATTCCTCATCTTACCTGCACTTTAAGTTTAAACTCCTTTAGCTTTAGTAAAAAAGTCATGGAGACTACAAAAGGCAACACTACAGGTGACATTTTTACCCCAACTCGAGAATTAGCGACGGAAAAAGCCTCCAAGAAGAAGCTAGCTTCAGAAAAAGCTAGCGCCATTAGTCAGAAGCAAGAGGACCCCCCCCCCCGAGGCCCAACGAATGCCAACCTCGCACTCTGTCGAATACATCCTTTCTGAGTTGAGATCCCAACGTACAGAACTCAACATTAAATTAGATGCCATTAACTCTCAGCTCAGTGTGATAGGGGGCAAGGTGACAATCCTGGAAAACGCTTTGCCTGACATCAACAACAAGATGTCCAGGCACCCCGTGTTTATGGTTGAGGCAGAGGGGTGAATCCTATCCATGGAAAACTTATTGACAGATGTCATGGAAACAATAGCATATGCTAAAAAGAAAATAGAACATCTGGAAGAGAAAACAGGACCTGGAAAACAGGGAGCGAAGGAATAATTGTGTTCTATTAAATCTGGGCAAAAAAGAAGAGGGAAACATGCCACTGATCCGCTACCTGCAAGACAAACTTCCCGAGTGGCTTCACCTGTCCACCGACAGGCCAATAGAACTCGAGAGAGCTCACCGAGCACTGAGGCCCCCACCAGCAGCCAAACAACCACCGATTCACCGGCAAGGAACGAGTCCTACAGGCGGCGAAAATTAACACCGTCACAGTGGGAAACGCAAAACTTACTTCACACCAGGATCTGTCAGCTGGAATACGCCAAAAGCGCCGAGAGTTTGACGAGGTGAAGAAATACTCCATTGACCAGGCATCTTCAGGGGATTTAAATACCCAAGGAGCCCTACGACACTTCAAAACTCCCAAAGAGGCGAAACGTTTTTTGAAAGACAATCCTGGTCAATGAGAAACGGACCAATGACTAAATGCAATTAATGCTATTACTAAAGACAACATATAGCCGATATCCAAAGACCCACCCGCCCCGCTAAATGTCCTTATATCCGTCCAATCTATATTTATTTTGCTTTAGCTGAGGGATATGCTCTATAGCCTAACCTTGGCCGACTAACGTTTCGGCCTACTTTTATTTCCATCTTTTTGTTGCTATTATTACTTGTGGTTCCCTGTCCCTTGGGGGAGGTATAGTAGTCTGGGCTATTGATTTTATTTTCTCCCTCTTTTAATGTGGTCTGGACTGGGGCTAGGTTGTCATTTACTCAATGCGGGGTGGAGAGGATGAGGCATTTCTTTGGTGGGGAGACGTGTGTTGCTAACTTCACGTTTTTTTGTGTTTTTCTTTCAGAACACAGAATTGAGACTGAGCGGGGGGTAATACATCCAATGGGATGTGTCGAGTTGTTTGGGAACTCGGCTGGGGTGTTCAGAGATTGTTATTTTATGTACACCATTTATTTTCCTTTTATGTGAACGCAGCTGTAACTATTATCCACTTTTACCCAGAGATGACTTGCACTAAAGTTCGATTACTGTTTGATGACGATGACTAGTACCTTAAATCTATGGACATGGAACTGCCATGGTCTAGGGTATGCAATATGACGGAAAAAGATACTATGTGCTCTAAAAAAGGAAAAGGCAGACATCGCACTATTACAAGAGACACACCTACGTAATGCCGAACATGCCAAACTCCACAGAGCTTGGGTGGGACAGGTGTATTTCTCATCTTTCAAATCAAACAGTTGGGGTACAGCCATACTTATCCATAAGAATGTTCCATTCATAATTGACAAAAGCATATCTGATCCGGAGGGGAGATTTATTTTGATAACTGGGTCACTATATGGTCAACCTTAAATATATACGCCCCTAACACAGATACTCCTGCTTTCATGTCAAAAATGATAACCCTGTTCAATGAGCATTGTGTTTCCTTTGGCGTGGTGGCCAGAGATTTTAATTGTCGCCTTAACCCAACCCTAGACAAATCATCTCAAGTCCCCACCACAAATCTTAGATCTGCAAAGATGTTGAACTCTCTTACGAAAGAGATGGGACTGATAGATATCTGGAGAGAGACTAATAGCTCATCTATGGACTACGTACTACTCTAATGTCCATAACACCTACTCCCGTATAGATTACATTTTTATCCCAAAGAGTTTCATAAATTCAGCCACGTGTACAATCGGACCCATAGCACTTTCAGATCACACCTTTGTCCAACTCCGCTTTGACCTCTGCAAAAACATCCCGAGGTCAAAGAGCTGGAAATTCAATACCTCCATGTTATCAAACGAAACCTTCCATACATTGGGAACTACATGGATAGACAACTCCACACAAGACAACAAAGATTCTCCTGTTTCTCCGGCCACAATGTGGGACACTGCTAAAGCCACACTAAGAGGTCATCTAATTGCATATGCTTCCTCTAAGAAAAAAGCAATGGAAGCACACAGGCTAGATCTTGAGAGGGAGCTGGAATGCTGTGAAAAAGTACATAAACAATCCCCAGACAGCACCTCCTGGAGTCATCTTAAAGCAGCCAAAGCCAAACTGAATTTGGACTACACTCGGGAGATTAAAAAAAACAAGTTTTCTTTAGTAAACAGGAATACAATGAGTATAGCAATAGGCCGAGTAGATTGCTTGCTTACCATTTTTTTTAAAGCAGTCAAGAGCGTACAATCATGGCTATCCGAACAGCAGAGGACAAGGTCACATATGACCCAAAAAAGATCAATTTAACTTTTCATGATTTTTACTGCAAACTATATACCTCTGAGAGAAAACACACAGAGGCAGAACTCCACTCTTTCCTAGAGGGAATCTCGCTACCTAAACTATCAGAGACCGACCAAGAAGATCTCAACTCCCCCTTCACTCCCGAGGAGATCCTGGAGGCAATTACCTCCATGCCACCTAATAAGTCCCAAGGCCTAGATGGATTCCCCAGAGAGTTCTACAAAGCTTTTTGGCCCCAGCTCAGCCCTATCTTCATGCAATTGCTGGAGGATTTTTTGCAAAAACTGATTTCTCCCAGACTCAATGCACACAACTCGCATTACAGTGTTGCTCAAAAAAGACAAGGACCCTCTATCCTGCTCGTCCTCCCATAAGCTTATTGGATTTCAACTACAAAATAATTACCAAATTGTTCACCAAAAGACTAAACACTCTTCTTCCCAAAATAATAAAAGCTGACCACACTGGATTTATTAGAGACAGATACTCTTCTGATAACATTCGCCGTCTTTTTGATATTATTGATCAAGTAAACGCACAGAAGACCCCTGTCCTGCTGACTTCACTGGATGCTGAGAAGGCGTTTGACAGGATGGAGTGGAGCTTTCTGTTTTCAGTCTTAGAAAACTTCAATATGTGCCCAAATTTTATTAAATGGATCAAATCACTATACTCTCATCCAAATGCCATAGTGACTACTAACGGACTGAACTCTGACAGATTCCCTCTGGAACGGGGCACAAGACAAGGGTGCTCGCTGTCCCCCCTGCTTTACTTGTTGGGGGCGGAGCCTCTTGCAGAGTTGATAAGGAGCAATCCAAGTATTATGATTGTTTCTGCAGGCGGCCTTCATCATTGCACCACCCGGGAGGCCCTGTATCTATCTTCTTAATGCCCAGCAGGACTTTGTTCTTTGCTTATGACTATTACATACTTTGCTAAGAAATGTAGTATTCTATTGTGGGCCTCTAATACCTCTCCTACATTTAAAATGTGGATTGACCAGATTGTTGACTTTCTCCCTCTTGAAAAGCTCACTTATGACCTCTCCAAGAGGCAGCCCAAGTTTGATAGACTCTGGTCTCCACTACTCAACTATATTTCAAATTGGACAGAGTGAATGGGGAGATTAGGGAAATGAGCAGATACATTCTGTAAGGTGCTGTAAAATCTAAAAACTGAGTATTTGCTCGTCGTCTCAGCGAAGGCTAGAAATAGCTAATAAGAACCTTGATAGTGCTGCTGCAAGTTTTATATGTTTATTTTTGTATTGTTCTTTGTATGTATATGTATGTATGTATGAAAGGAAGGAAGACCCAGACTTACCGGAAAGGAAGACCCAGACTTACCTCTGCTGCAGAGGATAAGTTTGTTAGCGTTAACTGCACCTCAGATTGCAGCCCCAAAAAATGCTTCACAGAGTTCAAGTAACGTGCTTTGCTCGTGACACTGTCTGTGATTTATTTAGAATTCAAGGCACATTTAACCAGCATGGCTACCACAACATTCTGCAGGGATATGCCACCCCATCTGGTTTGCGTTTAGTGGGACTATCATTTATTTTTCAACAGGACAATGACTTCCAGGCTGTGTAAGGGCTATTTGACCAAGAAGGAGAGTGATGGAGTGCTGCATCAGATGACCTGGCCTTCACAATCACCCAACCTCAACCCAATTGAGATGGTTTGGGATGAGTTGGACTGCAGAGTGAAGGAAAAGCATCCAACAAGTGCTCAGCATATGTGGGAACTCCTTCAAGACAGTTGTAAAAGCATTCCAGGTGAAGCTGGTTGAGAGAATGCCAAGAGAATGCAATGCTGTCATCAAGGCAAAGGGTGGCTACTTTGAAGAATCTAAAATATGTTTTGATTTGTTTAACACTTTTTTGGTTACCACAGTACATGATTCCATATGTGTTATTTCATAGTTGTGATGTCTTCACTTATTATTCTACAATGTAGTAAAAAATTAAGAAAAACCCTTGATTGAGCAGGTGTGTCCAAACTTTTGTACTGTATATACTAAGCAGTGTCAGAGGAAGGCCCAAAAAATGGTCAAAGACTCCAGTCACCCAAGTCATAGACTGTTCTCTCTGCTACCGTACGGCAAGCAGTACCGGAGTGCCAAGTCTAGGACAAAAGGCTCCTTAAAACTTCTTCAGGCTAGGGTCTATTTTTCTCCATGTCCGCCTGAATGACGCACTCAAAGTAAACTGCCTATTGCTCAGGCCCTGAAGCCAGGATATGTATATAATTGGTACCATTGGAAAGAAAACACTCTGAAGTTTGTAGAAATGTTAAAATAATGTAGGAGACTATAACACAATAGATATGGTAGGAGAAAAACCAACCAGAACTTTTTTTTGGAGAGCCCATGATCTTCCAATAGAACGTTTAAGGAGAAGGTTTAATATAGCTTCCAGTATGCGATTCCTATGGCTTCCACTGGATGTCAGTAGTCTTTGTTCAAGGTTCCAGGCTTGTTTCTTCCCAAACAAGGAAAAATTTTAGTACTGGGACAGAGACTTGGAAATCAGTCTATGTGCGTGCAACGAAGAGGACGTGCTATTGAACATACTTCTTTTCGTATGAAATATTATAGTTGAATTACATTTTAGGGTACCTGAGGATTAAATAGAAACATATTTTGACTTGTTTTAACAAAGTTTAGCGGGAGATTTTTGGATTCCTTTCTCTGCATGTTGAACGAGTGGATTACTCAAATCGATGGCGCCAACTAAACTAACTTTTTGGGATTATAAATAAGTATTTTATTGAACAAAATGACACATGTTGTAGCTTCACCCTTTGGATGACAAATCAGAAGAAGATTTTCAAAAAGTAAGTTAATTTTATTCGCTATTTGTGAATTTATGAAACCTGTGCTGGTAGAAAAATATTTTGATGTGGGGCGCCGTCCTCAAACAATCGCATGGCATGCTTTCGCTGTAAAGCTTATTGTAAATCGGACAGTACATTTAGATTAACAAGATTTTAAGCTTTTAACCGATATAAAACACTTGTATGCTCCTAAGTGTTTAATATTATCATTTTTATTTTTATTTGCGGAACTGGCGGGACTCCTATCCCTAATTAACAGCTTCTACCCACAAGCCATAAGACTACTGAACAATTCATCACATTAACTTAGTTTTTTTTACTTTAGTTTATTTCGTAAATATTTTCTTAACTCTATTTCTTGAACTGCATTGTTGGTTAAGGGCTTGTAAGTATTTCACGGTGAGGTCTACACCTGTTGTATTTGGCACATGTGACAAATAAAATTTGATTTGATTTGACTTGATCCCTTAAAATTTGGGATTTGGCTATTTCAGCCACACCCGTTGCTGACAGGTGTATAAAATCAAGCACACAGCCATGCAATCTCCAGAGTTAAACATTGGCCTTACTGAAGAGCTCAGTGACTTTCAACATGGCACCGTCATAGGATGCCACCTTTCCAATAAGTCAGTTCTTAGAATTCCTGCCCTGCAAGAGCTGCCCCGATCAACTATATGTTTTGTTATTGTGAAGTGACAATGTCTAGTAAGAACAATAAATCCAAATCAAATCGAATCAAATGTTATTTGTCACATACACATGGTTAGCAGATGTTAATGCGAGTGTAGCGAAATGCTTGTTCTTCTAGTTCTGACAATGCAGTAATAACCAACAAGTAATCTAACTAACAATTCCAAAACTACTGTCTTATACACACAAGTGTAAGGGGATAAAGATATATGAATGAGTGATGGTACAGAGCAGCATAGGCAAGATACGGTAGATGGTATCGAGTACAGTATATACATATGAGATGAGTATGTAAACAAAGTGGCTAGTGATACATGGATTACATAAAGATGCAGTAGATGATATAGAGTACAGTATATACGTATAGATATGAGATGAATAATGTAGGGTATGTAAACATTATATTAGGTAGCATTGTTTAAAGTGGCTAGTGATATATTTTACATCATTTCCCATCAATTCCCATTATTAAAGTGGCTGGAATTGAGTCAGTGTGTTGGCAGCAGCCACTCAATGTTAGTGGTTGCTGTTTAACAGTCTGATGGCCTTGAGATAGAAGCTGTTTTTCAGTCTCTCGGTCCCAGCTTTGATGCACCTGTACTGACCTCACCTTCTGGATGGTAGCGGGGTGAACAGGCAGTGGCTCGGGTGGTTGTTGTCCTTGATGATCTTTATGGCCTTCCTGTAACATCGGGTGGTGTTGGTGTCCTGGAGGGCAGGTAGTTTGCCCCCGGTGATGCGTTGTGCAGACCTCACTACCCTCTGGAGAGCCTTACGGTTGTGGGCGGAACAGTTGCCGTACCAGGCGGTGATACAGCCCGCCAGGATGCTCTCGATTGTGCATCTGTAGAAGTTTGTGAGTGCTTTTGGTGACAAGCCGAATTTCTTCAGCCTCCTGAGGTTGAAGAGGCGCTGCTGTGCCTTCTTCACGATGCTGTCTGTGTGGGTGGACCAATTCAGTTTGTCTGTGATGTGTATGCCGAGGAACTTAAAACTTACTACCCTCTCCACTACTGTTCCATCGATGTGGATAGGGTGGTGTTCCCTCTGCTGTTTCCTGAAGTCCACAATCATCTCCTTAGTTTTGTTGACGTTGAGTGTGAGGTTATTTTGGGGCGGCAGGGTAGCCTAGTGGTTAGAGCGTTGGACCAGTAACCAGAAGGTTGCAAGTTCAAACCCCCGAGCTGACAAGGTACAAATCTGTCGTTCTGCCCCTGAACAGGCAGTTAAGGCCGTCATTGAAAATAAGAATTTGTTCTTAACAGACTTGCCTGGTTAAATAAAGGGGAAAAAAATTCCTGACACCACACTCCGCGGGCCCTCACCTCCTCTCTGTAGGCCGTCTCGTCGTTGTTGGTAATCAAGCCTACCACTGTTGTGTCGTCCGCAAACTTGATGATTGAGTTGGAGGCGTGTGTGGCCATGCAATCGTGGGTGAACAGGGAGTACAGGAGAGGGCTCAGAACGCACCCTTGTGGGGCCCCAGTGTTGAGGATCAGCGGGGTGGAGATGTTGTTGCCTACCCTCACCACCTGGGGGCGGCCTGTCAGGAAGTCCAGTACCCAGGACCTATTTGGGCGGTAAGCAAATTGGAGTGGGTCTAGGGTGTCAGGTAGGGTGGAGGTGATATGGTCCTTGACTAGTCTCTCAAAGCACTTCATGATGACAGAAGTGAGTGCTACATATAAACTTTATATGCCTGAACTCAGAATCAAAAATAATATGGTCACACAAACACCAACACAGTGGTGAAGAGGGCAAGACAATGCCTCTTCCCCTCGGGAAGCGGAAAAGATTTGGTATGTTAAACAGCTGCACCATTGAGTGCATCTTGACTGGTTGCATCACCACTTGGTATGGCAACTGCTCGGCATCTGACCGCAAGGCGCTACAAGGGCAGTGCGTACGGCCCAGTACATCACTGGGGCCGAGCTCCCTGCCATGCAGGCGGTGTCAGAGGAAGGCCGTAAAAAATGCCAGACTTCGGCCACCAAAGTCATAGAATGTTCTCTCTGTTACCGCCTGGCAAGCGGTACCGATGTACCAAGTCTAGAACCACCCTGAACACCTTCTACCCCCAAGCCATAAGACTACTATGTAGTTAGTCCGAGTAGCTATTGGCTAACTATTTAACTATCTGCATTGACCCTCTTTTGACTCATTGCCTACAGTGCATTCGGACAGTATTCAGACCCCTTGACTTTTTCCGCATTTTGTTACGTTACAGCCTTATTCTAAAGTGGATTTAAAAAAATGTCCTCATCAATCTACACACCATAATTACAAAGCAAAAACTGTTTTTTATTCATGTTTGGCAGTGTTTAAAAAATAAAACACTTAAATATCACATTTACATAAGTATTCAGGTCCTTTACTCAGTACTTTGTTGAAGTACATTTGGCAGCGATTAAAGCCTCGATTCTTCTTGGGTATACGCTACAAGCTTGACATACTTGTATTTGGGGAGTTTCTCCAATTCTTCTCTGCAGATCGTCTCAAGATCTGTCAGGTTGGATGGGGAGCATTGCTGCACAGCTATTTTCAGGTCTCTCCAGAGATGCTCGATCGGGTTCAAGTCCGGGCTCTGGCATTCAGATATTTGTCCCGAAGCCACTATTGTGTTGTCTTGGCTGTGTGCTTAGGGACATCGTCCTGTTGGAAGGTGAACTTTCGCCCCAGTCTGAGGTCCTGAACGCTCTGGAGTAGGTTTTCATCAAGGATCTCTGTACTTTGCTCTGTTCATATTTCTCTCGATCCTGACTAGTCTCCCTACCACTGAAAAACATCCCCACAGCATGATGCTACCACCACCATGCTTCACCATAGGGATAGTGCCAGATTTCCTCCAGACGTGATGCTTGGCATTCAGGCCAAAGAGTTCAATCTTGGTTTCATCAGACCAAAGAATGTTGATTTTCATGCTCTGAGATTCCTTTAGGTGCCTTTGGCAAACTCCAAGCGTGTTGTCATGTGCCTTTTACTGAGAAGTGGCTTCCATCTGTTCACTCTACCATAAAGCCCAGATTGGTGGAATGCTGCAGAGATGGTTGTCCTTTTGTAAGGTTCTCCCATCTCCACAGAGGACCTTGGGAGATCTGTCAGAGTGACTGTCGGATTCTTGGTCACCTTCCTAACCAAGGCCCTTCTCCCCCGATTCCACAGTTTGGCCAGGTGGCCAGTTCTTGGAAGAGGTAGTTCTTGGAAAAGGGAAATGCCTTCGACCTCATGGCTTGGTTTTTGTTCTGACATGTACTGTCAACTGTGGGACCGTATATAGACAGGTGTGTGCCTTTTCAAATCATGTCCAATCAATTGAATTTACCAGAGGTGGACTCCAATGAAGTTGTTGAAACATCTCAAGGATGATCAATGGAAATAGGATGCACCTGAGCTCAATTTCGAGTTTCATAGCAAAGGGTCTGAATACTTATGTAAATAAGGTATTTCAGTTTTTATTTTTAATAAATTTGCAAACATTTATGTACACCTGTTTTCAATTTGTCATTATGGAGTATTGTGTTTAGATTGAGGATTTAAAAAACATACATTTTAGAGTAAGCCGATAATGTAACAAAATTTGGAAAAAGAGGTGTCTCAAAACTTTCCGAATAGACTGTATGCTGCTGTTACTGTTTATTATCTATCTTTTGCCTATTCACTTTATCACTACCTATATGTACATATCTACCTCAATTTCCTCGTACCCCTGCACATCGACTCGGTACTGGTACCCCGTGTAAATAGCCAAGTTATCACGACTCATTGTATATTTATTCCTTGTGTTATTATTTGTCTATTTTTCTATTATATAACAAAAACAATCTCTGCATTGTTGGGAAGTGTCCATAAATAAGCATTTCACTATAAGTCTACACCTGTTCGTAAAGAAGCATGTAACAAATACAATTTGATGTCCTCTGAATTATCTCATCCTAGTGAAGCTGCAGTTTGTTTGTTTACCTTCTATAAGAGAGGTTAATTCAGATTCAGGTCCTAAAACAACCCTAAAACAACCATTCTCTGCAAATAGTCAGACTGCAGGCATGCATGATAATGCAACCTCCCACATTCAACCAGGCTTTCAGAAACCTGCCCCTGCTATCAATAATTAACTCAGCAGCTGAACCTGTGTTTGTTCTGTCCTAATTCCCGTGAGGCTTCTACTTTGTCATCAAATAATCAACTGAACTACAAACTTTTGGGTCAACGTTTTTATCTGAATAATATAGTGATTATATCGTCATATAGTAACAATGGGAACTAGTTCCAAAACTAATTTATGTTTGGATGGTGTTATGTAAGAATGTAATGTAGAACATCGTAGTAAAATGGTCCAATCACTACTACATAGGATATTTTAGTTGGACAGAGAGAAGCTTACTCAATGTCATATTTACAAAGGGAATAGCCTACAGCACGAGATACAACTGCAAATAAAAGTGTGTAGACGAGAGCCAATGCAATGATTTTTTTAAATGACAAAAAACCTTTAGCACAGAATTGCTAGCACTTTATGAGAGAAATTATTCAGAGCGAAATACTAGTGTTATCCAGTTAGCATGTTTGATAAGCCTGCAGGCCTGGTCAGCTTGCTTTATCAGAGGGGTTGGGGGTGGGGACCACAGCCCATGCGTGACTCGGTATGGCCACCGTGCCCTCATTGGTGCAGGGCCCGGAGATTACACTGAGCTCATGGGAAGCCTCGACACCAGCTGTAGTACCTGGAAATAGAACGTTTGGGCCTGTTCAGGAGGTAGACATGTAAAGTGTAGATAGAATTGACTACCATGTGTAACGGAGAATGAGAAGAATATTAACATTACGCAACATATTTCTAGATGCAACGATCTGATCTTTCAGCCCCAGTGTGCTCTCTCAGCCAGTGTGGAGGTGCTGAAGCTAGGAGCAGTTTGAGATAGGCTTGTGTAGAATGGACCAGGTGTAGCAGAGAATGAGAAGAATAATTGACACTATGCAATATATTACTAGATGCAACAATCTGATTATTTCAGCCATAGTGATCTCTTAGTCCGTGTGGGGGTGTTAAAGCTAGGCGCTGTTAGAGATACAAATGGATAGGCTTTGTGTAGAACAGACCATGTGTAACAGAGAATGAGAGGAAACAACACTATACTTGTTTCAATATGCAACAATGCGATCTGTCTGCCCAAATGAGGGTGCTGAACACTGTTTAGGGGTGGCCTTTGTCAGGAATCCTAGGGCCTCTTAGGGGTAAATCCCACCTAGAAATCCCCATGCACCAAAAACTCCCATCCACTTCATTTCAAGAAGTAGTTTTTAATGTAACTTTTTTTCACATTGGAGAATTTCCTTGGTGTTTATATGTAGTATTTTGTTTCTATCAGTCTTTCTCTCCATGTGGGTTTTGAGCTTTGACATATCGAGAAAACAGCAAGCCGCCGACACAGGAAGAAGACAAGTTGCGTAGCTAGCAGTTGTTGTGGGTGAGTTGCCTTGTCTGAGAGAAAGAGAAAAACAGAAACAGGCGAACTGTAAACTTCTTCCAGTCACACCCTGCTTAGTCTATGTCTAGACTGGCCCCTCTGTAGGAGACTGAGACATAACAAGGGATTGAGGGAGCAAATGGGTGTATGGGACATAATCCCATTTAACTCTGGATGCACAAGAAAGAACCCACTTTTTTTATTGATGCTAAAGAGGGACCTTGCAATGCAGTGTTTTCAGATATACAGTATGTGGAGAGTGTTCTGCCAGTTAGTCAACCTGCCTCAGCACAACTTGCACTGGCAGGAAAACCCTGTAGACTGGACATGGACTCTGCAACCTTTACTAAGGATGGTGCCAAGAGGGGCAGCGCAATTGTAGCTTATGCCCCAGCCTTTCTCATGACAACCCAAGTAACCCCACATGCCCTCGGCTGAATCTAGAGTTTTAGTGTTTGGCAAACACAAGTCACATTAAGATCAAGTGAGTTTCATTTAGAGCAAACCTCCAGTTGATTCCATGTTTCAATTTGGCAGTAAGGGCTAACTTGTTCTACACAATTAAACTACTGAAAATAGATATCTCTTTTTAGAATGAGTTAGACAAAAGCGAGGACTTGTTACTCATCAAGTTGCAAAAAAAAAAAGTATCTTAAACTGGCAATATGTAACTTTTTGGGCAACCTGACCAAATGCACATATAAAATGTGAGATATAGATCTATCAATCTACTGGAAAGCAAGTCTATGTGCTCTATTTCTATGCTTCCCATTTTGTTTTTGTACACCACCTTCAAACAGCTGAAACATATATATTTTTACAGCAGCTTAGACGGTACAATGATTCTATACTATCTTCTTCTTTTGCCACTAACTGAAATTAGGCGTACTACGAGTTTTATTAACCAGGACATTGCGGAGTGATTTCTGCATAATGCACCTTTAACTGTTAATGTGGAGGTGATGTTCCCATAACATGGCATCAATCAAGCATTCCAAGCCCTGAGTCAAAATACACACCCCAACCCCATAGAATAGTAAACTCATCTGAATTTAATATAATTCATATCAAGTGGCTATAACATTGCATAAGGCATGGAATATTTATACAGATTTTCTTTTGAAGAAGGAGCCATGCTTGTATATGCCATTTATTATTGGCACTAACCTATACTCATTTTGCTTCCCCAACCAACCATTAAGTGCATTCTCAGAGCTAACAACTGTCACTAAAGGTGTGCCTTACTTCTTTGCCTCGGTGGGGGGGGGGTAGTAATTTACAGGGGATGAATTCAGTTAAACCCCCATCAAGGTAAGCGTAGATTAACCCTGGCCCGCTCCATCCCCCCCACCACACACACACACCTCGGTCTCACCGACTTTCTACCCAGCAACATATAGTTACCATAACTCATAGGAACCAGGACATTCATTCCTCAATCTATTTTTATTAATGGTGTCAGGATGATCAGGAATGCAATGACTAAAACCACAATGTGGGTCCTTCTCCATATCAAAGGTCAAGAATTCAGATTAGAAATTCAGCTTTTTGGTGGATAGCAGTGCGCCGTTGTTTGATTTTAATATACCAGTCATCATTTTCCATGGTAGGATTGAAGGCAATTTGCTGCTTACAGCAGTAAATGTGGGTCATCATAAGACGGTGCATATCTTGAAGGAGATAAAGATATTCCTAAGAAACAGGGACACCTTTGAGATAAACTAATTCAGTATTAAGTTATTTAATATCCTGAACCCTGCAGGCTGGAAAGCCCTAAAGTGGAATATTCCCTTCAGCCCCCAGATTACCTTTAATGCTCTCCTCTGCAATGAATGTAAAAGCAGGCCACACATATCCGGGCCATTTTTATTGATCCTCAAAACCCCGTCTTGACCGCAAAGGGAAGATAAAAACCACCAGTAAAGAAAATAATAAATTGGCATAATTAATGTAGTTCTATATCTTACATAGACTTTCCTGTATTAACACAGCTTTATACAGTACAAGGAGTAGGTTTGAGAACATCACAGCTAAAAGCAACCCTTGCCAAAAGTGAGTTATTCAATAATGATAGACTTCCATTCAAATCCATGAAATGGCATTGTACTTGTACTGCCGTCTCCATTCTTGGAGAGAAATCCAAGCTCTTGGAAAATCAAAAATTAATTTGAGGGGCTTATTTTCAAAACAGAAGGCCCAGACCAATGAACTAAAAATTTAAAAAAAATATTATTTAAAAAAAATACAAACTACGAGCTTCCCCTGACCTTACCCAAAACACCAAAAGAACTTGATTCTCTCTCTGGACGATCTGTCGGTCTCTGGTTTGTTCTATTGTAATTTCTCTGAGAGTAATAAATAAATAAATCTTACTACTAAACTGCCATTGAGTCCCGTGTAGGAGGCAACAGTGTCTTAACATTGAGAAGCCACTCTGAACAAATTCTGCAGTTTTGTTTACATTCATCTCTGGAGAGAAGAGATGCTGGAGGACGATGTCCCATTACAGGCGAGCTGCGACCCAACACAGAACCACACCTCTGGTCACTTCACAAATGACACCATAGCACTGTGGCTATCCATACCAGTGTCTCTCGCTCACTCTTCTCTGCGACCTAGCACTGAGAGTGAAAGGAACAACAAAAACGAAAAGCGGAGCAGTAGTTGTTTCCAGTGGGCAACACTCTTACTCAAGTCTTTCCAAACTCTCCACCCTTCCAGGCCCCTTCACAGCATCGTTGACTCAGGTCCTCTCTCACTCAGCAGCTGATGGTGCTGGGCAGCTGTTTGCTCACAAAGTCTGAGATGAAGTCAAACTCGTTCTGGCCCAGGAAGAGTTCAGGCAGCTCCTGAATGCGGTCCAGGCCCAGCTCCACAACCAGGGATGTCAAAACCTCCTCGTCAATCATGTCCGCATCCATGCCATTCAAGGCCAGAGCCGGCCCGGCCATCTGCTGCATGTTAGCCAGCTGGGCCGGGCAAATGCGGTACTGGGCTGCCCCGTTGCCCATGTGATTGCCGTTCATGGGCCCCAGTGGATGTCCGTGGTACTGGGTGTTGAGTTTTTGCAGATGCATGCTGGCCATGAGCTGCTGGGACGTGAGACCACCATTCATATACTGCTGTTGTTTCTGTGGGTGCTGCTGGGCCTGCTGTTGCTGGGTCATGTGTAGGTGCTGGGTGTGGTGTTGCTGCTGGGCCTGCCCGTTGTTGTACATCATGTTACCAGACGTTATCTGGTGGTGGCCCATCTGAGCCCCGTTGGGCTGTCTGTTCACAGGCCCCACCATGCCTTGCCGCTGCCTCATGGCCACCTCCATGGTGGCCTGCTGCTGAGGTCCCCCACCGTAGTGCATCATCTGGTCATTGGGCAGGGCTCGGAGGCCGGGCTGAGTCACTACGTGCTGCTGGTGGCCTGCCTGCAGGCCTCCGTTCATGCCTAGTCTGTAGCCGTGGAGGCCCCCACCTGCAGAGCTGTGGCTCATGGGCATTAGATGATCCGCCATGGCTCCTGTCTTTCAGCACAGAGGAAACACAGTTAGAGCGATGCAGTTGATTTTCAAACCATCATGTAGGTAGGTAGTTAGAAGATCAGTGAGCATGCAGTAGCCTGCATTTGGCACAGTTGAAGCCAATTAGTGAATAGGTGACATGCCATGGACATATTTGACTTGGCTGCACTAGAGAAACCCATATGTTTGGATGCATAAGATCAGTTCATGTGAAAACAAAATGGGTTGATTTGGTAACAAGACAATTCCCTTCGATATATTTCTCAACACTCTAAAATATTATGATTACGCAATATTATTTCCTGGAAGAATGTAGCCTACAATGTCCTAAACTGGCAGAGTAAAACCACAAGAGACGCTTCCTAGTCAAGAACCGCCGGGGTTGTTCTCCTTTTCGCGAACACTAGAAAGCCTTTCCACGTCTTCCTCAGTTTCGCTGAAAATGCTCCTCTTTGTGCTTTGCCGTTTGAAACACAGGTAGGCTAGCTATCAACCTTGTTACCTTTACAACTGGACATTCGGTTGATTTAATAGATAACGGCGTCTCGGTCAGTGATGATGCATTAACTATAATTAGGTGTATAGTCCCTCCACAGTGCACATCAAACACAAAATGAAACTCGCTCGGTTATTTTACACACGTCGCAACAAAGAAGCGATAAGCGATACATTGGCATTATGCATTCCCAAACAGCTGTAGCCTATATTATACGGTTGTTCAAATTTATGATTGCTTCCCAAATTTAACACATAACGTCTATGACTTCCTACATTTGTTAATACACACCACTATTTTAGGTCTAGCCTATAATTGCATTGCCGATTAATTATTCCAACACCCCTAAAGACAACGAAAATGGAAACAATGGAACATCAACCTCAAGACCTTCACACAAACGCCAGACAGCGAATTCTACAATAAATTAAAACAAACACGTACCCGTATCTACTCGGATTAAAATTCAGCGACTTTGCTACTGCTACGTTTTTATTTTAGTTTTGCAAAACGAGGTGTCTTCAGATTACAGTATGTATTCCACAGGGTTACGCTTCATGCTCAAGCAGGGCCGATGCACATACTGTTTATTTTCTGGGTCAACTCAGGGATTATACATACATTTTTTTTAACTCAAGGGGAGAGGGAGGTGGAGCTACGGTTGCCTCTATTTAATATAGTTGCGCATGTGCATAGAAAAAAGGTACACTAGCCAATTTGAATACTTCCTCTGTATTTCTTTTATAATCAATGTTTCTCCCATAGAGAATGACAGAGGCCTCTAGTGGCCAGTTTTAGCATGTGCAATGCCATTGAGGACATCCACCATGCTTCTGCCATTTTAAAGTAGTCAACTTTAGATGTAATCTTTATTTAACGAGGCAAGTCAGTTAAGAACAAATTCTTATTTACAATGAATGCCTACCCCTGGCCAAACCAGGACGACACTGGGCCTATTGTGCACCACCTTATGGGACTCCCAATCACGGCCGGATGTGATACAGCCTGGATTCAAACCAGGGACTGTAGTGACACCTCTTGCAATGAGATACAGTGCCTTGGACAGCTGTGCCACTTGGGAGCCTATCACTATGGTTTCTCCCCTGACAAATGTAGACAACAATGTGTTTTAATAAAATGATCTTGTTTCTAAGATGTTGCTGGGTTTTGGTTTAACAAATACAATGTAATTCATAAGAGTTACAGTGGGAAAAGTGTTAAATTATAATAGATAGGTAGGTGGTGTGTGTGTTTTTGTCTATACCTACTGAAGTGTGTGAGTGAGTGAGTGAGTGAGTGAGTTCGTGCATGCGTGCGCGTGTGTGTGTGAAAGTGTTTCATCTTGAAGATCACTGAGAGTCCCTGTGACACACCAGTCTGCTGTGGATTGCCTGAGTGAGGACAGGGAGGGGCAGTGGAATGCCTGTGCTATTCTAGGCCACTGGCTACAGTGGCTGTTGTGATAGTGTGCTCTGACCGCAGATGCACGTGCATCAGATCGCCTTCAAGGACCCTAGCCTGCAATTGCAAGTAAATGAAAACAACTTAGTATTTTGAGAAACCCATTGTGTAGGGCACATATTTTATGGGTGAATCCTTACGACTAACGCTTGCCTTTGTCCTTGTCACTTTAAGCAGGTGCTAATGACTTTTGGCCTCAGGTGTGTGGACTTTGAGAAACTCACAAATCCTGTCTGTTAGGCTTTTACAGAGAATCCACATGGCTCTTTCTGTTTACGAACTGTCCCCATTCAACATGACGATATCTGTCTGACACAAATGTACATGTGAATGTAAAAAAACATGTAATTTTCCACATTCACATTGCGTAGTCTTTGTTTTCTGCCAGGGCCTAAACCTTTACCCAAATTTGCGTCAGAATTGGTTAGTGCCTTATTCAGGTCTATGATACGAATACTCCAATCAAATCTGCACTGCTCACTCTGTTTTGATCTAGTGCAGAATGCAATCGGACTATCTTTGTATACAGTTGTCATAGGGCTCCCGAGTGGTGCAGCGGTCTAAGGCACTACATGTCAGCGCTAGAGGAGTCACTACAGACCCTGGTCAATTCCAGGCTGTATCACAATCGGCTGTGATTGGGAGTCCCATAGGGTGGTGCACAATTGGTCCAGCGTCGTCTGGGTTAGGTTTAGGCCGGAGTAGGTCGTCATTGTAAATAAGAATTTGTTTTTAACTGACGTACCTAGTTAAATGAAGGGGAAATAAATATTACAGTGCAAAGGAGAGTATGGTTGGTCTATGATACATTTTAATATATCCTCTATATTGCTTGCCTTCAACATTTGAGGCATGTTAAAGACTATAGGATATACAGATACCTATGGCACAAAACTGCTGTATCTCAGAACATAATTTGTGCCCTTTGTTTGTATGTTTCTCCACTGGTCTTTCCTCCCCTCCCCTTGTAAACTGTGGCCTAAGGGTTGGGGGAGGAGCTTCCAAAGAGCCTGCCCTCAGCCATGTAGCAAATATTGATTTATTTGATCTGTGTGTATGTGTCACAGGAGGTTGGTGGCACCTTAATTGGGGAAAACGGGCTTGTGGTACTGCCTGGAGTAGAATGAGTGGAAAGGTATCAAATACAGCAAACACATGGGTTCCATGTGTTTGATGCAATTCCATTTGCTCCGTTATAGACATTATTCTGAGTCGTCCTCCCCTCAGCAGCCTCCACTGTGTGTGTGTGTGTGTGTGTGTGTGTGTGTGTGTGTGTGTGTGTGTGTGTGTGTGTGTGTGTGTGTGTGTGTGTGTGTGTGCCTGTCAAAGCGTGTCTTTGTTTGTTTGGGAAAGATGTTTAGCTTCAGTGTTGTTCATTACCTCACGTGCCAAAATTGGTTTTCTGAAGCTCTGACGCTTGCTGGACTGGAAAAGCAACCCAAAGCTTGAGTATGAGGACAATAAAATCCTTTCCTTGCTTCATGTAATATCATGTCATGAAAGTGCATCCTTCACAGTCAATTTAGATCAGGGCTCTCCAGGAGCAAACCTGTAGGTTTTTGCTCCAACCTGTTGAAACTAACCTGATTTTGTTTATCAATCAGCTAATTATTAGAATCAGGTAAGCTAGATTAGGGTTTGAGCAAAAACCTACAGGATGGTACCTTTCTTAAATTTGTGTCCTTTGAATTTGCATAATGATCATCACCATGTGTACTTACCCACTGGGCACACATCGGTTTAATCAACATTGTTTCCACGTCATCTCAATTAAATTACGTTGAACAAACGTGGAATAGATATTGAATTGATGTCTGTGCTCAGTGGTTAGCTTTGTCTCTTGTGTTTTAGTTGTTATTATTATTAGTAGTGTTGTTGTTTGAGTTCCAGTAGTTAGCTACATGGCAAAAAAGTAATTAACTATTGAAAAAACGACCAAGATATGAATTTAGTTCAACTACCACCAAGCTACTGCAAAATGTAGTTAAATTACCAGTTGAACTACATGTAGTTTACTACTTCCCAGAACTGCTGAATACATTGTTTTGCTGTGTGTTCTCTACTCTCCTTCAGTTTCTCTTTGCTACAATAGCAATGTGGCTACTTTTTGGGCAGCTCAATAAGCTTTCTCCTCTCTCATACATCAGTACTTATACTATCACTTTTTTCCCCAAGCACTTCATATTCATTATGCGCCAAACAGAAGAACAATTAATCCGGGAGAGAATAACTGAATTTGTCCAATGAGAAACGCAAATGTTCAATTTCTGTTTTAAAATGTTTTCTACTGTGCCATAATTCATGTTTTCATGGTGACGGACGCAATAAGGCCACTTGTGTAAAAGTGATCTGCTTTCTGAGGAACAGGGTCAGCAGTCCAGAATGATGAGACAGTTGTTCAAAATGTAGATCATGAATCATTCACAGCCGTGACAATCTGTGTGGTTGGATATTGCTTAACAGCCAACCATGTCACTTATTGGCGCTGCAATCAGATGATTATATACAACAAAGCAGACCACTCTCTTGTTACAGGCATTATAACTACCTTTGTTACAGGTGTTAAAACGGAAACTTTTGGTGAAGGTAGGAAACAACACCGCCACTTCGCTGATCCTCAACACAGGGGCCCCACAGGGGTATGTGCTCAGCCCTCTCCTGTACTCTTTGTTCACCCATGACTGCGTGGCCACGCACGCCTCCAACTCAATCATCAAGATTGCAGACGACACAACAGTAGTAGGCCTGAGGGGTGCATGCTCAGTCCTCTCCTATACTCCCTGTTCACTCATGACTGCATGGCCATGCACGACTCCAACACCATCATTAAGTTTGCCGATGACACAGCAGTGTTAGGCCTGATCACCGACAATGACGAGACAGCCTATAGGGAGGTCAAAGACCTAGCCGTGTGGTGCCAGGACAACAACCTCTCTCTCAACATGGTCAAGACAGGTGATGATTGTGGACTACAGGAAAAGGAAGACCGAGCATGTCCCCATTCTCATCGACAGGGCTGTAGTGGAGCAGGTTGAGAGTTTCAAGTTCCTTGGTGTCCACATCACCAACAAACTAACATGGTCCAAGCACATCAAGACAGTCTGAAGAGGGAACGACAAAACCTATTCCCCCTCAGGAGACTGAAAAGATTTGACATGGATCTTCAGATCCTCAAAAGGTTCTATAGCTGCACCATCGAGAGCATCCTGACCGATTGCATCACCCCATGGTATGGCATCAAACTGGCATATGATTTTACTGCTGCTCTTTAATTATTTGTTACTTTTATTTCGTATTTTTTTAGGTATTTTCTTAAAACTGCATTGTTGGTTAAGATCTTGTAAGTAAGCATTTCACTGTTGTATTCAGCATGTGACAAATTATTTGATTTGATTACCAACAATGACGAGACCGCCTACAGGGAGGAGGTGAGAGTCCTGGCAGAGTGGTGCCAGGAAAATAACCTCTCCCTCAACGTCAACAAAATGAAGGAGCTGATCGTGGATTTCAGGAAACAGCAGATGGAGTATGCCCCTATCCACATCGACGGGACCGCATTGGAGAAGGTGGAAAGTTCCTTGTTCCTTGGCGTACACATCACTGACAATCTGAAATGGTCCACCTACATAGACAGTGTGGTGAAGAAGGCCCCTAAGACCCTCAAACTTTTACAAATCCACAATTGAGAGCATCCAATCGGGCTGTATCACCACCTGGTACAGCAACTGCACTGCCCGCAACCGCAGGGTTCTCCAGAGGGTGGAATGGATTGCTCAATGAATCACCAGGGGCACACTGCCTGCCGTCCAGGACACCTACAGCACCCAATGTCACAGGAAGGCCAAAAAAATAATCAATGACATCAATCACCCGAGCCATCATACATGTTTTGGTTTATATTTAACTGTTTATCAATATAAAACATAATAAAACTCCTTCATACTGCAAAACTTTACCTAAATGTATTATTAAAAGTACTAAGGACAAGCAAATTGGCTTGCCACTGTAGTGATGATGAGAGTTGTAGTGCCATGTTTTGGGGATTTAGAGATATCTATTACTTTGAATGCTAGAAAGTATTTCATATATTGTACTGATCAATAAAAACAAAGGCTACTAAAATACAGATTTTTTTTTAAACAAATATAATATGTATCCCTTCGTTTAATGTCATTGGTGTTACCGCCTTGAAAATCATTCATTACAAATATATACATGGACCTTGAGCATTCCCTCCAGTGGAAAACTGTTATGGGTGAGGGGTCTATATTAAATAAAAATGATTAGCTAATCACACATTTTTAGTATGTCATCAATTTGAGGATTCCATTGATAATTCGGTGTGTCTAAATAAATAAAAGTCTAAATAAAAGGTGTCTGGGTTTTAGTCATTTTAAATTTAAATACATTTAAATAAAAAAGTGAAAAGTGAACTTAATTTTCTCCAAAATTCCATGCTTCCACAATGGAACAACAACCCAAAATTAAAAGTACTATGCTCGTTCTTTCTTCATTTGGGGGTGGTGGTGTGGTTGGAGAATTGTTATTGAGAGACGTCTATAAATACACTCAAAGTTTCCTCTTGGACTCAGCGCCTAATCAGAAGCGAGTGTTGTGTTCAGTGAGACAGCTCTGAGGGTTCAGTTTGGCTAAGTCAAGGCTCAGGGTGGGGGATGGGAGGGCCTGCCAGCCTGCCTGCCTTCAGCACTGCAGTGGGGGAAATTTGGATAGGGGGAAACCTGTTAAGCATCACTTGATGGCCCCAGGGTAGAGGGGGAACTTGGGCTAAAGTGGGGGAGAATTGACACTCAAATTTGTAGTGCTCATTCTCTCAATTACAATTGATGAAATTTCCACTCTTTTGGAATTGTTCCTGACTGTCAACTAAACTGTTATTCTGATTCTCATCACTGGTCAGTGGTCAAGAGTTTTATGAATTCCTACCAGAGAGAATTTAGGGACACACATTAGGCTTGTTTTCATTCAGTTCTATAATCTCTTTACCATAGTCTAGAAAGCCCCACGAGCAACACTCAACAATACTACCTCCACAAAACAAAAACAAATGACTATCCAACTGATTGTGGTGACGCAAAGAGTTTGACTCAGTGGTTGAGGTGCTAAACATGGTTTGATTTATGTAGCTTATAATACATAAAAGTTGTAAACAGAAAAATGCCATGGAATAGAATAAGAGATATCAATCTAATGTCAGTCCTGTGTTCTTACCAATACTGTCCATACCTCAGCCATTAAGGTGATGTGATGAATTATGAATTCTGTAGGCAGAGTGATCGATCAAGCCAATCTCATTAGCTAAAGGGTATGAGCCAATCCTAGAGATCAATACTCAGTGCCACTGAGTTGTCACTACAGGCTGGCCTCCATCCCTAAATGAAAAGGGCACAGGGCGAGACCCAAATGCAGACACGGGAGGCAGATGGTTCGAGTCTCTATTTATTATAATCCAAGGGGCAGGCAATGTCATGGACAGGAAAATGATCATAACAAGGTCAGAGTCCAGGAGGTACAGGATGGCAAGCAGGCAGGCTCGAGGTCAGGATGGGCAGTATGGTCAGGCAGGCGGGTTCAGAACAGAGGCAGGCAGTCTACCCTCCACTCCTGCTTCGCTCCACTCACTACAAAGGGAATTACTTGGGTTCTCCTGCATTGAAAATAGCTCTTGCTTTTGTAGATAGTTACAATAGTAGGATGGTGATTTAGACACCCTAGCTGGTAGCTACACCACTTTATATGACCTACATAGAGCAAACAATGTTTTGCATCACACGCTATTTGTTCAGGGTAGCACTCCATCGGACATCTACATACTACAGGATTTCTGGGAATTCAAATGTCTCCCAGAGCCTCCGACGGCTGACAGTTCAGCCACCCAGTTTGTCTGTGTGTGTACTGTTGGAGTGTTAAACACCTAAGTCCGGCCTTTCCTGCACTATTACTCATTTTATTTACAAAATGACACACAATCCAATTACAGCTTGAAGATATGCTGTGTAAATACACTGCACATGCTGCTAACGCTGCCCTCTTCATCTTGGTTAACAAAGAGATATGGTTGAAAATGAATGACTGACAAGGAGCTTCATATCTTGGTCAATAGTTGCCTCAAAATACATCATGCCTCAAATGGAAAAGGGGGATATCTAGTCAGTTGTACAACTGAATGCGTTCAACTGAAATGTGTCTTCCACATTTAACCCAACCCCTCTGAATCAGAGAGGTGCAGGGGCTGGCATAATCGACATCTACGTCTTCGGCACCCAGGAACAGTGGGTTAACTGCCTTGCTCAGGGGCAGAACGACAGATTTGTACCTTGTTCAGCTCGGGGTGTCAAACCAGCAACCTTTCAGTTACTACCCCAACGCTCTAATCACTAGGCTACCTGCCGCCAGGTTCAGCAATACCACATGTGAGCTGACAGCCAGCCTGTCCCAGTACTTACAGGAAACAGCCAGGCTGCCTTCCTGACTGGGGGGAGACAATCTAGCTTGCACCATGGGTTCTGTGTGTTGAGCAATGTCCCGATGAGCACGTGTCTGTCTCCAGGTGGCAAAATGTGAACGCAGTCTGCCCACCAGCGCCTCGTCCACTTCCTGTTTTTACACTCACCCGCACTCTGTTGCCATTTTGTCCAGGAAGCTGTGGGAGAGATACGGTTGACAAAGTCACGCTTTATTCAATTGGCAACAGAGTCTGTATGAGAGAGGGAAAGAGAAAGGGGGGATACCTAGTAAGTTGCATAACTAAATGCATTAAACAGTAATGTGTCTTCCTCATTTAACCCATCTCCACTGAGTCAGGGCTGCGGGGGCTGCCTTAAAGCCTCATGTCCACCAGATACCTCAAACTCTGCATTCCGGCAGAAGTGCTCGTCGACCATCTCATTCCAAAATCATGGTCATCAATATGGAGTTGGTCCCCCCTTTGCTGCTATAACAGCCTCCACTCAGGGTAGCCTAGTGGTTAGAGCGTTGGACTAGTAACCGTGAAGGTTGCAAGTTCAAACCCCCGAGCTGACAAGGTACAAATTCTTAACTGACTTGCCTAGTAAAATAAAGGTAAAATTTAAAAAAAACTTCTGTGAAAGCTTTCCACTAGATGTTGGAACATTGCTGTGGGGTCTTGCTTCCATTCAGCCACAAGAGCATTAGTGAGGTCAGGCACTGATGTTGAGCGATTAGGCCAGGCCCGCAGTCAGCTTTCCAAAGGTTTTCGATGGGGTTGAGGTCAAGGCTCTGTGCAGGCCAGTCAAGTTCTTCCACACCGATCTTGACAAACCATTTCTGTATGGACCTCGCTTTGTGCATGGGGGCATTGTCATGCTGAAACAGGAAACGTCCTTCCTCAAACTGTTGCCACAAAGTTGGAAGCACAGAATAATCTAGAATGTCATTGTATGCTGTAGCATTAAGATTTACCTTCCTTGTGCTAGCCCTAACCATGAAAAACAACCCCAGACCATTTTCTGCAGCCTTGCGAAGCAATTGTGCTTCAAGTACGAAAAATGCGGACTAAATGTCTGGCAAAAACAACAGAGAAAACATATGCGCGTCTGGTGGACATACGGCTTTAATCGACATCATCATTGCCTGGGGAGCTGTTGTTGTTGGGGGTTAACTGCCATGCTCAAGGGCGGAATTAAAGATTTTTGCCTAATCGGCTCTGGGATTCGATCCAGCAACCTGCCAGTTACTGGCCCAATACTCCTACGCAAGAAAGAAAGAAAGAGTCTGTCATTGATAGCCATTCCTTGTCAACTAAAATAATCATATCCCACATATTACCTTTATTTCAAAGGCACAGCAGTCCCATTGAGACCAAGGTCTCTTTTACAAGGAGCCCTGCATTTCACAAATATTATAGAATACAAGCAACAGTTAAAATACACAATAAAGGAAGAGAACAAAATTCTTATATATTCTACCTGGAACTTGTAAGTAATACATATGGCAGCAAATACACTTGTAATATCTGACATGAGTGGTTAACATTTAGACAAAACATAAATGTTCCATATATTATATCAAAACATGTAAGCCATGTAAGAAATGTAAGCTAAACCTTTTAAGGTCTTATCACATACAGTGCATTCGGCAAAGTATTCAGACCCCATGACCTGTTCCACATTTTTTACATTACAGAATTATTCCAATTATTAAATAGTTATTCCCCCTCACCAATCTACACACAATACCCCATAATGACAAAGCAAAAACAGCTTTATGTTAAAAAAAAGATGAAAAACGTAAATATCACATTTACATAAGTATTCAAACCCTTTACTCAGTACTTTGTTGAAGCACCTTTGGCAGCAACTACAGTCTTGAGTCTTCTTTTGGGTATGACACTACAAGCTTGGCCCACCTGTATTTGGGCAGTTTCTCCAATTCTTCTCTGCAGATCCTCTCAAGCTCTATCAGGTTGGATGGGGAGCGTTGCTGCACAGCTATTTTTAGGTCTCTCCAGAGATGTTCAATCGGTTTCAAGTCTGGGCTCTGACTGGGCCACACAGGGACATTCAGAGACTTGTCCCGAAGACACTCCTGCATTGTCTTGGCTGTGTGCTTAATTTTGGACCTCTGGTTCTTGGACACCTCCCTGACCAAGTCCCTCTAGGAAGAGTCTTGGTGGTTCCAAACTTCTTCCATTTAAGAATGATGTGTGTTCTTGGCGGCCTTCAATGCTGCAGATTTTTTTGATACCCTTCCCCAGAACTCTGCCTCGACACAATCCTGTCTTGGCGCTCTATGGACAATTCCTTGGACCTCATTGCTTGGTTTTTGCTCTGACATGCATTGTCAACAGTGGGACCTTATATAGACACATTCCAAATCACGTCCAATCAATTGAATTTACTACAGATGGACTCCAATCAAGTTGTAGAAACATCTCAAGGATGATCAATGGAAACAGGATGCACCTGACTGAGCTCAATTTTGAGTCTCATAGAAAAGGGGCTGAATGCTTACGTAAATAAGGTATTTCTGTTTTATAATTTTTATTCATTTGCAAAAATGTCTAAAAAACAGTTTTCACTTTGTCATTATGGGGTGTTATGTGTAGATTGATGAGGATTTGTTGTTATTTAATACTTTTTAGAATAAGGCTGTAATATAACAAAATGTGGAAAAATTCAAGGGTTCTGAATACATTCCGAAGGCACTATAGATGGGAGACGAGGAGGAGGACAGAAGGTGAGAGAGAAGAGGAAGAGGAGGACAGGATGAGGTGGAGGAGAGGAAAGAAGGATGAAGAGGAGAGGAGTAAGAGGATAAAAGGAAAGAAGGAGAGAAGACAAGGAGGAGGGGCAGGGGGAGGAGGAGGAGAGAGAAAGACAGGAGGAGGGGATGAAGGAGGAATGATTTTGATAGCAGCAGTGAATCTATTTAGTTATTAAGTGGACGTCTCTCAACAATCATTCTCACGATAGCACATTGGTAGTGACAAATATCAAAGCTAAGCAAGGCTGGGTTTGGTTAAAACCCTGGATGGGAGTCCAAAGGCATAGCTGTAGATAGGCATAGCTGTAGAACCAGCTGTCCATTAGGAGGTGCTGCTCATGGAAACTCATACTTGAAAATTTAAATGTATATAGAAATGTTGTATTTTTCTTAGAGTAATTGTCTTGTTTTTTTATATGTTGACTTTGCCCTACCAAGAAAAAAGGCAGTAACTGCTCATTTGGTCGACAAGAGTTAATGTCATTTGGTGAAGTGGACTTGGGAGGAGATCCTTGATGGGAAAGGACCCTGGGCAGAGCCAGGGGAATATTGCCGCCCCAAAGCCGAGCTGGAGGCAGCGAAAGCAGAGAGGCGGCATTATGAGGAGCTAGCACGGCAGAGCGGCTGGAAGCCCGAGAGGCACCCGCAAAAATTGCTTGGGGGGGCACAGGGAGAGTGTGGCAGAGGCAGGAGCCAGACCTGAGCCAACTTCCCCTGTTAACCGTAAGGAGCCATGGATGTTATCGGAGCTATCGGCGAAGGGCTGAGTCTGAGAGGGTCGAGGAGTTATTGGACAGAATGGAGGAGAGTGAACGGATGGGAGATGAGGAGACACTCGAGGAGGTGTTAATAGAATTGGGGGAGTGTGAAGAGAGAGCGGAGTTGATTTGGCGTAGTATGCAAGGCATTCGCCCTCAGGTGTGTGTCCCCAGCCCGGTACCACCAGTGCCGGCAACCCGCACCAGGCTGTCTCTCTGTTCCATCAACACAGGTGCTCCCGCCTGTCCGGCGCTACCAGAGTTTCCGCCCCTCACTCTAACCACTAGGCTACCCTGCCGCCCCAGCTTCCTCTCAGTCCTGAGCTTCCTCGGTCCCGAGTTGCCCCTCAGTCCGGAGCTGCCCCTCTGTCCAGTGTGGCCCGTTGTTAGGGTTCCTAGGCCAAGGTTAGCGGCGAGGGTCGCCACTCAAGGGACGCTAAGGAGGGGGAGCCAGGATCCGCCAGTCAGCCAGGATCCGCCATTCAACCAGAATCCGCCATTCAGCCAGGATCTGCCAGAACTGCCAGTCAGCCAGGATCCGCCAGTCAGCCAGGATCCACCATTCAGCCAGGATCTTCCAGATCCGCCATTCAGCCAGGATCCGCCATTCAGCCAGGATCTGCCAGCCAGCCAGGATCTGCCGGAACCGCAAGCCAGCCAGGATCTGCCGGAACCGCCAGCCAGCCAGGATCTGCCGGAACCGCCAGCCAGGATCTGCTCAATTTATCAACCTGCCTGAGCTTCCTCTCAGTCCTGAACTTCTTCTCAGTCCTGAGCTTCCCCTCAGTCCGGAGCTGCCCCTCAGTCCAGTATGGCCCGTTGTTAGGGATCCTAAGCCAAGGTTAGCGGCGAGGGTCGCCACTCAAGGGACGCTAAGGAGGGGGACTAAGACAATTATGGAGTGGGGTCCAGCGCCAGAGCCGCCACCGCGGACAGATGCCCACCCAGACCCTCCCCTATAGGTTTAGGTTGTGCGTTCGGAGTCCGCACCTTGGGGGGGGGGGTACTGTCACGTTCTGACCATCGTTCGTGTGTGTTTTCCTTGTTTTAGTGTTGGTCAGGACGTGACCTGGGTGGGCATTCTATGTTGTGTGTCTGGTTTGTCCATTTCTATGTTAGGCCTGATATGGTTCTCAATCAGAGGCAGGTGTTAGTCATTGTCTCTGATTGGGAACCATATTTAGGTAGCCTGTTTTGTGTTGGGTTTTGTGGGTAATTGTTCCTGTCTTTGTGTTTGTGGCACCAGATAGGACTGTTTTGGTTTTTTCACGTTTCTTGTTTTGTAAATTGTAGTACTTTCATCTTTATTAAAGATGCACAAAACTAACCACGCTGCATTTTGGTCGGCCTCTCTTTCCCCACAAGAAAACCATTACATATACAAATAAAATACACCACTGACAAATAAGGAAAAACATACAAAATCTTACCAGATCCTTATTAGATTACATATTAAATATTTGTACAAGTAACCTTTTGCCATTCAAGATTCTTATTTGATTTTTATGATTCTTTTCCATATGGGATGGTCCAGATGTTGCACATGGGCAATTGGACAGAGCATTGTGGTCAACGTGTTTAAAGTAAGTCATATTTAAAGTCACAGCCTGCTGATCTTTCAAGAGTTGACGCATGAGTCATGATGGTACAGTATTAATTTAGACGGAAAGATACAACAAGAGAGCCTTAAAACTCTTAACTTAATGTTGACTGTAAACAGAAACATAGGAAAGCCCAAGTCATTTTGCCTTGGCTTTGGTTGGTGTACCAGAGATGTTGTGTTCAGATCCATGTACAGCAGTCTCCAATAAAGAGGGGGAGGACAAGACAAGACAACATGTATCTATTCTTAATGAGCACCATTCTTAATGAGCACCATTTTAGACCTGGACATAGCACTGATTCAGCAGCTACGGTGGTCTTAAATTATTAGTATGTAAATTGCTTAGATCATAGAAATCACTGTGCTTCTATATTTATAGACCTTCCCAAGGATACTGTTGACCTACCCTACTCATTCAAAGGTTGTCTAAATTGAGCCTGGACAAGGTGTCTTGAAAGTGGTTAAAAACAATCACCAAGTATGCTTTTTGATGGTGTCAAGTCAGTTTTGTCAATATTACGAAAGGTGTCCCGCAAGGGTCAATATTGGGACCTGTTCTTTTTACTACTTCAATAAATATTATTGTCCTATCTGCGAAAACCTGTAAAATTCATCTGTATGCAGACAACACTGTTACAGTTGAAGTCGGAAGTTTACATACACCTTAGCCAAATACATTTTAACTCAGTTTCACAATTCCTGACATTTAATCCTAGTTAAGATTCCCTGTTTTAGGTCAGTTAGTATCACCACATTATTTTAAGAATGTAAAATGTCAGAATAATAGTAGAGAAAGATTTCTTTCAGCTTTTATTTCTTTCATCACATTCCCAGTGAGTCAGAAGTTTACATTTGAATTGTTAACTTCGGTCAAACGTTTCGGGTAGCCTTCCACAAGCTTCCCACAATAAGTTGGGTGCATTTTGGCCAATTCCTCCTGACAGATCTGGTGTAACTGAAAAAGGTTTGTAGGCCTCCTTGCTCTCACATGCTTTTTCAGTTATTCTCACAAATGTTCTATAGGATTGAGGTCAGGGCTTTGTGAATGCCACTCCAATACCTTGACTTTGTTGTCCTTAAGCCATTTTGCCACAACTTTGTAAGTGTGCTTGGGGTCATCGTCCATTTGTAAGACCCATTTGCAACCAAGCTTTAACTTCCTGACTGATGTCTTGAGATGTTGCTTCAATATATACACATAATTTTCCTGACTGACATTATGTCATTATGGCCAAACAGTTCTATTTTTGTTTCATCAGACCAAAGGACATTTTCCTAAAAAGTACGATCTTTGTCCCTTTGTGCAGTTGCAAACCGTAGTCTGGCTTTTTTATGGTGGTTTTGGAGCAGTGGCTTCCTCCTTGCTGAGTGGCCTTTCAGGTTGTGTCGATTTAGTACTCGTTTTACTATAGTACTCGTTTTACTATACTTTTGTACCTGTTTCCTCCATCATCGTCACTAGGTCCTTTGCTGTTGTTCTGGGATTGATTTGCACTTTTCGCACCAAAGTACATTCATCTCTAGTAGACTGAACGCGTCTCCTTCCTGAGCGGTTTGACGGCTACGTGGTCCCATGGTGTTTATACTTGCGTACAGATGAACATGGTACCTTCAGGCGTTTGGAAATTGCTCCCAAGGATGAACCAGACTTGTGGAGGTCTATAATTTTTTTTCTGAGGTCTTGGCTGATTTCTTTTGATTTTCCCCTGATGTCAAGCAAAGAGGCACTGAGTTTGAAATACATCCACAGGTACACTTCCAATTGACTCAAATGATGTCAATTAGCCTATCAGAAGCTTCTAAAGCCATGACATCCTTTTCTGGAATTTTCTAAGCTGTTTAAAGGCACTGTCAACTTAGTGTATGTAAACTTCTGACCCACTGAGTGATACAATGAATTATAAGTGAAATAATCTGTCTGTAAACAATTGTTGGAAAAATGACTTATGTCATGCACAAAGTAGATGTCCTAAACGACTTGCCAAAACTATAGTTTGTCAACAAGATATTTGTGGAGTGGTTGAAAAACAAATTTTAATGGCTCCAACCTAAGTGTATGTAAACTTCCGCCTTCAACTGTATGTATGTTATTGCCCCAACTGCTAACAGGTTAGGTTATAACTGAAAACTGATTTTGTTGCCTTGCAGAAGGACCTTGTTGATTTAAAATTGGTACTTAATGCGAGTAAAACTAGATATATGTTGTTTTCTAAATCACAAACGAATGTTTCTGATAATTTATGTATACGTTGTACATTGGATGGTGCTCTGATTGAGTGCATCTGGACTGACGATACGCTTTCCTACAAAAAGCATGTTGAGGAGTTAAGAAATTAAGAACTAAAATGGGCTTTGTGTATTTTAACGTGAATATACTGTATGGATGTGTAGTTTAAAATGTGTATATTGTGTACACAGTGCTCACCTCGAAATGAGACCCTTAGGTTAACAGGTTAAATCAAATTAAAATTAAAATATAGATATAATGTAACGGCGTTCTTTTGTTGTTGAAGGAGAGTCGGACCGAAATGCAGCGTGTAAGTTACTCATGTTTATTATAAAGACAAAACGAACGAACTATACACGAATAACTAAATAAATACAAGAAAAAACAACAAACAGAACGAAACCTAATACAGCCTGACTGGTGCAACCTACACAGAGACAGGAACAATCACCCACGAAATACAAGGCGAAAAACAGGCTACCTAAATACGGTTCCCAATCAGCGACAACGAGAAGCACCTGACTCTGATTGAGAACCGCCTCAGGCAGCCAACCTAATTAACACACACACACACACACCCCTAATCAACTACCAACCCAAACACTACAAACCCCAATACGGAAATACAATACATAATAACCCCATGTCACACCCTGGTCTGACTAACTAATAAACTAAAACACACAATACTAAGACCAAGGCGTGACATATAATTATGAAAAGTAGACATTTCTAAGCTACACTATAAATATACAAAAGTATGTGGACACCCATTCAAATTAGGGAATTTGGCTATTTCAGCCACACACGTTGCTGACAGGTGTATCAAATCGAGCACACCGCCATGCAATCTCCATAGACAAACACAGTAGAATGGCCTTACTGAAGAGCTCAGTGGCTTTCAATGTGGCACCGTCATAGGATGCCACTTTTCCAACAAGTCAGTTTGTCAACTTTCTGATTCACCGTCTGGCAATTCGACTGACAAATCTGGGTTTGGTGGATGTGAAGAGGGTTAAACCAAGGCCCCATAGCTTTTAAAGGGTTAATAAATTGTGTTAAGATAAACTGTAAGGTCTCCTCTTCTAGGAGACCTCTGTGTGTGTATTAACACCTGTTTTGAGTGTTGTGCCCTTCAGACATTCTCAGAAGGCGGAAACCGCCTATGTTCATGCATAGTCCTCCTGTCTGGGTCCCACCTGGCTATCTGAGGTTCTGAGAATACAACGGGTTTTCTGAGAACAGAAGGCTGCTGCAGGCCTGATGAAAACAGCCACCTGTCAGAAGATGCTTGGACTCGTTCACCTTGTTATGACCCTATACTTGTGATGAAAGGTCAAGTTTTGGTCAATCCCACTTCTGAGCTTGTAATTGCTGATAACATGGTTGCTGCTGTCAGGGGGAGGTTAGATTTATTAAAATATTGTTGCCAGGGAAACTCACGCAAGGAGAACCGGGAGAGGCTATATGAGTTACAGGATGTCTTAGACATTTTGCAGAACCTGGGGAAAGCTATCATATACTGTACTCTGCACCAACTTCTGCCTGCAATTGTATTACTAAAGGATCATTTAAATACTTAAACAAAGAGTCTGTGTTTCCTTTCCATTACTAATGAATGTTTGATAATTATATAGACCCGATCATTGGAAGAAATTGATCAAAAGATCCCAGAAGAACTCTACCTGCCTGAATGCATAGCACCAACTGGAAAGTTTGGTGGAGGAGTAATAATGGTCTGGGGCAGTTTTTCATGGTTCAGGCTATGCCCCTTGGTTCCAGTGAAGGGAAATCTTAACGTTATAGCATACAATGACATTCTACACGATTCCGTGCTTCCAACTCTGTGAGCATGGTTTGTGGAAGGCCCTTTCCTGTTTCAGATTGACAATACCCCTGTGCACAAAGTGAGATCGATACAGAAATGGTTTGTCGAGATCGGTGTGGAAGAACTTGACTGGCCTGCACAGAGCCCTAACTTCAACCCCATCTAACACCTTTGGGATTAATTGAAACACCTACTACGAGCCAGGCCTAATTTCCCAACATCAGTGCCCGACCTTACTTAGGCTCTTGTGGCTGAATGGAAGCAAGTCCCTGCAGCAATGTTCCAACATCTAGTGGAAAGCTTTCCCAGAAGAGTCGAGGATGTTATAGCAGCAAACTCCATATTAATGCCCATGATTGATTTCCATTTTGGAATGAGATGTTCGATGAGCAGGTGGCCACATACATTTGGAGCAAAGAGGGGCGATAAAAAGTGTGAGTAGATTAAAAAGGAGTTGGCGGAAATTGCTTATTATTTTGATTACCAAGCTATCAGAGTGGATCATAACGTATTTCCATTCCGACCCATATGGACAATGATGACATTATTACAGCGATGGGATGAGGTGGCTCAGCTTTCTCATAGGGATTTCCTGGAGCATTCCTAATCAGGACATATCTCCTATCTGATATCGGCGACATACTCAATAATATCACTCAACCTTGCCATGGCAAACAAACATGATTGTGTGATGTGTTTGAATCACAGGCATTACACAAAAAGTCACATTGAGATAAAGCACGTCAGAATTGAAATGAATAATTCACACATTCAATTCCATTCCCAAATATTTGATTCACACAACACAGGCACCATCTTGCAAAAAATGACATCCTCATGCACACCAACAACATTTCTTTCTCCCACTGTCTAATTTATGACAGTTATCCTGTAACAGGATAGGAGTGTCTCACAAATGTATCCCTTTTTGGACCCATTTGTTTTCATCAGGACAATGAATGAATTCCTTCTAAAAAGGGTTACACAACAGATAGGCAGCCAAACTACTTTTAGGTACCAACACCAACGCAACAGAAAACCCTCTCAAAATCTGAAAAGGATAGCTTTTGAACACCAATGCAACAGAAAACCCTCTCAAAATCTGAAAAGGATAGCTTTTGAACACCAATGCAACAGAAAACCCTCTCAAAATCTGAAAAGGATAGCTTTTGAACACCAATGCCTTTGTGACAAATCCCTCTGGCTCACCTCTTCTTCGTTTCCTATCATTCGACAACTAGATCTGGAGCCATTAAAGCTATTTACATTCTTAACCATATGCAAAGCTTTGTAAAATCACTAAGTTTCAAGTGCTAAAATGTTTTCCGCCATTCAAATCTACATCTCTATAATTCAATCTCACAAATAACGACCAATTATTGTTTCCCCAGCTCCAAACCCACAGGTTTGAGTCCTCCCTGTACATGCATGCCATAAGTAAAATATTCCAAACAGAGGAATCAATATTTTGAGGGTCACATGTTTTCCTCGGTTGACCTTCACACAGTGCTTGTGAGTGGGGTGGAGAAACACAGTGTCCCTACATCATAAACGCAGGCATGTGTACTTTCACAAACAGTCATCTGTTTGTCTGCACATTTTTCCCTCTGTTATTTTTTCTGCTATATCCAGAGACATTTAGTCAGTTTGAGTCAATATGCTTGAGTGTGGAATGCATACAATTCAATTCATTATAACATGAACTTTTCATTATATTAATGCATTTGCATATTCCCTGTCAGATGACAAGATGGTAATTTCCATATGAATATTTGAGTGGAGGTTGAATAATTGATGGTTTCACTAGCAAAACGAATGTGATGCGGAGGCTCGCTCTGCCACCTTCTCTCTGCTCTGACTTCAGGGGTTCCAAGGTCTCTCTGTGTGTGTGTGTGTGTGTGTGTGTGTGTGTGTGTGTGTGTGTGTGTGTGTGTGTGTGTGTGTGTGTGTGTGTGTGTGTGTGTGTGTGTGTGTGTGTGTGTGTGTGTGTGTGTGTGTGTGTGTGTGTGTGTGTGTGTGTGTGTGTGTGGGGGATTACAGGTTACTGTCCAATCTCTATGAATACTCCTCTCCCAGTTAAAAAGAGACTGCCCCACCCATTCTTGCTTCCAAAATGTTCTGTCTTGTCATTCATTCTTTGTAGGGCTGTGTTTGGCAGAAAGAGACATCTCCTCTGTGAGTGAATGCCCTAATTATTCATGACCATTAAGCAATTCAGGATGTGGCATATGTGTCGTTCCCAAAGGCACATTTCACCCTTACTTGGCTGTTTTATTGTTGTTGTTTTGTACTTTGAACCAGTGAAATAGGAACATAAGCCCTGACCAATGAGGTAATGATTAAAATGCAGGTTGGGATAATATTATACTTGTTTTTTGAAAATAGGAAAGAACCAGACTGCATCTCCTCTAATCTTTTGTTGTAAGTCTTTTTTGTTGTTGTAAAAATCCTAACAATCCTAACACGCTACAATTTGGTCAGATTGACAAAAGTGTCCCACGCTCCCACTCTAAGCAGCATCACAATGTAAATCTTGTGGACACATCATCTGTTCAGTTCCACCGAAACAAAGGACCCACTAGGCACAAACTGGTTGAATCAATGTTCAAATAGAATCTAATTTCATTGGTCACATACATGTGCTTAGCTGATGTTATTGGTCACATACACGTGGTTAGCTGATGTTATTGGTCACATACACGTGGTTAGCTGATGTTATTGGACACATACACGTGGTTAGCTGATGTTATTGGTCACATGCACGTGGTTAGCTGATGTTATTGCGAGTGTAGCAAAATCCTTGTGCTTCTAATTCCAACAGTGCAGCAATATCTAACAACTCCACAACAACTACCTAATACACACACATTTAAGTAAAGGAATGTAATAGTTGGAAGTTGGAAGTTTACATACACCATAGCCAAATACATTTAAACTCCGTTTTCACAAATCCTTACATTTAATCCTAGTAGAATTCCCTGTTTTAGGTCAGTTAGGATCACCACTTTATTTTAAGAATGTGAAATGTCAGATTAATGGTAGAGAGAATGATTTATTTCAGCTTTTTTATTTTTTATTTCATCACATTCCCAGTGGGTCAGAAGTTTACACTCAACTAGTATTTGGTAGCATTGCCTTTAAATTGTTTATCTTGGGTCAAACGTTTCAGGTAGCTTTCCACAAGCTTCCCACAATAAATTGGTTCAATCTTGGCCCATTCCTCCTGACAGAGCTGGTACACGCTTTTTCAGTTCTGCCCACAAATTTTTCTATAGGATTGAGGTCAGGGCTTTGTGATGGCCACTCCAATACCTTGACTTTGTTGTCCTTTTGTCATTTTGCCACAACTTTGGAAGTGGTGCTTGGTGTCATTGTCCATTTGTAAGACCCATTTGCGACCAAGCTTTTAACTTCCTGACTGATGTCTTGAGATGTTGCTTCAATATATCCACATAATTTTCCTGACTCATGATGCAATCTATTTTGTCAAGTGCACCAGTCCCTCCTGCAGCAAAGCAACCCAACAACATGATGCTGCCACCCCCGTGTCTCACGGTTGGGATGGTGTTCTTCTGCTTGCAAGCCTCCCCCTTTTTCATCCAAACATAACGATGGTCATTTTGGCCAAACAGTTCTATTTTTGTTTTATCAGACCAGAGGACATTTCTCCAAAAAGTACTATCTTTGTCCCCATTTGCAGTTGCAAACCGTAGTCTGGCTTTTTTTGTTTTCTCCCCAATTTCGTGGTATCCAATTGTTTTTAGCAGCTACTATCTTGTCTCATTGCTACAATTCCCGTATGGGCTTGGGAGAGACGAAGGTTGAAAGTCATGCGTTACACAACCCAACCAAGCCGCACTGCTTCCTAACACAGCGCGCATCCAACCCGGAAGCCCAGCCGCACCAATGCGTCAGAGGAAACACCGTGCACCTGGAAACGTTGGTTAGCGCGCACTGCGCCCGGCCCGCCACAGGAGTCGCTTGTGTGCGATGAGACAAGGATATCCCTACCGGCCAAACCCTCCCTAACCCGGACAATGCTAGGCCAATTGTGCGTCGCCCCACAGACCTCCCGGTCACTGCCGGTTACGACAGAGCCTGGGCGCGAACCCAGAGTCTCTGGTGGCACAACTTAACCACCCTTAACCACTGCACCACCCGGGAGGCCCAGTCTGGCTTTTTTATGGTGGTTTTGGAGCAGTGGCTTCTTCCATGCTGAGTGGCCTTTCAGGTTATGTCGATATAGTTGTCACATTCTGACCTTAGTTCCTTTGTTTTGTCTTTGTTTTAGTATGGTCAGGGCGTGAGTTGGGGTGGGCAGTCTGTTTTGTTTTTCTATGTTGGTTTTTGAGTTTGGCCTTTGTATGGTTCTCAATCAGAGGCAGGTGTCGTTAGTTGTCTCTGATTGAGAATCATACTTAGGTAGCCTTTTTCCACCTGTGTTTCATGGGTGTTTATTTTCTGCTTTGTGTGTCATCACTAGACTGTTTCGTTTGTTCGTTCTTCCTAGTTGTTATTTTGTTTAGTGTTCAGTTTTGATTATATTAAAAAATCATGGACCCTTACCAATCATGGACCCTTACCTTGGTCCTCACCTTCTTCCACCGACGACGGCCGTTACAATAGTACTGTGGATATAGATACTTTTTGTACATGTTTCCTCCAGCATCTTCACAAGGTTGTTCTGCTGTAGTTCTGGGATGATTTGCACTATTCGCACCAAAGTACGTTCATCTCTAGGATCTCCTTCCTGAGCGGTATGATGGCTGCTTCATGGTGTTTACACTTGCGTACAGATGAACATGGTACCTTCAGGTGTTTGGAAATTGCTCCCAAGGATGAACCAGACTTGTGGAGGTCTACAATTTTTTTCTGAGGTCTGACTGATTTCTTTTGATTTTCCCCTGATATCAAGCAAAGAGCCACTGAGTTTGAAGGTAGGCATTGAAATATATCCACAAGTACATTTCCAATTGACTCAAATAATGTCAATTAGCCTGTAAAAAGCTTCTAAAGCTTTTCTGGAATTGTCCAAGCTGTTTAAAGGCACAGTTTATTGATTTTTTTTTAACAGTGAGATGCTCACTTACAATCCGTAAACCAACGGTTTTAAGAAAATACCAAAAAAATAAAATGTAAAAAAGTAAGAGGTACGAAAAAAACAAATAATGAATCTCTCTTGGTTAAGGGGCAGTATTTTCTGGATGAAAAGCGTGCCCAAAGTAAACTGCCTGTTACTCAAGACCAGAAGCTAGGATACACATATAATTGGTAGTTTTGGATAGAAAACTCTAAAGTTTGGCTGTCTATGGGAAAATCAATGGAATACCTCCCAGATTGCAGTTCCAAGGGCTTCCACTAGATGTCAACAGTCTTTAGAAAGAGTTTCATGCTGGTTTTTGGAAAAATGAGCCAGAAATTGTAGTTTTTCTACGTGGCTCCCATTTTGGCTGTAGTGTTTCCAAGCGCGTGGAAGAGAATGCGTTCTTTGGTATTTTTCTCCGGTAAAGACAATAACGATTCTCCGTCTTAAATTTGATAGTTTATTTACATATTAGGCTACCTAAGGTTTGATTATAAAAGTTGTTTGACTTGTTTGGAAAAGTTTATTAGGAATGTTTGGGATTCATTTTGCATGCATTTTGATGGAGGGAAAATGGGTGGATTATTGACTGAAGCGCGCCAGCTAAACTGAGTTTTATGGATATGAAGAAGGACATTATCGAACAAAAGCACCATTTGTGATGTTTCTTGGACCTTTTGGAGTGCAAACAGAAAAATATCATCAAAGCTAAGGCATTTATAATATCGCTATTTCTGACGTTCGTGGCACACCTGCCTGGTTGAAATATGTTATTCATGCTTTTGTATGCGGGGAGCGGTCCTCAGATAATCGCATGGTGTGCTTTCGCCGTAAAGCCTCTTTGAAATCTGACACAGCGGTTGGATTAACAAGAAGATAAGCTTTATTTAGATGTATTACACTTGTGATTTTCTGAAAGTTAAATATGGATAATTCTGTAGTTTGAATTTCACACTCTGCAATTTCCCCAGATGCTACCGTCCCACCTGCCCATAAGAAGTTTAAATAGCCTACCTCTATGTCAATGAACAGCTGTTAAGTTAAAACCAAGACTCAGACTGAGGGGGTATGAGGGTATGCCATAGGCTTACCTTTTATTAAAGAAAATGGAAAAAAGCACAGGCCCATCCCTTTTAAGTTTAAGATAAAAAAAAGAAATAAAACAGATCCGATTATATAAAGTGATCTATATCAGCCCTCTGGTCCATAATACTTGTAAAACTGTAAAATACCCAGGAAAGACATAACTCCGATGCATATGGGGATATCACTGTTTTGTTTCCTTGACATTCAGAGGCTGACGTTGCTTGGAAAATAATAGAATTATGTCGCTATCAATTGATTAAGCTATTCACTGATGTTTTAACACCGATTTTAGAGAAACACTTGTGACATTCTCTCATTGGGTTAAGCCATGGAAGACGAGTAGCCAGCAGTAAAAGTTACAGTGCATTCGGAAACTATTCAGACTATCAGACCTCAGGATAAGACCCAGTTGCAAACAGTTTGAAGTAACAGTAGTTTATTACAAAAACAGGTGGCAGGCAAACAACAGGTCAAGGGCAGGCAGAGGTCAGTAATCCAGAGCAGAGTCCAAAAGGTACAGTATGGCAGGCAAGGTCAGGGTCAGGGCAGGCAGAATGGTCAAAACCGGGAAGAAAAGAGGAGACAGAGGGCTGTGAGACAGAGGTTTTATCCTAGATACATGAGACGTGGGATGTACACGCAGCGTCTGGGACAAACATCCGGTTAGCCGGGCCCCCCCAGGGGTGATGTTGAACTGGGTGAACAACAGGGCCCATCGAGCTTGTCAGGGGTTGAGACGCCTGGAGGTGCAGAGATATTCCAGGTTCTTGTGATCCGTCCACAATATGAGTGGAAGTTTCGCCCCCTCTAACCTCTCTGTGGCATTAAGGCAATGGGAAAAGAAGGTGCAGGGATGCAGCTTAAAGGTCCCGTACAGAATGTTGGGACAGGACTGCCCCCAATCCGACATCCAAAGAGTCTACCTCCACCATAAACTGATGGGACGTGTCTGGAAGGATCAATATGGGAGCTGTGGTGAAGTGGTGCCTAAGGTCCAGGAACGCTCGGTCAGCAGCTGGGGACCACGCGAACGGGACCTTGGGAGAGGTACGTGCTGACAGGGGGGAAGCCAGGGTGCTGTAACTCTGGATAAAATGGCGATAGAAATAGACAAATCCTAAGAAACGTTGCTGCTGCAATCTGGATTTGGGTTGGGGCCAATCCACCACCGCTCTCCCCTTTCCCGGATCCATCTGCACATTCCTAGCAGTGATAATGTACCCAAGGAAGGAGATGGTGGAGCGATGGAACATGCATTTTTCGGCTTTGACAAACAGCTGGTTCTCCAGGAGATGCTGGAGGACTTGTTGGACGCGGAGAATGTGTTCTTGAGCTGAGCGGGAAAAGACGAGGATGTCGTTGAGGTAGATGAACATGAACCTGATTAACATATCCCAGAGAACATCAATAACCAGGGCCTGGAACAAAGCAGGAGCATTAGTCAAACCGAATGGCATCACCAGGTACTCATAGTGTCCGCTAGCAGTGTTGAAGGCTGTCTTCCACTCGTCACCATCCTGTATCCGTACCAGGTGGTAGGCATTCCGCAGTTCTAACTTAGAGAATATAGTGGCCCCCTGGAGTGTCTCGAAAGCCGAGGCGATGAGTGGTAGAAGGTAGCGGTTCTTAACCGTGATGTCATTGAGGCCCAGATAGTTGATGAGTTTTGTGCTTCCTCTCCACAAAGAAGAACCCTGCACCAGCAGGGGAGTCAGAAGGACCAATACCCCCTGCAGCCAGGGAGTCCTCGATGTACGTCTTCCATAGCCTTGGTCACCGGACCTGACAGTGAATACAGCCGTCCCCGGGGTGGTATAGTGCTCAGGAGAAGGTCGATCCCGCAGTCATAGGGTTGATGCGGAGGACACGAAGTGGTCCGGGCCTTGCTGAAAACCTCCCGGAGGTCCTGGTACTCCGCTGGAACAGCGAAAAGGAATCAAGGCTTCTTCTGAGCCCACAGGAAGATGTCCCGACGGAGACTGCGCCGAGTTCAGGCAGTGGGCATGGCAGAACGGGCTCCAGTCCAGTTGATAAGGGGTCTGTGGTGCTGGAGCCAAGAAAACACTAATACCACGGGAACCTAAGGAGACTTGATGAGCATAAACTGCATAGACTCACTGTGGTTACCGGACACACAAGTGGATAGGAGTAGTATTGTGGGTAACCCTGTCTATAGAGCCCCCATCCACGTCTAACGTCCAGGGTACCAGAGAGGGTCTGAGAGGGGATGCCCTCATCTATGAAACTCTCGTTGGCCCCAGAGTCCATGAGAACCTGGAGAGATTTAGACTGGTCGCCGCACAGCAGGATGGCATGGAGAGGGGTGCAAGTAAGGGGAGAAGAAAAACTCTCCATATGCCCCACCAGAGTACTCGTACCTACTGATGAGCCTGGTCTCTTTAAAGGACAGGTAGACACATAATGACGGCTGGAGACAGCCTAGCTCTCCACGGGGAAACTCGGGTAAGCTCGGATCCTTTCGGGGACGTAGATGCCTGGGACTTCCATAGTTCCTCGGAGGCAAGATGGGTTCCTTGGGCGAGCGATTGGGACCGGAATCAGACCTCCTCTCCCACCTACATTCCTGTAGCCGCCCATCAATCCGGATGGTCAAGGCGATGAGCGGATAGAGGTCTGTAGGCAGCTCCTGGGCTGGTCAGTAATCCAGAGCAGAGTCCAAAAGGTACAAAACGGCAGGCAGGCTCAGGGTCAGGGCAGTCAGAGTTCAGTAATCCAGGGCAGGGTCACAAGGTACAGATTGGCAAGCAGGCTCAGGGCAGGCAGAATGGGCAAAACCAGGAAAACTAGAAAACAGGGACTAGAGAGAAAAAGAGGAATACGGGAAAGATGCTGGAAGGCTTGACAACACAAGACGAACTGCCAACAGAGAAACAGAAAACATAGGTATAAATGCACAGGGGATAATGGGGGAAATGGGCAACACCTGGAGGGGGGTGGAGACACGCACAAGACAGGTGAAACAAATCAGGGTGTGACACCGACCTCTTGACTTTTTCCAAATTTTGTTACATTACAGCCTTATTCTAAAATTGTCCTTCACACAAAACCCCAAATGACAAAGCAAAAACTGTTTTTTAGACATTTTTGCAAATGTATTACAAATAAAAAACTTAAATATAACATTTACATAAGTATTCAGACCATAAGTATTGAGTATTTCATTTACTCAGTACTTTATTGAAGCACCTTTGGCAGCTTCGAGTCTTCTTGGGTATAATGCCCTACAAGCTTGGCTCACTTGTATTTGGCTGTATGCTTAGGGTCATTGCCCTGTTGGAAGGTGAGCCTTCACCCCAGTCTGATGTCCTGAGCGCTTTGGAGCAGGTTTTCATCAAGGATCGCTCTGTACTTTGCTCCATTCATCTCTCCCTGTCATCAGAATTTCATAATTCCTATAATTAAATTCACTCAGTCTATTTTATAAGAATTTGTAAGATTCTTATTTGCATAAAATAGACAGAGACCAGTCCTATTAAAATTAGATAATAGTATTTATTCTCTGAGCTCGCTTCCATGAAACCACGAACAACAGTTTATATACAAAATATGACATCATAGGTTATAAAATGTCCTTCCTCCTATCGACCAGGACAAAACAGGTTCAAAAGTTTATTCCAACCTCCTCGCCTACACACACTATTATCAAGATTCACTTCTGGAGTCTTCACCTTCATCCATAACTATTTAGAAGACAGTTCCAGATAATGGAAAACACTCTCTGCCTGATCTAAACATCCCAGAGCTAAGTTGAGTCAGTTCAACCATAGGTTAACGATCTTTTCTGCTTACTTAAAACCCACAATCTATTTCCTCCCCAACCTAGCTGGAATAGTATTTATGTTTAATTACCCCCTGTTTCATGCTACACAATCCCTTCCTTATGAATTAACATTATTAATCAGATATAACAAAACAGAGTAGAATTTAATTAGTTATAGTTCTATTTAAAATGTAGATATTGTTTAGTAATTATTCATAAAATTCCTAACACTCCCTCGATCCTGACTAGTCTACCAGTCCCTGCAGCTGAAAAACATTTCCACAGCATGATGCTGCCATCACCATGCTTCACTGTACGGATGGTGCCAGGATTCCTCCACACGTGACGCTTGGCATTAAATCTTGGTTTCATCATACCAAAGAACCTTGTTTCTCATGGTCTGAGAGTCATTAATTGGCTTTTGGCAAACTCCAAGTGGGATGTCATGTGCCTTTTACTGAGGAGTGACTTCTGTCTGGCCACTCTACCATAAAGGCCTGATTGATGGAGTGCTGCAGAGAACCTTTCTTCCATCTCTACAGAGGAACTCTGTCAGAGTAACCACTGGGTTTCTTGGTCACCTCCTTGACCAAGGACCTTCTCCCCCGATTGCTCAGTTGGGCTGGGTAGCCAGCTCTGGGAAGAGTATTTGTGTTCCAAACTTCTTCCATTCAAGAATGATGGAGGCCACTGTGTTCTTGGAGACCTTCAATGCTGCAGAAATGTTTCGGTACCCTTCCCCAGATCTGTGCATCGACTCAATACTGTCTCGGAGCTCTGCGAACAATTCCTTCGACCTCATGTCTTGGTTTTGCTCTGACAAGCACTGTCAACCTGTGGGACCTTATATAGACAGGTGTATGCCTTTCCAAATCATGTAACAATCAATTGAATTTACCACAGGTTGTACTCCAATAAAGTTGTAGAAACATCTCAAGAATGATCAATGGAAACAGGATGCACCTGACCTCAATTTCAAGTCTCATTGCAAAGGGTCTGAATACTTATGTAAATAAGGTTTTCCTGTGTTTTATTTTTAATACATTTTCAAACATAACTAAAAACCTGCTTTTACTTTGTCATTATGGGGTATTGTGTTTAGATTGATGCTTGTTGTTCAAGGAATACCTAGGATAGGATAAAGCAATCCTTCTCACCCCCCCCCCCCTTAAATGATTTAGATGCACTATTGTAAGGTGGCTGTTCCACTGATGTCAGAAGGTGAATTCACCAATTTGTAAGTTGCTCTGGATAAGAGCGTCTGCTAAATGACTTAAATGTAAATGTAAAATGTTGTTTAAATATAATCAATTTTAGAACAAGGCTGTAGCGAAACAAAATTTGGAAAAAGGGAAGGGGTCTGAATACTTTCCGAATGCACTGTAACTTTTTTATACGGCAGTCAGACTACTCTGTCTGCGGCTGGAAACGTTGGACTAACTTTTGAAAGTACAGTAACATGCTCAGATTCCTAATTACGTCTCAGATTTAATTATCTGCAAACATGGACAGTTTTGTTGCCAACAAGACAAACGGTTTTGGCATTGGAGAAATATGGTAAGATGAACACAGGCCTATCTCCCTGTCCATTCTTAGCCTGTAATTTTGTTAATTTGTGTAGTAAAAAAAAGATTCCGCTAATACAGTGGGGCAAAAAAGGATTTAGTCAGCCACCAATTGTGCAAGTTCTCCCACTTAAAAAGATGAGAGAGGCCTGTAAACCTTCATCATAGGTACCCTTCAACTATGACAGACAAAAATCCAGAAAATCACATTGTAGGATTTTTAATTAATTTATTTGAAAAATTATGGTGGAAAATAAGTATTTGGTCAATAACAAAAGTTTATCTCAATACTTTGTTATATAACCTTTGTTGGCAATGACAGAGGTCAAACGTTTTCTGTAAGTCTTCACAAGGTTTTCACACACTGTTGCTGGTATTTTGGCCCATTCTTTCATGCAGATCTCCTCTAGAGCAGTGACGTTTTGGGGCTGTTGCTGGGCAACACGGACTTTCAACTCCCTCCAAAGATTGTCTATGGGGTTGAGATCTGGAGACTTGGCTCGGCCACTCCAGGACCTTGAAATGCTTCTTGCGAAGCCACTCCTTCGTTGCCCGGGCGGTGTGTTTGGGATCATTGTCATGCTGAAAGACCCAGCCACGTTTCATCTTCAATGCCCTTGCTGATGGAAGGAGGTTTTCACTCAGAATCTCATGATACATGGCCCCGTTCATTATTTCCTTAACACGGATCAGTCGTCCTGGTCCCTTTGCAGAAAAACAGCCCCAAAGCATGATGTTTCCACCCCCGTGCTTCACAGTAGGTATGGTGTTCTTTGGATGCAACTCAGCATTCTTTGTCCTCCAAACACGACAAGTTGAGTTTTTACCAAAAAGTTATATTTTGGTTTCATCTGACCATATGACATTCTCCCAATCTTCTTCTGGATCATCCAAATGCTCTCTAGCAAACTTCAGACAGGCCTGGACATGTACTGGCTTAAGCAGGGGGACACGTCTGGCACTGCAGGATTTGAGTCCCTGGCGGCGTAGTGTGTTACTGATGGTAGGCTTTGTTACTTTGGTCCCAGCTCTCTGCAGATCATTCACTAGGTCCCCCCGTGTGGTTCTGGGATTTTTGCTCACCATAGTGGAGTTTGGATTGTGACTGTTTGAGGTTGTGGACTTTTATACTGATAACAAGTTCAAACAGGTGCCATTAATACAGGTAACGAGTGGAGGACAGAGGAGCCTCTTAAAGAAGAAGTTACAGGTCTGTGAGAGCCAGAAATCTTGCTTGTTTGTAGGTGACCAAATACTTATTTTCCACCATAATTTGCAAATATATTCATAAAAAATCCTACAATGTGATTTTCTGGATTTTTTTTCTCATTTTGTCTATCACAGTTGAAGTGTACCTATGATGAAAATTACAGGCCTCTCTCATCTTTTTAAGTGGGAGAACTTGCACAATTGGTGGCTGACTAAATACTTTTTTGCCCCACTGTATGTCAAATGACATAGAATGGCACGATTTTTTTTTCTTTGACCTGCAAATAAATAGACTCATGCAATTATTTTACAATAAAGTAGATCTTTCCACCCCTACTCTTGTCCACGCGGTCTGCAAACCCACAACCTTCTGGCCCGTAGCCCTGTGTGCTATCACAATCCCTGAGTAAATGTAATCCTTAAAGGACGAAGAACAGTTTCTAAAACTGCAAATCTAAGGCTCTGGTCTGTCCAAGAAGTGAGGGTAAAAGGAAGACATGTTCTTTGCTATCCACTTTGTGATAATTCTTATTTTGGGTATAGGGGAGGGTCAAAATGTTGTTTTTCAAACATTCAGGGAGGGTTTAGGTCAAATGTATTTTACTGAAGCGAGGGCCATCCATTTTCATTTCAGAGTTTCTCCATGTAACCCTTACTATAAATAACGTTCACTCCCTAACATTCTTAGAACTTTCTTTGAACATTACATTTACATTTACATTTAAGTCATTTGGCAGACGCTCTTATCCAGAGCGACTTACAAATTGGTGAATTCACCTTATGACATCATTACAAATGTTTTCTTGTGGTTTTTATGGAAAGTTTTCTTAATTTTCTGAGAACATGACTTAAATAGAACCATTAGGAAACCAGTAGAAAATGTTATGCTGAAGTACTAAAATTCCCAGAGAAGAATGTTGTTTCTTAACATTCTCTGAACTATTTGAGAACATTCCCAACATCAAACCTGTTATGTACTTGAGTGAAGACCCAAAAGCGGTTTTAACAGAAAACAGAGTTCTTTAATGAAAAACAGGAATGGCATAAATCCTCTTCCAACGTTGACAATGGAACAAAAAGAACGTAGTATAGTGCAGGATGCACCTGCCAGGCAGACTCCGACAGGATAGGACAAGGTGGAAGCAAACGAGACGACAGCTTGCTTCTGGCATCAAAAACACAAACAAGAATCAGACACTGAAAGTAGCAGGAACAGAGAGAGAAATAGAGACCTAATCAGAGGGGGAAGAGAGAACAGGTGTGAAAGAGTGAATGAGCTAGTTAGGGGAGATGTAGAACAGCTGAAGAATGAGAGACAGAGAAGGTAACCTAAAAAGACCAGCAGAGAGAGACAGAGTGAAGAGAAAGGACAGGAACAGACATAACAAGACATGACAGTACCCCCCCCCACTCACCGAGCGCCTCCTGGTGCACTCGAGGAGGAAACCTGGCGGCAACGGAGGAAATCATCGATCAGCGAACGGTCCAGCACGTCCCGAGAGGGAACCCAACTCCTCTCCTCAGGACCGTACCCCTCCCAATCCACTAGGTACTGATGACCACGGCCCCGAGGGCGCATGTCCAAAATCTTACGAACCCTGTAGATGGGTGCGCCCTCGACAAGGATGGGGGGGGAGGGACGAGCGGGGGCGCGAAGAACGGGCTTAACACAGGAGACATGGAAGACCGGGTGAACGCGACGAAGATAGCGCGGGAGAAGAAGTCGCACTGCGACAGGATTAATGACCTGAGAAATACGGAACGGACCAATGAACCGCGGGGCCAACTTGCGAGAAGCTGTCTTAAGGGGAAGGTTCTGAGTGGAGAGCCATACTCTCTGACCGCAACAATATCTAGGACTCTTGGTCCTACGCTTATTAGCGGCCCTCACAGTCTGCGCCCTATTACGGCAAAGTGCCGACCTGACCCCCTTCCAGGTGCGCTCGCAACGCTGGACAAAAGCCTGAGCGGAGGGGACGCAGGACTCGGCGAGCTGAGATGAGAACAGTGGAGGCTGGTACCCGAGGCTACTCTGAAAAGGAGATAGACCGGTAGCAGACGAGGGAAGCGAGTTGTGGGCGTACTCTGCCCAGGGGAGCTGTTCTGACCAAGACGCAGGGTTACGAAAAGAAAGACTGCGTAAAATGCGACCAACAGTCTGATTGGCCCGTTCGGCTTGACCGTTAGACTGGGGATGAAAGCCGGACGAGAGACTGACGGAAGCCCCAATCAAACGGCAAAACTCCCTCCAAAATTGAGACGTGAACTGCGGGCCTCTGTCGGAAACGACGTCAGACGGAAGGCCATGAATTCGGAAAACATTCTCGATAATGATCTGAGCCGTCTCCTTAGCAGAAGGGAGCTTAGCGAGAGGAATGAAATGAGCCGCCTTAGAAAATCTATCGACAACCGTAAGAATAACTGTCTTCCCCGCTGATGAAGGCAGTCCGGTGATAAAATCTAAAGCGATGTGAGACCACGGTCGAGAGGGAATGGGAAGCGGTCTGAGACGGCCGGCAGGAGGAGAGTTCCCAGATTTAGTCTGCGCGCAGACCGAACAAGCGGCGACAAATCGACGCGCGTCACGTTCCCGAGTGGGCCACCAGAAACGCTGGCGAATGGAAGCGAGCGTACCCCGAACGCCGGGGTGGCCGGCTAACTTGGCAGAGTGGGCCCACTGAAGAACGGCCGGACGAGTAGGAACGGGAACGAACAGAAGGTTCCTAGGACAAGCTCGCGGCGACGGAGTGTGAGCGAGTGCTTGCTTTACCTGCCTCTCAATTCCCCAGACAGTCAACCCGACAACACGCCCGTCAGGGAGAATCCCCTCGGGGTCGGTGGAGACCTCAGAAGAACTGAAGAGACGAGATAAAGCATCAGGCTTGGTGTTTTTGAGCCCGGACGATAAGAAATAACAAACTCGAAACGAGCGAAAAACAGAGCCCAACGAGCCTGACGCGCATTAAGTCGTTTGGCTGAACGGATGTACTCAAGGTTCCTATGGTCAGTCCAAACGACAAAAGGAACGGTCGCCCCCTCCAACCACTGTCGCCATTCGCCTAGGGCTAAGCGGATGGCGAGCAGTTCGCGATTACCAACATCATAGTTACGTTCTGACGGCGATAAGCGATGAGAGAAAAACGCGCAAGGATGGACCTTGCCGTCAGAGAGAGAGCGCTGAGAAAGAATGGCTCCCACGCCCACCTCTGACGCGTCAACCTCAACAACAAACTGACTAGAGATGTCAGGTGTAACAAGAATAGGTGCGGATGTAAAACGATTCTTAAGAAGATCAAAAGCTCCCTGGGCGGAAACGGACCACTTAAAGCACGTCTTAACAGAAGTAAGGGCTGTGAGGGGAGCTGCCACCTGACCGAAATTACGGATGAAACGACGATAGAAATTAGCGAAGCCCAGAAAGCGCTGCAGCTCGACGCGTGACTTAGGAACGGGCCAATCAATGACAGCCTGGACCTTAGCGGGATCCATCTTAATGCCCTCAGCGGAAATAACGGAACCGAGAAAAGGGACAGAGGCGGCATGAAAAGTGCACTTCTCAGCCTTCACATAAAGACAGTTCTCCAAAAGGCGCTGGAGGACGCGTCGCACGTGCTGAACATGAATCGAGAGAGACGGTGAAAAAAATCAGGATATCGTCCATGTAAACGAAAACAAAAATGTTCAGCATGTCTCTCAGGACGTCGTTAACTAGTGCCTGAAAGACAGCTGGAGCGTTAACGAGGCCGAAAGGAAGAACCCGGTATTCAAAGTGCCCTAACGGAGTGTTAAACGCCGTCTTCCACTTGTCCCCCTCCCTGATGCGCACGAGATGGTAGGCGTTACGAAGGTCCAATTTGGTGAAAAACCTGGCTCCCTGCAGGATCTCGAAGGCTGAAGACATAAGAGGAAGCGGATAACGATTCTTAACTGTTATGTCATTCAGCCCTCGATAATCCACGCATGGGCGCAGGGACCCGTCCTTCTTCTGAACAAAAAAAAACCCCGCTCCGGCGGGAGAGGAGGAGGAGACTATGGTACCGGCGTCGAGCGAAACCGACAAATAATCTCTCGAGAGCCTTACGTTCGGGAGCCGACAGAGAGTATAATCTACCCCGGGGGAGTAGTTCCCGGAAGGAGATCAATACTACAGTCATACGACCGGTGTGGAGGGAGAGAAGTGGCCTTGGAACGACTGAACACCGTGCGCAGATCGTGATACTCCTCCGGCACCCCTGTCAAATCGCCAGGCTCCTCCTGTGAAGAAGAGACAGAGGAAACAGGAGGGATAGCAGACATTAAACAGGTCACATGACAAGAAACATTCCAGGATAGGATAGTATTACTAGACCAATTAATAGAAGGGTTATGGCGCACTAGCCAGGGATGACCCAAAACAACAGGTGTAAAAGGTGAACGAAAAATTAAAAAAGAAATGGTTTCGCTATGATTACCAGAGACAGTGAGGGTTAAAGGCAGCGTCTCACGCTGAATCTTGGGGAGAGAACTACCATCTAAAGCGAACAAGGCCGTGGGCTCCCTAACTGTCTGAGAGGAATGTCATGTTCCCGAGCCCAGGTCTCGTCCATAAAACAGCCCTCCGCCCCAGAGTCTATCAAGGCACTGCAGGAAGCAGATGAACCGGGCCAGCGGAGATGGACCGGAAAGGTAGTGCGTGATCCAGAAGGAGAGGCCTGAGTAGTTGCGCTCACCAGTAGCCCTCCCCTTACTGATGAGCTCTGGCTTTTACTGGACATGAGGTGACAAAATGACCAGCGGAGCCGCAGTAGAGACAGAGGCGATTGGTGATTCTCCATTCCCTCTCCTTGGCCGAGATGCGGATACCCCCCAGCTGCATAGGCTCAGCATCCGAGCCGGCGGAGGAGGGTGGCAGTGATGCGGCAGGTGGCAGTGATGTGGAGAGGGGAGCAACGGAGAACGCGAACTCCTTTCCACGTGATCGGCGACGAAGATCAAACCGTCGCTCTATGCGAATAGCGAGAGCTATTAAGGAGTCCAGACTGGAAGGAACCTCCCTGGAGAGGATCTCATCCTTAACCTCGACGAGGAGACCCTCCAGAAAACGAGCGAGCAAAGCCGGCTCGTTCCAGTCACTAGAGGCAGCGAGAGTGCGAAACTCAATAGAATAATCCGTTATGGATCGATTCCCCTGACATAGGGAAGACAGGGCCCTGGAAGCCTCCTCCCCAAAAACAGAACGGTCAAAAACCCGTATCATCTCCTCCTTAAAGTCCTGAAACTGGTTAATACACTCAGCCCTCGCCTCCCAGATTGCCGTGCCCCACTCACGCGCCCGTCCGGTGAGGAGAGAAATGACGTAGGCGATGCGGGCTGCGCTCCTGGAGTAAGTGTTGGGCTGGAGAGAGAACACCACATCACACTGAGTGAGGAATGAGCGGCACTCAGTGGGCTCCCCTGAGTAACAGGGCGGGTTGTTGATCCTGGGCTCCGGAGACTCGGAAACCCTGGAAGTGGGCGGTGGATCGAGGTGGAGTTGGTGAACCTGTCTTGTGAGGTCGGAGACTTGGACGGCCAGGGTCTCAACGGCATGTCGAGCAGCAGACAATTCCTCCTCGTGTCTGCCTAGCATCGCTCCCTGGATCTCGACGGCGGAGTGAAAAGAGTCCGGAGCCGCTGGGTCCATTCTTGGTCTGATTCTTCTGTTATGTACTTGAGTGAAGACCCAAAAGCGGTTTTAACAGAAAACAGAGTTCTTTAATGAAAAACAGGAATGGCATAAATCCTCTTCCAACGTTGACAATGGAACAAAAAGAACGTAGTATAGTGCAGGATGCACCTGCCAGGCAGACTCCGACAGGATAGGACAAGGTGGAAGCAAACGAGACGACAGCTTGCTTCTGGCATCAAAAACACAAACAAGAATCAGACACTGAAAGTAGCAGGAACAGAGAGAGAAATAGAGACCTAATCAGAGGGGGAAGAGAGAACAGGTGTGAAAGAGTGAATGAGCTAGTTAGGGGAGATGTAGAACAGCTGAAGAATGAGAGACAGAGAAGGTAACCTAAAAAGACCAGCAGAGAGAGACAGAGTGAAGAGAAAGGACAGGAACAGACATAACAAGACATGACAAAACCAGTTGGAAAACATTCCTAGAACATGACAAAACATGTAATTAAATGTAACTATATTTGAATGTTTAGGATACGTTCTGTTAAAGTAATGAAATACCAAGAAAATTATGTTATTTCGTTAAGTTCCGTAAATGTGCTGAGAATGTTCCAAAGTCAAGTAATTATCCTGCACCATACCCAGAACGTTGTGGAAAGGCTGTATGCAAAATAACCATAGGACAACCACACTCTCACCAAGCCCTAAGCAACATAATGGTTCTCAGAACATTATGTGCATCTTGAAAGCTAGTTATGGAGGACAAAATTGAAGGCTTGAGTTCCCGCATGATTCCAAAGTATCCCAACTAGTCCCTGGAAATAGGCAGGAACCAATGACATAATAAACAAATCTCTGTTGTGGGACAAAGGAGGGGATATGAAACTCAGAAGGTCATCTCTCGTGTTTCTGTGAGTCCCTGAGCACGGACATTTTTGCTGACTACTGCCGTCTATGTTCTACATAATTGGCTAAAAGAGCGAGCAACTATATTTACACATCCCCAAAAACATTAATTACAAGACGAGAGAGAAGTTATTCCTGGGGCTCCAGAGTGGCGAAGCGGTCTAAGGCACTGCATCTCAATGCACTACAGTAACCTGGTTCAAATCCAAGCTGTATCAGAGCCTGCTGTGATTGGGAGGAGGTAGGCTGGGGTAGGCTGTCATAGTAAATAAGAATTTGCTTACCTAGTTAAAAAAAAAAAAAAATGATGACGCCCTATTTGTTTTCCACACGTTCTATAGACACATATAGAAGATTGTTAAGATGCTGTTTTATAGGCTGTGCTGGCTGCATTGTCATGATCATGTCTCTTATAGAATTACCTGAGGATTATATTCAAATATTAGATTCGCATGGAAACGTTTTATCCTAAAGCTTGTTTATGAACAGGATGTTTCTGGTATGTAACACATATTAGGAAGCGGGCACAATCTAATCTAGCCTAGAGCCCCACGGCAGCTGAATGCTCTCCCATATAGTATCATGGTCCACCCCAACCATGGGGTGAATTGCATATTTGTTGTGAGTGCAAATGCCTCTGGCTGCCTAAAAACACTACATTGCTATTGTTTTTTTCCAAACAGAAAGAACTTATTTGAGCACAAGTGAGAATCCACCTTTTCAAGCTTTATGGCTTTGTATCCGGCTTTTTCCTGGAACATAATAGTTTCAGGAGGAGTCTCTAGTTGTCACCCGCCCACCCTCTGGTTTGAAAGAGGCATGTTGCTCTGGAAGGAATTGCAGTGTTTCCAGTGAAGGGATGGCTGTCGTAGACCTTGTTAATCACTTCCTGTTATTGTCTCTCTGAGGATGCGGATGGGCACTGATATTGCCGTGGTTCAATAGCAGACTTTTAATTTCCCGTGTATGTGTGTGTGTGTGTGTGTGTGTGTGTGTGTGTGTGTGTGTGTGTGTGTGTGTGTGTGTGTGTGTGTGTGTGTGTGTGTGTGTGTGTGTGTGTGTGTGTGTGTGTGTGTGTGTGTGTGTGCGTGCGCACATGTGTGCGTTTGTGGCAAAGGAAGGTGTTTATAGGCTGAAGGAAGCAGGATGGCTTGCTTTTGTTGTTACTTTGTCAATGATTTATAAAATACTCCAAACGAGACAGCTCGTAACAATAGGATGGATTGGATAGATTGCCATTATTGATATTGTAGCAGCACGAAACCTATAAATGCAATTTGAAAAGACAATAACTGAGAGAGGAATCTATTTGAAGGCAGTCTAAACCCTTATGGGGAATCCCACACATCCTATCTATAAAAGGGATTTATAGAGAAGACCAGGTGTGGGAGAGGTGCTAATGCTTGGTGTCACTTTGTGGACCTCCTGGGAAGTCCAAGGAAAAAGTGAGCATGGTATAATACAGCAGGTAGAGATTAGCCAAATGTGGGAATATTTCTGGGATGAAACAGATATCCTAATGGAGACAATGTAAATAATATAGGTGATAGAATGTTACCCTGGTTGCCTTACAACGTTCCATATGTTTTTTTATGAGAAAAAAGTAATAACACTAAATAGATTTATAAAGACCAGTGAAATCCCCATAAGTCCCTGTCAAATCGGAGGGCATGCTGTCCGGTCCTCTGGCAGTCTCTATGGGGGTGCCACAGGGTTCAATTCTCGGGCCGACTCTTTTCTCTGTATATATCAATGATGCTGCTCTTGCTGCGGGTGATTCCCTGATCCACCTCTACACAGACGACACCATTCTGTACACTTCCGGCCCGTCCTTGGACACTGTGCTATCTAACCTCCAAACAAGCTTCAATGCCATACAACACTCCTTCCGTGGCCTCCAACTGCTCTTAAACACTAGTAAAACCAAATGCATGCTTTTCAAGCATTTGCTGCCTGCACCCGCACGCCCGACTAGCATCACCACCCTGGATGGTACCGACCTAGAATATGTGGACATCTATAAGTACCTAGGCGTCTGTCTAGACTGTAAACTCTCCTTCCAGACTCATATCAAACATCTCCAATCTAAAATCAAATCTAGAGTCGGCTTTCTATTCCGCAACAAAGCCTCCTTCACTCACGCCGCCAAACTTACCCTAGTAAAACTGACTATCCTACCGATCCTCGACTTCGGCGATGTCATCTACAAAATAGCTTCCAATACTCTACTCAGCAAACTGGATGCAGTTTATCACAGTGCCATCTGTTTTGTTACTAAAGCACCTTATACCATCCACCACTGCGACCTGTATGCTCTAGTCGGCTGGCCCTCGCTACATATTCGTCGCCAGACCCACTGGCTCCAGGTCATCTACAAGTCCATGCTAGGTAAAGCTCCGCCTTATCTCAGTTCACTGGTCACGATGGCAACACCCACCCGTAGCAGGCGCTTCAACAGGTGTATCGCACTGATCATCCCTAAAGCCACCACCTCATTTGGCCGCCTTTCGTTCCAGTTCTCTGCTGCCTGTGACTGGAACGAATTGCAAAAATCGCTGAAGTTGGAGACTTTTATCTCCCTCACCAACTCCAAACATCTGCTATCTGAGCAGCTAACCGATCGCTGCAGCTGCACATAGTCTATCGGTAAATACCCCACCCAATTTTACCTACCTCATTCCCATACTATTTATATTTATTTAATTTCTGCTCTAATATCTCTACCTGTACATGACCATCTGATCATTTATCACTCCAGTGTTAATCTGCAAAATTGTAATTATTCGCCTACCTCCTCATGCCTTTTGCACACAATGCATATAGACTCTCTTTTTTTCTACTGTGTTATTGACTTGTTAATTGTTTACTCCATGTGTAACTCTGTGTTGTCTGTTCACACTGCTATGCTTTATCTTGGCCAAATCGCAGTTGCAAATGAGAACTTGTTCTCAACTAGCCTACCTGGTTAAATAAAGGTGAAATAAAAAAAATAAAAAATAAATAAGCAGAAATACGATCACACACTGTTTTTTTTATAATTTACTAATTTACAGACTGTACAAACTGCTGAGCGTCCTGATGGCTTTGACTAGTTTGGGTGTTGATACAACTACATGATCATGTCCCTTGATGTACACAATCCTTTTGATTAAGCCATCAAGTTATGGTCATAGACATTAATATTATGAAGTTATATAAAAACAAATATATATACAGTACTAGTCAAAAGTTTGGACACACATACTTAATCAAAGGTTTTTCATTATTTTTACTATTTTCTAAATTGTAGAATAATAGTGAAGACATAAAAACTATGAAATAACACATGTGGGATCACATAGTAACCAAAACATCTAAACTTAGTGGCCAACCTTTGCATTGATGACAGCTTTGCACATTCTTGGTATTCTCTCAACCAGCTTCATTAGGTAGTCATCTGGAATGCATTTTAATTAACAGGTGTGCCTTGTTAAAAGTTAATTTGTGGAATTTCTTTCTTTCTTAATGCGCTTGAGCCAATCAGTTGTGTTGTGACAAGGTATGGGTGGTATACAGAAGATAACCTTATTTGGTAAAAGACCAAGTCCATATTATGGCAAGAACAGCTCAAATAAGCAAAGAGAAACTACAGTCTATCATTACTTTATGACATGAAGTTCAGTCAATCTGGAAAATTTCAAGAACTTTGAAAGTTTCTTCAAGTGCAGTCGCAAAAACCATCAAACGCTATGATGAAACTGGCTCTCGTAAGGACCGTCACAGGAATGGAAGACCCAGAGTTACCTTTTCTGCAGAGGATAAGTTCATTAGAGTTACCAGCCTCAGAAATTGCAGCCCAAATAAATGCTTCACATAGTTCAAGTAACAGACACATCTTAACATCAACTGTTCTGAGGAGACACCATGAATCAGGCCTTCATGGTCGAATTGCTGCAAAGAAACCACTACTAAAGCACACCAATAATAAGAAGAGACTTGCTTGGGCCAAGAAACACGAGCAATGGATATTAGAATGGTGAAAATCTGACCTTGGTCTGATGAGTCCAAATGTTTGATTTTTGATGGTGCCAACCGCCGTGTCTTTGTGAGATGCAGAGTACATGGATGGATGATGTCTGCATGTGTAGTTACCACCGTGAAGCATGGAGGAGGAGGTGTTATGATGGGAGGGTGCTCTGCTGGTGACACTGTCAGTGATTTATTTAGAATTCAAGGCACACTTAACCAGCATGGCTACCACAGCATCCTGTATCGATACGCCATCCCATCTGGTTTGTGTTTAGTGGGACTATCATTTGTTTTTCAACAGGACAATGACCCAACACACCTCCAGGCTATGTAAGGGCTATTTGACCAAGGAGAGTGATGAAGTGCTGCATCAGATGACCTAGCCTCACCATCACCTGACCTCAACCCAATTGAGATGGTTTGGGATGAGTTGGACTGCAGAGTGAAGGAAAAGCAGCCAACAAGTGCTCAGCATATATGGGAACTCCTTCAAAACGGTTTGAAAAGCATTCCAGATGAAGCTGGTTGAGAGAATGCCAAGAGTGTGCAAAACTGTCATCAAGGCAAAGGGTGGCTACTTTGAAGAAGACTGGTACTGTATCTCTTTGTTTGGATTCAATTTCAATTTGTTCTTAACTGACTTGCCTAGTTAAATAAAGGTTAAATAAAATAAAATATCCAATTGGTTGTTACAATCTTGTCTCATCTCTGGAACTCCCTTATGGACTCGGGAGAGGCGAAGGTTGAGAGCCATGTTTCCTCCGAAATATGACCCTGCCAAGCCACACTGCTTCTTGACACACTGCTCGCTTAACCCGGAAGCCAGCTGCACCAATGTGTCAGAGGAACACCGTCCAACTGACTACCGTTGTCAGCTTGATGGTAGCCGGTCTGCCACAAGGAGTCGTTAGAGCACGATGAGACAAAGAAATCCCGGCCGGGCCAAAAACCCTCCCTTAACTCGGATGATGCTGGGCTAATTGTGCGCCACCCCGCGAGCCTCCATTGGAAGCGTGCCCGGTGAAATGGGGAGTGAATGAGACCTTTGAGACCTGGATGGTGAGAGGCAGGTCCATTGTTAATGACAGCTGGGCTTCTTGTTTCTGCTCCTCTCTCTGGGGGCAATGGGCAGGGATTGGTTTTCTACCACCCACCCAACCCCACATTTGCAGCAGCAGCATTGACTGTGACTTAAAGGCATCTGCATGCTTCAGTTTGTCTAGCGCCTAGCCGAACTCAGTTATGTGAGCTGAACGAGTGTGCTTGGGTACTCCCTTAAAAGACCTTTGTTTGAAAAATGAGAAAAAGCAGCAATAGCACTGTTTGTTCATTTTGAGACACCATAGCCAGTATACACTTCCACAAAATAGTCAGAATTAATAAATAGATAACTCAAGATATGTCATTAAAAAAATAATTGCTGACAAGCAAAACATTTTTGCACTATGTCAATAACGAACTAACGAAACAAATACGAAAAGGTTGTAATGATCTTAGATTAATTCTGACTATTTTGAGGAAGTAGCTACGGCGTCTAAATGCAGAAATAGTACTATTGCTGCTTTTTTCTCATTTTTCAAGTGAAGGTCTTTAAAGGGAGGCAAGCCACTGAGGGGAGGACGGCTCATAATAATGTCTGGAACGGCGCGAATGGAATGTGTTTGATGTGTTTGATATCGTTCTACTGATTCTGCTCCAGCCATTACCATGTGCCCAACCTCCCGAAATAAGGTGCCACCAACCTCCTGTGGTACATGAGCACACTTGTTTGACTTGCTCGACTGAGTTAGGCGCCAGCCGAACTGAAGTATGCTGAGGCCTTGAGACAAGTTCTCTCTGGACCCTGCAGCCATCTTGTTTTTCAAAAATGTTTTGCTGTGTGGGAGTGTAACTACTTGTGACAAGGAATCAAGACAGAGATCCTTAAAATGCCCACTTAGAAGTGGTTCATGTTTAACAATTCCTTAGAACACAATGTAATTGTACCACAAACAATTAATTTGATGTGTGGTAGACTTTGATGAAATTCATGTGAAATGGCAATAATGCAAATGTAACAGTATAACTTTAGACCGTCCCCTCGCCCATACCCGGGCGCGAACCAGGGAACCTCTGCACACATCAACAACAGTCATCCACGAAGCATCGTTACCCATTGCTCCACAAAAGCCACGGCCCTTGCAGAGCAAAGGGGAACCATTACTTCAAGGTCTCAGAGCAAGTGACATCACCGATTGAAACGCTATTTAGTGCGCACCACAGCTAACTAGCTCGCTATTTCACATCCGTTACACAAAGGCTGATCTGACTTTCTGTAATGATTGGCTAATGTTGGGGACTGCATGTATGCATTGATATACTCAACATTGCATCTTCATATGTAATTGATCTAACTAGAGCCAACCATTTATTTCTGTACCATTCCTCACTGGCCACTCACAACACAGAACTACAAGCCTCTTCCTCTCCCTTCTTCTCCTCCCCATCCCCCTCTCTCTTTTCCCACACTCCCCCCCATGCTGCCTGTGCTGTTATTGGTCAATCAGAAGCAGTTCTCAAGAGCACGCTCAGTTCGTCTCCTTGTGGCCAGAAAGTGGAATGGAACAAAGCTTCTCAAACTGGGGTATTAGGGCTATTTTTAGCAGTGCACGTCCATTTCTCTGGGCTCAGGCTCCAAATATAGATCACCGCATCAATGATTCCAAACAAGTCCCCTAGTCCCTGGCTCAAATCCACTTATGTAATGCCCCCTTGTAGCAAGAAGAGCTGCTTGCACCACTGGGGCAGATCCAATACATGTTCTACTTCTCATCGTTTGTCTTTTTCTGTGTGTGTTTCTGTGTGGAACTAGGCTATGTTCATTATTTAGGAGTTTAATCTCTCTGTGTGTGTGTGTGTGTGTGTGTGTGTGTGTGTGTGTGTGTGTGTGTGTGTGTGTGTGTGTGTGTGTGTGTGTGTGTGTGTGTGTGTGTGTGTGTGTGTGTGTGTGTGTTCCTGTAGCTCTAGTCTTGTAGGTCAGGTGCATGTGGCGTGCTGGAAATTGAGAGTGGAGGAAGCAGTCCATTTCCATTTGGACGTCAAACACAAATCCAGGAAAACATGTTGGGTGTGACCTAAAGGTCCCAACTGGTATCCTGTCATTCAGCACACAATACAGTGAGGGAAGTGACAAATCCCGTAGCCAGTTCGTGTCAGTGCTCCCAAATAGGAGGAAGGTATGTACAGTGTCCCAACTGACAGAAACAGCCTTGGGTGAAATCACTCAAGACAAGGATCACTTCCATTCTAAAAACTGTCATAAAACTCAGTAGAAACAGCAGCCTGTTCGTATCTCTGCTGCCACATCTATTTACATTAGCCAAGGGAGAAGGGAAATAATGTCACTCACCACCAAAGATAACTTTCTGTCGATGAAAGCACCTTTTGACAATTACAAGACAACCAATATTTTTTTAACCAAGAGGACCATACAATTGTCACAGATTTTAAATCAGATTGTAAATCAGTGAATGTTTAGAGTACATGGGGAAAGAACATCTTTAAGGTGTAAAAAATAGCTTTCCCTTCCTCTGTTGCTACCCACGTGGATGAATATCCCCTCTATTTTCTTTACATGGACATTGTGAATTATTGTGTGAAGCTGCTGCTGTGAGATATTGTGAGATGCTGCTGTGGGATGGGTGGGTCAGTGGAGCAGCTGGTCCCTGGGAGGAAGAACTTAACCAAGCCTATGTTGTGGATCAGCTGTGTCTGTCTGCGCTTTGTCATTCCAAATGGGCTTTCCAAATATATCCAGAGCCTGGGGAGGCTTTGACATGCTAATGTGTGTCTGTGGCGGTGGGGGCACCACACACTCCTCTTAACCCAGAGCTTTAGTTTACTACTGCCCCTGAAGGTAGGCTACATCCACGTGGGACGGGACCATGCAGGCCCATCGTTAGCGCAGACTGAAGTGAGCCACAAAGTCGGGAATTATGAAAATAACTCTGTTTCTGACATCAAACCCAAACAGTTATATTGAAGAAGCATAATAGCTACAACATAATTGATAAATAAATACTGATTACTGATTGAATCAAAACTCAGTGGACCTGTGTCCCATTCCACTTATAGCACAATTTAGACCATACCTCTAGATCGAAATCTGCAGAAGTACCAGTAAGTTGTTATTTTGATAAGTTATACCTCATCACCTCTCTGTCCATTTCAGTTGCTGAATTAAACAAAGGAGAAAACACCACAGCTCCAATGAAGTGGCCTTTGGCAAGGCTGTGTGCTAGAGGTCATTAAAAGATCAACAGCAACCTCCCATAGCACTAACTATGCAGTCAATTTGCCTCAGCGGACACCTCAACATATTTGGATTTTGTTCAAAACAATAAACATTGCCGCTCAGACAAACATTCCTCAATAATGCATGATAAAAGTCAACACAGTAAATGTAGCGCACATTTTGAGAGAGGAAAGCCAAGCCAATAGTATTTTTACTGCAACGCACAGCAATTGCAAAAGCACACTAGCACAGGAAGTGATATCAATATACTGTAGCCTGAGAGAGAGAGAGAGAGAGAGAGAGAGAGAGAGCTGCTGTGAAGGGAACCCTATATTTGTGGTAGCTGTTTGCAACACAGCACACACAGAGTACACTAAGCATGTAAACACAGGATTTACCCTCCTCATTGTTCTCAGCTTATCTGGAGGACCTGGCTGGGACCATGGCAATGACAGCCCACAGTCCGCCCACAGTGGCTAGAGCAGCACAGATTGCCCCACTTTTGCCTGTCGTTTGTTCACAGGGTATATTTGTTTTGAACAGGGGGTTAATTCAGACTACACTCCTTTAGAACATTGTAGTCTCATCTGCTGTCTACAACAGCATCTAGAAAAAAAATGCTGTGGGAGAAATCACTCACTGTGTTGATGCATGGGACACAGTGATGATTTATGAGAAACAACAAATAAACACACACTTATTATATTTGGATACTTTCCAATCGCTTATAAGAACACTGCTTCTTTTCACATCATTTTCATTAATTGGTCATTAATGCTTGTTCTTTTTTTAAAGTCTGCAAAGACGCATAGTATTGTAATTGAATTGATTCATCTTTGCAGTGATGTGATTCAATCTTCCATGAATTTACCATCTGATTTACCATCACCTGTAATTACAGAAAGAAAACATGGAGAGAACAGAAAAGCTCCACAGCAAATAATGAACTCATCTTCCATCTGTGGGCTGCTGCAGGGAGGAGACACCTTCAGCCTGGCCACGGCAGTCTGTCGCTCCGTCATCCTGGTCTGCTTCTGGAGATGAGAGCACCACCAGCAGAATGGGCACCCTACACTGACAACACGCAGGCCACAGCACGAGCACAGATGGCTTAGTCCAGTCACGTTAATAGTTAAGTGAAAATGCAAACTAACCTATCCCTAATAATTCCAGTTATAGTGGATAAATGTAGTGTCATTGTCCTGTATATCACTTACTTACATAATTACCAGGCATAAAGATTCCTGTTTTCAGTGTGGTGTCCAGTGAGTGGAGGGATGGAAGGCAGAAAGAGAAATTCAGGTCAGAAAACAGGACATCCACATGAGAAAAGAACCAAAAGGTTGAGGCTGTGGCAACCTTCAAACTTGACCTGAATGCTGCTGAGATGTTTTTGTTTTGGTTCCTAGGAACAAGGCACTCCCCTCACAAGGAATTGTATTGATTTAGAATAGACAGTCACTGTCCTTAGTCTGGGTTCCTTTAAACCTCAGACTCCTGAAATTCCATGGACAACCCCCAAGCATGCACACAGACACACACACGCACGCCTAAATAAATTCATGCACACCCACCCAAGCACCCTAATTCACAGACACTGCTATGTCTGTGAAATGTGGAATCAGAATAACTCTGAAATTCCTCTAACACCTCCCACCTCATGCACGCATGAGCGCGCGCACACACACACACACACACACACACACACACACACACACACACACACACACACACACACACACACACACACACACACACACACACACACACACACACACACTCCTGCAATTAATGTGAAATCACATCCATAAGATAAGTACTTTATTAATCACCCAGAGGACAAATTTGATTGCACCAGCCACTCCATACAGTTGAAGTTCGAAGTTTACATACACCTTAGCCAAATTTAAACTCGGTGTTTCACAAATCCTGACATTTAATCCCAGTAAAAATTCCCTGTCTTAGGTCAGACAGGATCACCACTTTATTTTAAGAATGTGAAATATCAGAATAATAATAGAAAGATTTATTTCAGCTTTTATTTCTTTCATCACATTCCCAGTGGATCAGAAGTTTACATACACTGAATTAGTATTTGGTAGCATTGCCTTTAAATTGTTTAACTTGGGTCCAATGTTTCGGGTAGCCTTCTACAAGCTTCCCAAAATAAGTTGGGTGAATTTTAGCCCATTCCTCCCGACATAGCTGGTGTAACTGAGTCAAGTTTGTAGGCCTCTTTGCTCACACACGCTTTTTAGTTCTGACCACAAATTTTCTACTCCAAAACTTTGACTTTGTTGTCCTTAAGCCATTTTGCCACAACTATGGAAGTATGCTTGGGGTCATTGTCCATTTGGAAGACCCCATTTGCGATCAAGCTTTAACTTCCTGACTCATGTCTTGAGATGTTGCTTCAATGTATCCACATAATTTTCCTTCCTCATGATGCCATCTATTTTGTGAAGTGCACCAGTCCCTACTGCAGCAAAGCATCACAACATGATGCTGCCACACCTGGGCTTCACAGTTGGGATGGTAAAATCTTCGGCTTGCAAGCCTCCCCATTTTTCCTCCAAACATAACAATGGTCATTCTGGCCAAACAGTTCTATTTTTGTTTCATCAGACCAGGGGATATTTTTCCAAAAAGTATGATCTTTGTCCCCATGTGCAGTTGCAAACAGTTGTCTGGCTTTTTCATGGTGGTTTTGGAGCAGTGGCTTCTTCCTTGCTGAGCGGCCTTTCAGGTTATGTCGACTCGTTTTACTGTGGATATAGATACTTTTGTACCTGTTTCCTCCAGCATCTTCACAAGGTCCTTTGCTGTTGTTTTGGGATTGATTTGCACCTTTTGCACCAAAGTGCATTCATCTCTAGGAGACAGAATGTGTCTCCTTCTTTAGTGGTATGATGACTGCATGGTCCCATTGTGTTTATACTTGCATACTATTGTTTGTACAGAACGTGGTACCTTCAGGCATTTGGAAATTGCTCCCAAAGTTGAACCAGACTTGTGGAGGTCTACAATATTTTATTTGGTCTTGGCTGATTGAGCAAAGAGCAAAGAGGCACTGAGTTTGAAGGTAGGCCTTGAAATATATCTACAGGTACACCTCCAATTGACTCAAATGATGTCAATTAGCCTATCAGAAGCTTCTATAGCAATGACATCATTTTCTGGAATTTTCCAATCTGTTTAAAAGCACAGTCAACTTAGTGTATATAAACTTCTGACCCACTCGTATTGTGAATTATAAATTAAATAATCTGTCTGTAAAACCATTGTCGGAAAAATGACTTGTGTCATGCACAACGCAGATGTCCTAACCGACTTGCCAAAACTATAGTTTGTTTACAAGAAATGTGTGTAGTGGTTGAAAAACGACTTTTAATCAAATCAAATCAAATCAAATTTATTTATATAGCCCTTAGTACATCAGCTGATATCTCAAAGTGCTGTACAGAAACCCAGCCTAAAACCCCAAACAGCAAGCAATGCAGGTGTAGAAGCACGGTGGCTAGGAAAAACTCCCTAGAAATGTCAAAACCTAGGAAGAAACCTAGAGAGGAACCAGGCTATGTGGGGTGGCCAGTCCTCTTCTGGCTGTGCCGGGTGGAGATTATAACAGAACATGGCCAAGATGTTCAAATGTTCATAAATGACCAGCATGGTCCAATAATAATGAGGCAGAACAGTTGAAACTGGAGCAGCAGCACGGCCAGGTGGACTGGGGGCAGCAAGGAGTCATCATGTCAGGTAGTCCTGAGGCATGGTCCTAGGGCTCAGGTCCTACGAGAGAGAGAAAGAAAGAGAGAAAGAGAGAATTAGAGAGAGCACACATAAATTCACACAGGACACCGAATAGGACAGGAGAAGTACTACAGATATAACAAACTGACCCTAGCCCCCCGACACATAAACTACTGCAGCATAAACACTGGAGGCTGAGACAGGAGGGGTCAGGAGACACTGTGGCCCCATCTGAGGACACCCTCGGACAGGGCCAAACAGGAAGGATATAACCCCACCCACTTTGCCAAAGCACAGCCCCCACACCACTAGAGGGATATCTTCAACCACCAACTTACCATCCTGAGACAAGGCTGAGTATAGGCCACAAAGATCTCCGCCACGGCACAACCCAGGGGGGGGGGCGCCAACCCAGACAGGATGATCACATCAGTGACTCAACCCACTCAGGTGACGCACCCCTCCCAGGGACGGTGTGAGAGAGCCCCAGTAAGCCAGTGACTCAGCCCCTGTAATAGGGTTAGAGACAGAGAATCCCAGTGGAAAGAGGGGAACCGGCCAGGAAGAGACAGCAAGGGCGGTTCGTTGGTCCAGAGCCTTTCCGTTCACCTTCCCACTCCTGGGCCAGACTACACTCAATCATATGACCCACTGAAGAGATGAGTCTTCAGTAAAGACTTAAAGGTTGAGACCGAGTTTGCGTCTCTGACATGGGTAGGCAGACCGTTCCATAAAAATGGAGTCTATAGGAGAAAGCCCTGCCTCCAGCTGTTTGTTTAGAAATTCTAGGGACAATTAGGAGGCCTGCGTCTTGTGACCGTAGCGTACGTGTAGGTATGTACGGCAGGACCAAATCAGAGAGATAGGTAGGAGCAAGCCCATGTAATGCTTTGTAGGATAGCAGTAAAACCGTGAAATCAGCCCTTGCTTTGACAGGAAACCAGTGTAGGGAGGCTAGCACTGGAGTAATATGATCAAATTGTTTGGTTCTAGTCAGGATTCTAGCAGCCGTATTTAGCACTAACTGAAGTTTATTTAGTGCTTTATCCGGGTAGCCGGAAAGTAGAGCAGAGTAAGTAGAGTAATGACTCCAACCTAAGTGTATGTAAACTTCCGACTTCAACTGTACGTGCAGCGTGAGTGGAATACGTTGAAATGGTTGCAATTTAAATATAGACCAGGTAGCATGGGACTGTGGCTACATGGCTGACAAATGGTTTAAAACAACAGCCCAGAAAATTGTAAGACTCTGAAACTCTCGAGTGAAGAAGATCGAGACTACATCGGAGCATTCAGTCTGCAGCTGTTTAAGTACTTTAGTAAACTCGACAAAAGACCACCACATGTGGAACATTTGAAGGATTCAGTCTAAAGAAGATGAGAGGAGAAGAACATTTCCCTCTCACCACCATGTTGTACATCTGAAGCATCCGGTCAAAAGAACACTTTGACTTCGACGAGCCCGACGTGAATGATATACTGCTTTCCTGGGAACAGGCCCAGATCCCATCATTTGCGTGAAGAGAAGGCGGAGAAAAAAGGGCCAGAGGGCGGGCTGCCTTCTGAGAATTCGTAGGCGATCGAATAAACCCCCACTTCCTTCCATTCTGCTAGCAAACGTGCAATCTTTGGAAAATAAAATTGATGACCTCCACGGAAGATTAAACTACCAACAGGACATTCAAAAATGTAATATCATATCCTTCACAGAGTCGTGACGACTTTATCAACATACAGCTGGCTGGTTATACGCGGCAGGATAGAACAGCGGCGTCTGGTAAGATAAGGGGTGGCGGACTAGTCTCAAGGTTTTGTCGCCTGAGGTAGAACATCTCATGATAAGCCGTAGAACACACTATCTACCAAGAGTTTTCATCTGTATTTTTTTGGAGCCGTCTACATACGTACCACCACAGACTGATGATAGCACTAAGACTGCAGTAAATGAGCTGTATTCCGCCATAAGCTAACAGGAAAATGCTCACCCAGACATGGCGCTCCTTGTTGCCAGGGACTTTAATGTAGGGAAACTTAAATCCGTCTTACCAAATTTCTATAAGCATGTTAAATGTGCAACCAGAGGGGAAAAAAACTCTGGACCACCTTTACTGCACACACGCATACGAAGCTTTCCCTTGCCCTCCATTTGGCAAATCTGACCATAATTCTATCCTCCTAATTCCTGCTTACAAGCAAAAATTAAAGCAGGAAGCACCAGTGACTAGATCAATAAAAAAGGTGGTCAGATGAAGCTGATGCTAAGCTGCAGGACTGTTTTGCTAGCACAGACTGGAATATGTTCCAGGATTCCTCCGATGGCATTGAGGAGTATACCACCTCAGTCATTGCCATCATAAATAAGTGCATCAATGACGTCGTCCCCACTGTGACCGTACATACATAGCCCAACCAGAAGCCAAGGATTACAGGCAACATCCGCACTGAGCTAAAGACTAGAGTTACTGCTTTCAAGGAGTGGGACTCTAACCCGGAAGCTTATAAGAAATCCCAAGATATCCCACAAGAAATCAATACAGGACTAAGATCGAATCGTCCTACACCGGCTCTGACGCTCATCAGATGTGGCAGGGCTTGCAAACCATTGTAGACTACAAAGGGAAACACAGCCGAGAGCTCACCAGTGACACTAGCCTACCAGATGAGCTAAACTACTTCTATGCTCGCTTCAAGGCAAATAACACCGAAACATGCATGAGAGCACCAGTTGTTCCTGGAAGACTGTGTGATCACCCTCTCTGCAGCTCTCTGCAGCCGATGTAAGACCTTTACTGTGTGAATTTAAGTACCCTCTCTCTAATTCTCTCTCTCTTTCTCTCTCTCGGAGGACCTGAGCCCTAGGACCATGCCTCAGAACTACCTGGCATGATGACTCCTTGCTGTCCCCAGTCCACCTGGCCGTGCTGCTGCTCCAGTTTCAACTGTTCTGCCTCATTATTATTTGACCATGCTGGTCATTTATGAACATTTGAACATCTTGGCCATGTTCTGTTATAATCTCCACCCGGCACAGCCAGAAGAGGACTGGCCACCCCTCATAGCCTGGTTCCTCTCTAGGTTTCTTCCTAGGTTTTGGCCTTTCTAGGGAGTTTTTCCTAGCCAACGTGCTTCAACACCTGCATTGCTTGCTGTTTGGGGTTTTAGGCTGGGTTTCTGTACAGCACTTTGAGATATCAGCTGATGTACGAAGGGCTATAGAAATACACTTGATTTGATTGTGGACTACAGGAAAAAGAGGACCGAGCACGCCCCCATTCTCATCGACGGGGCTGCAGTGGAGCAGGTTGAGAGCTTCAAGTTTCTTGAAGAGGGCAGGACAAAACCTTTGCTCCCCCAGGAGACTGAAAAGATTTGGCATGGGTCCTCAGATCCTCAAAAGGTTCTACAGCTGCAACATCGAGAGCATCCTGACTGGCTTCATCTCTGCCTGATATGGCAACTACTCAGCCCTTGACCGCAAGGCACTACAGAGGATAGTGCGTCCGGCCTAGTACATCACTGGGGCCAAGCTTGCTGCCATCCAGGGCCTCTATACCAGGCGGTGTCAGAGGAAGGCCCTAAAAATGGTCAAAGACTCCAGCCACCCTAGTCATAGACTGTTCTTTCTGCAACCACACGGCAAGTGGTCGAAGAGGCTTCTAAACAGCTTCTACCCCCAAGCCATAAGACTCCTGAACATCTAATCAAATGGCTACCCTGACTATTTACATTGCCCCTGCCCCAACACTGCTGCTACTCTCTGTTGTTATCATCTATGCATAGTCACTTTAATAACTCTACCTACATGTACATATTTCCTCAGCTCACCGGTGCCCCCGCACATTGAGTCTGTACCGATACCCCCCCTCTATATAGTCTTGCTCTTGTTATTTTACTGCTGCTCTTTAATTACTTGTTACATTTATTTCTTATTCTTGTACATATTTTTTAAAACTGCATTGGTTAGGGGTTCGTAAGTAAGCATTTAATTGTAAGGTGACCTGTTGCTTTCTGCGCTTGTGACTAATACAATTTGATTTCATTTGATTTAGATGAAGGGGAGGAGACAGGTTAGAGGAGGATTTTTAAGACTTGAGACAATTGAGACATGGTTTGCAGAGGGTGAATGGGGAAGACAACATATTTAATTGCATGAACTGGAAATCGTAGTAGGTGCCAGGTAAACCGGTTTGTGTCAGGAATTGCAATGCTGCTGGGTTTTTCACACTCAACACCTGACCTGTGTGTATCAAGAATAGTCCACCACCCAAAGGACATCCAGCCAACTTGACACAACTGTGGGAACCATTGGAGCCAACATGGGCCAGCATCCCTGTGGAAAGCTTTGGACACTTTGTGGGGGGGGGGGGGCGTATACTCAGTGTATATCATCACGCAGGTTAACAAAAACAATGATAGAGCTCACATGCCATCTGGTGGTCATAGAACTGACTGCCACAAGATGGGGCCACATTCTGCCTCCCACAACAGTAGGGCTCCCAGCCTCTTTGTGTATCAAGATGTAAAATTATGAGTTTGAACGATAATAAAACACGAGAATCCCCTTAAACATTTTTAACAATCAAATTACATTTGGGCCCCTAAAGTAAATGTAATTTAGGTTGCATTGATAATATATTAGTTCATAGAACCTTGCCCACAGTGGTTTCCACCCACTCAAACACAACAAACAAACCTCCTGCAGGTTGAGTTAAATAACTACAGGCAGAAGTATGGTGAGATGCCGGAGGGAGATTTGAATAGGTCAGAAGCCTACAGAGTACTACAAGAAGAACGCAATTGCTGAATTTACAGTCTTATACTCAGCTGGCCTATCCCTGGATTTTGTGTTAAACGCTCTACAACAAAGCTTTCTTAGTGTCCAACAAGCTTTCTCTGCCCTTAACTTTGTTCTGAACACCTCCAAACAAAGGTCATGTGGTTTAGTAAGAAGAATGCCCCTCTCCCCACAGGTGTGATTACTAACTCTGAGGGTTTAGAGATTGATGTAGTCACCTCATACAAGTACTTGGGAGTACGGCTAGACAGTACACTGTCCATCTCTCAGCACATCAAAACTGCAGGCTAAAGTTAAACCTAGACTTGGTTTCCTCTATCGTAATTGCTCCCCTTTCACCCCAGCTGCCAAACGAACCCTGATTCAGATGGACATCCTACCCATGCTAGATTACGGCAGGTAAGGGTGCTCTCGAGCGGCAGATGTTCTTTACCATTCGGCCATCAGATTTGCCACCAATGCTCCTTATCCAATGCTCCTTACAGGACACATCACTGCACTCTATATTCCTCTGTATACCCGTCGCAAGACCCACGGATTGATGCTTTTTTATAAAAACCCTCTTAGGCCTCACCCCCCCTATCTGAGATATCTACTGCAGCCCTCATCCTCCACATACAACACCCGTTCTGCTAGTCACATTCTGTTAAAGGTCCCCAAAGCACACACATCCCTGAGACACTCGTCTTTTCAGTTCGCTGCAGCTAGCGACTAGAATGAGCTGCAACTAACACCTAAACTGGACAGTTTTATCTCAATCTCTTCATTCAACGACTCAATCATGGACACTCTTACTGGCAGTTGTGGCGGCTTAGCGTGATGTATTGTTGTCTCTACCTTCTTGCCTTTTGTGCTTTTGTCTGTGCCCAATAATGTTTGTACCTTGTTTTGTGCTGCTACCATGTTGTGCTGCTGTCTTGTTGTTTTGCTACCATGCTGTGTTGTCAAGTTTTGCTGCCATGCTATGTTGTTGTCTTTAGGTCTCTCTTTATGTAATGTTGTGTTGTCTTGCCGTGATGTGTGTTATATCCTATATATTGATTTAATTTATATTTAATCCCAATCCCCGTCCCCGCAGGAGGCCTTTGCCTTTGCTAGGCCGTCATTGTAAATAAGAATTTGTTCTTCTCTGACTTGACTAGTTAAATAAAGGTAAAAAATAAATTAAAACATTTATGTAGATTTTCTAAACTAAGTGTTTTGATAACTTTCAAATGTAGTAACAGGTCTATGTAAAATAAACAACCCTTTATATAATACCATAGAATCAGTGTTCGGCTAATATAACAATGTGCACCCTTGCTTGTCTTTCCCAGCTGATAAAGATACTGTGCCTATTGGCATTTTGTTTGGTGTTAATGGGGCTACCTTGGTAAACATGTCAGGGTGGTCATACCTTCCTATGTGCTGTCCTGTATACACCAGGAGTTACCTGATCCTGGTGCAGAATACACCAGGTTTTTCCCTCCCCATATTGCCGGACACCATTCAATTCAATAATAAAAAAAGACAAGTTAAAGTGGTCTAGTACAATGTTCATGCCGAGTACCAGGTCTCTCTCCATTTAGAGACAGCAGTATGAAGCCCGTATGTCATTCTGGACTTCATAACATCCTCTTGCAAGTCTCCAAGTTCCGGGTCAATAGATACATCTGTGAACAAATACACAGTCACTGTTTGATCACCAATGCCAGTTAGGATATTTGATATACCATGTTAAAGTTTGAACAGGTCAGACTAAACCTACCTACCTCTTCATTGACGACCGTTGGTAAGCTGGCAAGAAGTTAGGCTGGAGGTTAGTTCTTTGCCGGCACCCTATTGATGGGCATGGCAGCGTAGATGAGCTCCTGGCCCCCCCTGAGCACTGATTACATTATCAATGGTGGTTATAATTAGCATGGTGGAAACAACCTGACCGCTACATTCACCTTTCTATTTCACTTCAGATATGAAGTGAAGTGAAATATAATGGTAAACGCAGTGATCAGGCTGGTTCCACCAGGCTATGTTTTGAAGTTGAATTGGGACAAAACTCGCAACTGTTCTCCCTTTGACCAGGTCAAATGTCACCAACCTGATTCAAGTGTCCCCACTGTTCCATTTATAGGAATGCTCACAGCGAGGACATGTCTGCGTGATTGTGTGGGTCCCCTTGCTGGTCTTCTCAATGTTCTATGTTTGGCTGAAACCGGACATCTCTCGAACAACTGCAGCATGCAATGTACTTCGTCATCTTATGAGCTGTTGACTGGTAGGGCCTGTGACAGGATGATACAATAGACAGCCAAGTAGAACATTTCATTTTGGAATAAAGAAAGCACAACGTTTTTTGATAATGCACTTCACAGTTACAAAATCACTCTATTACTTGTATCTGCTTGGCTGGGTAATTAACCTACTAGTTATCAAACTGGGTATTTTTTTTGTATACAACTTTTCACATAAGACACATTACCGTTGTTGATGAAGCCGTCTGTGTCATCAGGGCAGTAACTTGGGTCAAGCTAATTCTAGTTCGTCACTAGTTACCACGGCCACAAAGTCATACAGGCCGTCTATTTCTACAATTTCTCTTCTTAAAATGTGACTTTAAATCTAACCTTAACCACACAGATAACCTTATGCCTAACCGCAGCCGTGTAGCCAGAAATTCATGTCGTTTTGGTGGCTGACTAAATACTTTTTTGCCCCACTGTAGATAAAATTAATCACTAACCTTTGATGATCTTCATCAGATGAAACGCATAGGACATCATGTTACACAATACATGTATGTTTTGTTCGATAATGTGCATATTTATATCCAAAAATCTCAGTTTACGTGCAGGAATGTTTTGATTCCAAAACATCCAGTGATTTTGCAGAAATACTCATAATAAACATTGATAAAAGATAAGTGTTATTCACAGAATTAAAGATAGACTTCTCTTTAATACAACCACTGTGTCAGATTTAAAAAAAACTTTACGGAAAAAGCATAATCTGAGAACGCTGATCAGAACCCAAAACAGCCTAAGGAATATCCGCCATTTTGGAATCAACGAAGTTAGAAACAACACCATAAATATTCACTTACCTTAGATGATCTTCATCAGAAAGCACTCCCAGGAATCCCAGTTCGACAATAAATGACTGATTTGTTCCATAAAGTTCCATCATTTATGTCCAAATAGCCACTTGTTGTTCGCGTGTTCAGCCCAAGTAATCCATCTTCATGAGGCGCAGGCACTTCATCCAGACAAAATCTCAAAGTTCCATTACGGTCCTTTAGAAACATGTCAAACGATGTATGGAATCAATCTTTAGGATGTTTTTAACATAAAACATCAATAATGTTCCAACCGGAGAATTCCTTTGTCTTCAGAAATGCACTGGAACGAGAGGTAACTCTGTCGGGAGCGCGCGTCATGAGACCAAGGCTCTCTGCCAGACCACTGACTCAAAGAGGTCTCATGAGCTCTTCCTTTATAGTAGAATCCTCAAACCAGTTTCTAAAGACGGTTGACATCCAGTTGAAGCCATAGGAAGTGCAACTTTATCCATATCTCAATGTGTATTCGGTAGGCCAAGCTTTGAAAAACTACAAACCTCAGATGTCCCACTTCCTGGTTGGATTTTTCTCAGGTTTTCGCCTGACATATGAGTTCTGTTATACTCACATACATCATTCAAACAGTTTCAGAAACTTCAGAGTGTTTTCTATCCAATACTAATAATAATGATGAGGCCATCATTGTAAATAAGATTTTTTTTCTTAACCTTTTTGGGATAGGGGGCAGCATTTTCACTTTTGGATGAATAGCGTGCCCAGAGTGAACTGCCTCCTACTCTGTCCCAGATGCATACAATGATGGCCTACCCCGGCTAGACTGCTGTGCCACTTGGGAGCCACGTCACTACACCCAGTCACTACAAAGATACATGCGTCTTTCCTAACTCGGTTGCCGGAGAGGAAGGACACAGCTCAGGGATTTGACCATGAAGCCAATGGTGACTTTAAAACAGGTACGGCTGTGATAAGAAAGAACTGAGGATAGATCAACAACCAGTGGTGGAAAAAGTACCCAATTGTAAAAGATACTAAATAGAAAATTACTCAAGTAAAAGTGAAATTCATCCAGTAAAATACTACTTGAGTAAAAGTCCAACAGTATTTGGTTTTAAATATACTTGAGGATCAAAAGTAAATGTAATTGCTAAAATATACTTAAGTATCAAAAGTAAAAGTATTAATAATTTTAAAATCCTTACACTAAGCAAACCAGACGCCCCATTTAAAAAAATATATGTTTTAACAGATAGCCATGGGCACACTCCCAACACTCAGACATAATTTACAAACAAAGCATGTGTGTTTAGTGACTCGGTCAGATCAGAGGCAGTTGACAGGGGATGTTCTCTTGATAAGTGCGTGAATTTCACAATTTTCCTGTCCTGCTAAGCATTCCAAATGTAATCAGTACTTTTGAGTGTCAGGGAAAATATATGGAGTAAAAAGTACATTATTTTCTTTAAGAATGTAGTGAAGTAAAAGTAGTCAAACATATAAATAGTAAAGTACAGATACTGTCACGCCTTGGTCTTAGTATTTTGTGTTTTAGTTAATTAGTTGGTCAGGCCAGGGTGTGACATGGGTTTATTGTTTGTTGTAATTCTTAGTGGGTTTTTTTAGTTATTGGGATTGTGGCTGATTAGGGGTGTGTGTTGCATAGGTTTGGCTGCCTGAGGCGGTTCTCAATCAGAGTCAGGTGATTCTCGTTGTCTCTGATTGGGAACCGTATTTAGGTAGCCTGGGTTTCACTTTGTATTTCGTGGGTGATTGTTCCTGTCTCTGTGTTAGTGTTCACCAGACAGGCTGTATAGGTTTTTCACGTTCCGTTTGTTGTTTTTGTTATTTCATGTATCGTCATTTGTTCTATTAAAAACATGAGTAACCAACACGCTGCATTTCGGTCCGACTCTCTTTCGACAAACGAAGAACGCCGTTACAGATACCCCAAAAGCTATTTCAGAGGTACTCATTTTATTTAAGTACTCTACACCACTTGTCAACAAGTGGTGTAAAGTGGTGTAAAGTGGTGTAGTTAATCCACAATTACTAACCTAATTGACAGAGATGCAATCTCAATCGCACTCTACACTACCCTTTCCCAACTGGACAAAAGGAACACCTATGTGAGAATGCTGTTCATTGACTACAGCTCAGCATTCAACACCATAGTGCTCACGAAGCTCATCACTAAGGACCCTTGGACTAAACACCTCCCTCTGCATCTGGATCCTGGACTTCCTGACAGGCTGCCCCCAGGTGGTAAGGGTAGGCAACAACACATATGCCATGCTGATCCTCAACACTGGGGCCCGTCAGGGGTGTGGATTTGGTACCCTCCTGTACTCCCTGTTCACCCACGACTGCGTGGCCAAACACAACTCCAACACCATCATTAAGTTTGCTGACGACAACTGTGGTAGGCCTGATCACTGACAACGATGAGACAGCCTATAGGGAAGAGGTCAGAGAACTGGCTGTGTGGTGCCAGGACAACAACCTCTCCCTCAATGTGAGCAAGACAAAGGAGCTGATCTTGGACTACAGGAAAAGGCGGGCCTAACAGGCCCCCATTAACATTGATGTCGAGAGTTTCAAGTTCCTTGGTGTCTACATCACCAACAAACTATCATGGTCCTATCACGGTTGCATCACTGCCTGGTATGGCAACTGCTCGGCATCTGACTGTAAGGCATTACAGAGGGTAGTGCAAACGGCCTAGTACATCACTGGCGCCAAGCTTCCTGCCATCCAGGACCTATATAATAGGCGGTGTCAGAGGAAAGCCCATGAAATTGTCAGAGACTCCAGTCACCCAAGTTATAGTCTGTTTTCTCTGCTACCGCAAGGCAAGCGGTACCGGAGCGCCAAGTCTAGGACCAAAAGGCTCCTCAACAGCTTTTACCCCCAAACCATTAGACTGCTGAACAATTCATAAAAATTACCACCTGACAATTTACATTGACACTCCCTCCCCCCCTCTTGTACACTGCTGCTACTCACTGTTTGTTTGTTACCAATGCATAGTCACTTAGTCCCCACCGACATGTACAGATTACCTCAACTAGCCTGTACCCCCACACACTGACTCGGTACCGGTGCCCCCCGTATATAGCTTCGTTATTGTTATTCTTATTGTGTTTTTTATTATGACTTTTTATTTTAGCCTACTTGGTAAATATTTCCTTGTTCTTGAAATGCCCTGTTGGCTAAGGGCTTGCAAGTAAGCATTTCACGGTAAAGTTGACACTTGTATTCGACGCACATGGCAAATAAAGTTTGATTTGATTAAATGGGAACAGGTCTGTCCGTGATAAGGCACTGCTCTGCTTTCTTGATATCTCAGTCAACCAGACAGGTCCTATAAGTTTTAGTTTTGTTGCACCTGGACTACTGTCCAATTGTGTGGTCAGGTGCAGCAAAGAAAGACATAGGCAAATCGCAGTTGGTCCAGGTCAGTATTCTCATGCATGTCATTGTGGTCCTGTATGGCTCAGCTGGTAGAGTATGGAGCTTGCACCGCCAGTGTTGTGGGTTTGATTCCCAGGGCCACCTATACAGAGGATGTATGCACACATGACTGTAATTTGAGTCTGCTAAATGATTTATGTATTATTACATACACTAGATGACCAAAGTATGTGGTGCTAACATCTCATTCCAAAATCATGGGCATTAATATGGAGTTGGTCCACCGTTTACTGCTATAACAGCCTCCACTCTTCTGGGAAGGCTTTCCCTTTGATGTTGGATTATTGCTGCGGGGACTTGCTTCTATTCAGCCACAAGAGCATTAGGGAGGTCAGGTACTGATGTTGGGCGATTAGGCCTGGCTTGCAGTCGGCATTTCAATTCATCCCAAAGGTGTTCGATGGAGTTGAGGTCAGGGCTCTGTGCAGGCCAGTCATGTTCTTCCACACTGGTCTCGGAAAAACATTTCTGTATGGACTTTACTTTCTGCACGGGGGAATTGTCGTGCTGAAACAGGAAAGGGCATTCTCCAAACTGTTGCCACAAAGTTGGAAGCACAGAATTGCCTAAAATGTCATTGTATGCTGTAGGGTTAAGATTTCCCTTCCCGGGAACTAAGGGGCCTAGCCCGAACCATGAAAAAAAACCCATGAAAAACAGCCCCAGGCAATTATTCCTTCTCCACCAAACTTTACAGTTGCCACTGGGGCAGGTAGCATTCTGCTGGGATCCACACAACCCAGAAATGTCAGTCGGACTGCCAGATGGTAAAGTGTGATTCATCTCTCCAGAGAAAGCGTTTCCACTGCTCCAGAGTCCAGTGGTGGCGAGCTTTACACGTTTGGCATTGTGCATGGTGGGGCTGCTCGGCCATGGAAACCCATTTCAGGAAGCTTCCGACAAAAAGTTATTGTGCTGATGTTTCTTCCAGAGGTAGTTTGGAACTCGGTAGTGAGTGTTGCAACTGAGGACAGCAGTTTTTTGTGCGCTACACGCTTCAGCACTGTGAGCTTTTGTGGCCTCCCACTTCACGGCTGAGCCGTTGTTGCTCCTAGACGTTTCCACTTTCTAATAACAGCACTTATAGTTGAGGCAGAAATTTCATGAATTGACTTGTTTGACGGTGTCATGCTCAACGTCATTAAGGTCTTCAGTAAGGCCATTCTACTGCCAATGTTTGTCAATGGAGATTGCATGGTTGTGTGCACGATTTTATACACACCTGTCAGCAACGGGTGTGGCTGAAATAGCCGAATCCACTCATTTGAAGGGATGTCCACATACTTTATATATATAGTGTATATTTGGGCTCTCGAGTGGCGCACTGCACTCCATCTCAGTGCTAGAGGCGTCACTACAGACACCCTGGTTCGAATTCAGGCTGTATCACAACCGACTGTGCTTGGGAGACCCATAGGGCGGGGCACAATTGGCACAGCGTCATCGGAGTTTGGCCGGTGTAGGCTGTCATTGTAAATAATGATTTGTTCTTAACTGACTTGCCTAGTTAAATAAAGGTAAAAAAATATATATATATATATATATATATATTATGTCAATCTCTCCTGGCTCAAAATTGAGGAGATATTGACTGCATCCCTTTTGGTCACAGTTCGCAAAATCATTGGTTTCACACAAGACATGCAATCAGAGGTCTCTTCACAGTCCCCAGGTCCAGAGCAGAGGCTGGGAAACATACAGTATTAAGTAGAGCCATGACTAAATGGAACTCTCTGCTACCCCAGGTAACTCAAGCTAGCAATTAAACAAGATTGAAAAACCAGATTAAAGAACACCTTAGTTAACACCTTCATCTTCAAATAATATTTTTGCAGGAATCTCCTTGCGAATGATTTTGCCAAAGATTGTATCTCCGCCGGGCTGGGCAACCTGAGCTTTTGCTATCTCATCCGCCATGGCGCTAGACGTGACGAGACACATTTGCATGCATTTTGTATTTTATTTTGCATTGTATCATGTATTCAGGTATTCCCCAGGGGTACGCGCAATGGCGTCGGGGGTACACATTTTGTTTTTTGAGTGAGAATTACGACGACTATCGAGTAGTAAGACATGTATAAAAGCAACAGATACCATTAATAAGAAGGGTCTAGAAGTGTCTTATATGGTGAGCTACCGAGTGGCTAGGACAGGCAAGCCCCATACTATTGTGGAGGACATAATTATTCCTGCTGCCGCGGGTACGGCTAGGAAAATGCTGGGGTAAAGGCCCAAAAAACTATACAGACAATGTCTTCATCAAACAACACTGTTTCACGACACGTCAGTGATATGGCAGGAGATGTTTTGAAACAATTGCTGCTTTGCATACAAGCCAGTAAATTCTATGCGTTACAGCTGGATGAGTTAACAGACGGGCCTGGCACAGCTCCTGGTATATGTCCGTTAATAATTATAGAAGACATCCTCTTCTGGAAACCAGGACAACAGGAGAGGATATTTTGTCAGTATTGGATAGCTTTGTGACATCAAATGGACTTTGGTGGTCACGATATGTTGATATCTGTACTGATGGAGCAAAATCCATGACAGGGAGACATAGTGGAGTGGTAACGCATGCACAAGCAGTTGCTCCCGATGGCACTTGGGTACACTGCAGCATCTACCGAGAGGCTCTTGCTGCCAAGGGAATGCCTGACAGCTTGAAAGATGTTTTGGACACTACAGTGACAATGGTTAACTTTGTTAAAGCAAGGCCCCTGATGAACTCGTGTATTTTCTGCACTATGCAATGATATGGGCAGTGACCATGTAACGCTTTTACAACATACAGAAGTGCGCTGGTTATCAAGGGGAAAAGTATTGACACGGTTTTTAAATTGAGACGAGCTTAAAGTTTTCTTTACTGACCATAATTTTCACTTGTCTGACCGCTTGCATGATGACGAGTTTCTCATATGACAGGCCTATCTGGGTGATGTTTTTTCTTGCCTGAATGATCAGAAGCCATTGTCAGATTATGGATAGGGCTGCGCTCAAGAGTTTCTTGCATTGACCAATTGCGCTGTTAAGACACTGATGCCCTTTGTAACGACCGTACCGATGTGAGAGTGTATTCTCGGCCCTCACTAGCATGAAAACTAAATATAGGCCAGACTGTGTGTGGACAATTATTTAAGACTGAGAATCTCCAATACAACATTGCAGATTTATGTGCATCCTTTCAAGCACACCATTTTCATTAACCTGTGGAGTTATTCACAATTTTCAATGAACAAATAAGGTTTTATATGTAAGATGGCTAAATAAGGAGCATAATTATTGATTATTATTAGATTATTATTTGTGCCCTGGTCCAAAAAGGGCTTTTACTCACTTACCACGAGCCGGGTTGTGACAAACTCATTCTTATGTTTAAAAATGTATAGTATAAGTGTGTGTGTGTGGGAGGCTTACAATGATGGCAAGAAACAACATTTGAGAGTGCGCTGACCCTGGTGCTAGAGGGGGTACGCAGCTGGAGGTTGAATGTTTGAAGGGGTAGGGGACTATAAAAAGTTTGGGAACCACTGATGTATGTGATATGTGATTGGCATACGACTGTGATATGTGGTTCTCGCATGGCTATCTTAAGATGAATGCACTAGTTGTGGGTCACGCTGCCAGCATCTGCTGAATGGCTCAATGGCAATGTAAATGTAGTGCTAAATATGTAGAGTTGAAGTTGGAATTTTACATACACCTTAGCCAAATACATTTAAACTCAGTTTTTCACAATTTTATTTCTTTCATCACATTCCCAGTGGGTCAGAAGTTTACATACACTCAATTAGTATTTGGTAGTGTTGCCTTTAAATGGTTTATCTTGGGTCAAACATTTCAGATAGCCTTCCACAAGCTTCCAACAATAAATTGGGTGAATTTTGGCACATTCCCCCTGACAGAGCTGGTGTAACTGAGTCAGGTTTGTAGGCCTCCTTGCTCGAACACTCTTTTTTAGATCTGCCAACACATTTTCTATAGGATTGAGTTCAGGGCTTTGTTATGGCCACTCCAATACCTTGACTTCGTTGTCCTTAAGCCACAACTTTGGTAGTATGCTTGTCCATTTGGAAGACACATTTTCAACCAAGCTTTAACTTCCTGACTGATGTCTTGAGATGTTGCTTCAATCCACATAATTTCCCTCCCTCATGAGGCCATCTATTTTGTGAAGTGCACCAGTCCCTCCTGCAGCAAAGCAGGAGGGACTGGTGCAGCAAAACAACATGATGCCGCCACCTCCGTGCTTCACGGTTGTGATGGTGTTCTTTGGCTTGCAAGCTTCTCTTCTTTTCCTCCAAACATAACGATGGTCATTATGGTCAAACAGTTCCATTGTTGTTTCATCAGACCAGAGGACATTTCTCCAAAAAGTAAAATCTTTGTCCCCATGTGCAGTGGCAAACCAGTCTTGCTTTTTTATGGAGGTTTTGGAGCAGTGGCTTCTTCCTTGCTGAGCGGCCTCTCAGGTTATATCGATATAGGACTCGTTTTTTTGTGGATATAGATACTTTTGTACCTGTTTCCTCCAGTATCTTCACAAGGTCCTTTGCTGTTGTTTTGGGATTGATTTGCACTTTTCACACCAAAGTACGTTCATCTCTAGGAGACAGAATGCGTCTCTTTCCTGAGCGGTATGACAGCTGCGTGGTTCCATGGTGTTTATACGGTGTTTATACTTGCGTACTATTGTTTGTACAGCTGAACGTGGTACCTTCAGGCATTTGGAAATTGCTCCCAAGGATGAACCAGACTTGTGGAGGTCTACAATTTATTTTGAGGTCTTGGCTGATTTCTTTTGATTTTCCCATGATGTCAAGCAAAGATGCACTGAGATTGAAGGTAGGCCTTGAAATACATCAAATACTTCCAATTGACTCAAATGATGTCAATTAGCCTATCAGAAGCTTCTAAAGCCATGACATCATTTTCAGGAATTTTCCAAGCTGTTTAAAAAAGGAAGTCAATTTTGTGTATGTAAACTTCTGACCACTGGAATTGTGATACAGTGAATTCTAAGTGAAATAATCTGTCTGTAAACAATTTTGGGAAAAATTACTTGTGTCATGCACAAAACCGACTTGCCAAAACTATAGTTTGTTAACAAAACATTTGTGGAGTGGTTGAAAAATGAGTTTTAATGACTCCAACCTAAGTGTATGGAACTTCCGACTTCAAAGGTATGCCATGTCACAATGCTGCCCTTGAAAAACTGACTGCCATCTTGGACAAAAGATTATGATCTTGACTTGAGGCCCTTCACCGGATGAGAAGAAATGTTACAAGATGGGCATTACCAATTGTGCCAACTTGTCAGAACATTGACGTAACAGATGTAAAATTCTTTGCAAGTGTGTGAACAGGGAATTTTCTGAAGGAGGTCATTAGTTTGTCCTCCAGAATTGAGAAACTCTATACCGGTGGTATTACAGTTATGAAAATGTAGTCAAATCTCTTGACCCTGAATAGTGATATACATACTGATGTAATCCATTTACATAGAAAGTGAACTCTTAAAAACTCAAGTTTACAACAAATGAGAAAGAACATGACTGAACAGTGAAATAAAACACACAAATTAAATGCCAAGTGAAATATGAATCTTATTTATGGAATAAAAATAAACAGGTTTAACTAAAACAATGCCAATATAAAGTAAAACAAATGTTACAGCTTCCCCACACATCCCCAAATAAGGACCATTACCCAACCACATCTCACTGCAGTCTGGCGACACAAGACATACTTCACATACTTATTATTTTTGAATAATAGTCAGTCATTTGTTGTTAATTGTTGACATCTTATGAAAAACAATGTCCTGGGTACATTTTTAATGAACTATGGAGATGACATCAGATCCCTACAGCACACAAAAACATTGTGCCATGACAGTATCCTGGAAACCAACTAAATGCAAATGGTGTATATTTCTGATGTTAGATGAAGGGGGTTTGTTTATGTGACAAAAACTAAACACACAACAGCAAACGCATGCCAGACAAAATAAAAAAAATAAAAAAAGTTGTGTTTTTTTTAAAGAGGGAAAGAGTATGGAAGCAACCACCATATTGAAGGTGTGTGTGTTTGGTGGTTACCCCCTGAACAAAAAAAGTAAAGTTGAACAGATAATTCCAAAAACAAAACACTGTCCCAAAACAACACTCCATACCAGAGTGTACATTTACACTGAATGAGGAGTGTGTGATTTTGGCCAGTCTGTGGTGAAAAGCATTAAAACGGACTCAAGATCAAAATACTTGTGTGATGATGGAGCTGACAAATCACACACAAAACCTGGGGCAGATGAAGACATGGGTGAAAGAATGCCCCCCATTATTAGAAATACACAGAGAAAAGACAAAGACAAACAGCACAGAGGGTTTGTGCGAGGCTGGTTCCAGGTCTTGCTACTTTTTGGTTGTTTTGCGGATCAATGCCATTCTCTGGATGAGACAAATGAAAAACATGCTCAATCACTATTGCATTTAGGTAATTTTTTTATCTTATCCAGAGCACCTTACAGTCAGTGCATTCAACTAAGGTTGGTAAGACAACCACATATCAGTCTCATATTAAATTATGGAAATTATTTTCAACACTTCCTAAACAAACAATACACCAAAAATAATAATAATATAATACATGTACAGTGCTGTGAAACAGTATTTGCCCCCTTTCTAATTTTCTCTACTTTTGCATATTTTTGATACTGAATGTTATATCTTCAACCAGAACCTAGTATTAGACAAAGGAAACCTGAGTGAACAAATAACACAACAATTTCATACTTATTTCCAGTGGTGTAAAGTACTTAAGTAAAAATACTTTAAAGTACTACTTAAGTAGCTTTTGGGGTATCTGTACTTTAATATTTATATGACAACTTTTACTTCACTACATTCCTAAAGAAAATAATGTACTTTTACTCCATACATTTTCCCTGACACCCTAAAGTACACGTTATATTTTGAATGCTTAGCAGGACAGGAAAATTGTAAAATTCACACACACATCAAGAGAACATTCCTGGTCTGATCTGGCGGACTCACTAAACACAAATGCTTCATTTGTAAAGATGTCTGGCCCACTCTTCCATGCAGAACTGCTTTAATAGAGCAACATGTGGGTTTTCAAGCATGAACTGCTCATTTAAAGTCCTGCCACATCTCAATTGGGATCAGGTCTGGACTTTGACTAGGCCATTCCAAAACTTCAAATGGGCTGCTTTTTAGCCATTTTCATGTAGAATTGATTGTGTGTTTTGGATCATTATCTTGCTGCATGACTCAGCTGTTCCTTCTAGGGCTGGGTGATATGGCCAAAATCTCATATCCCGAAATAGGTAATTTCATATCCTGATAACGATACATATCACAATATAGCACATTTGCTGTAAATTCAATGAATAAATAGTTTATACTCAACAAATAAAAGGTACTTACTCATATTTGATTATTTCTACTTTTCTTTAGAACCTTTGCGCAAATGTTCAATTAAGCATGTAACAAAATATAAAATATGTATAAAATCTAAATATATACATATATAGATATATATTTATTTGGGGACTTGCCTGTTTTGCATGTTATTTTGGCATTAATATGTGTCACATATCAATTTGCATTTGGTACCTTGGGTCGAGTGTTAGCACCAACTCACGAAACCCCCGTTTCTCGACCGTGTAAATTGGGGCCATGTCTTTGCAGATGTAAGTTGTAATGGCAGCTGTTATCTCCTTCCATCTTCATGAATCTTTGTCATATGGTGTGCCGCAGGCAAAAGCCTTGTGAGTCAGGGGTTTGTGTTGAGCACTCGACTGTACTTTTTTGGGTCTCATCTGTAGACTCTCTCCGTACTGTTTCACATGATTCTTGTGTAGGTGGTAAAAGAGGTTAGTGGTGTTTGAGCCTGTTGTCGAGACCGGCCTTCGGCATATTTTGCAGATGACGTTTTTTTAAATCCGTGTCAGACTTTTCATACCCAAACTACGTCCATGCGACCAAAGAAGCCCCTCTTTTAGGTAGGAGCCTCTTGCCCTGTGTCACGTTCACTCTCCTCCATGTTTGTTTGTGTTGCAAATTTCCCCGTGTGGAAGAACGCAAAGCGTCATCCAATTGACAACAAATATTGCCGTAAAGAGTGATTTGCGACACAATGAAATAAACGATAGAAAAGCATCTATCGTTTCATATTATGCTCTATTGTCACACAATATATATATTGTCATATCGCCCAGCCCTAGTTCCTTCTATTAAGGCAAGTTGTCTAGGTCCTGAGGTAGCAAAGCATCCTAAAACTATCACACTACCATGTTTGACCATTGGTAGAAGGTTCTTACTGTGTAACTGGTTGTGCCACCTTTAGCTGAATGACTGCAACAAAATTTCATCGGAAAAGTTCTCAAGTTTGCCAAAAAAAGCACCTGGATGATCATCAATACTCTTAGAAGAATGTTCTTTGGGTGACATAGGTCCTATTATGCCTGGTGAAAACCAAACACTTGATTCATTCTTCTAAGAAAGTCTTGATGATCATCCAGGTGCTACATCTTTCTTTGTTACTTGTAAACTCAGGTTCCCTTTATCTAATATTAGGTTCTGATAACAATCAGTATCAAAAATATTGAAAAATAGAAAAACTCAGAAATGGGGGAAATACTTTCACAGCACTGTTCATTGAAATTTATTGAACGTTTAGCACAATTCATTAGTATAAATGTGAACCCTGGGTGTGATTAAGATGAAAGAGTGACAAACAAACCTGTTTGTGGGCCTCTGTGGTACAAGCCTTCTTGTACGGCCGAATCTCATCTGAACCATAGCCAGGAATCCACATGTTCCATTGGCGCTCTGTTGAGTGGCAGACAACATAGGGAGTGAGAATAAAAATCCAAGAGAAAATACACTCAACAGGAAATGGTCCATTAACTTCATCCACCTTTTATATGCATATCTTTAAAACTCAAAACTGCACTCAAGACTCTGTTCATTTTTGCCATTGTAAATTAATCATTCCAGTAATGGAGACAAACACTGCTTATGCCACAATAGCTGCCAGGGCTCTACGGTGCAACTATTTTACTCACATATGCACCTGGAATTTTTATTTAGAAGCACCAGTGGACCTAGAAAAATTAAGGATTCTATCGTTATTACCGTTTAGCACACAAAAGGCTAATATTGTGATCCTAAATTTCTTTGTGTGCGCCAACATTTCTCAAAATGTTCAGCATATAGCCCTGACTCCAGCGGCTGCTCCAACCATTTTTTTCCTTCACCTTTATTTAACCGGGTAGGCTAGTTGAGCACAAGTTCTCATTTACATCTGCGACCTGGCCAAGATGAAGCAAAGCAGTGCGACACAAACAACAACAGAGTTACACATGGAATAAACAAACACAGTCAATAATACAATAGAAAAAGTCTATATACAGTGAGTGCAAATGAGGTAAGATAAGGGAAGTGAGGCAATAAATAGGCCATAGGGACGGAATAATTACAATATAGCAATTAAACACTGAGTTGATAGATGTACAGAAGGTACTTGCATTTAAGAGCAGTTGGAGGCAACGGAAGGAGAGTTGTATGGCATTGAAGCTCGACTAGAGGTTAGTTAACACAGTGTCCAAAGAAGGGCCTGAAGTATACAGAATGGTGTCGTCTGCGTACAGGTGGATCAGTGAATCACCAGCAACAATGACCAACATCATTGATGTATACAGAGAAAAGAGTCGGCCGGAGAATTGAACCCTGTGGCACCCCATCAGCCTGTACTTTTACTCACCCAGGTGTAGCTGGACGTCCTTCACTTCTAAGGTGTTGGATTTGCGATGGCGGGCCAGCTGACAGGCAGCCGTCACCACACTGTCAATGAAGTCATCTGCAATCTGCAGCAGCATCTGAGAGGAAGACAGATGGGGGACCTCAGGTCACAAGTGATGAAGCTCCAAAACATTGCATGCACTAGTCTTTGCATTGTGGTTTGGGACGCCATCTTCAGTGAAAGACACTTCTGAGCTATGAAGCATACCTCCTCCACATCCTCATCGAGCTGCTCATTGGGGTCAATCTCTCTTACGAGGTCCTGCAGCTTCTTTTTACTCAACACCTGAGTGGAGGGCAAACAGGTTGTTCGTCATAGTCAATGGTGCACTCGAAGCAGTCAAGCAGAGTGGCTACACGCTCATTGTACACCCTGAAACTTGGCATCTGGCTAGGGAGATGAATATAGAAGGCATGTTTTTACAGAATCAACCTGCACATGAAAATGAAGGATTGGAATCAATGTATGTAAACCCAAGTAGTAATTGTACCTTACAGTTATAGTGAATTCTTTGAACAATTCTATTTAAAACCGTCACCCAGCAAGAGTATACCATGGTCGTGCTTATTAGCCACCAAATGGAAGAATCCGAACTGAAACAGGGAGGGACTTCCTGTCCAATAAGAAAGATACATTTTCATTTTCTGTCGCAAAACTTTTTACAGCATGCCCCAGGTACCCAGGTAGGTGATCAGGAAATGGATAGGAGGAATCACCTGACTTCCTTCTGGGCTGATTCTGCCGGCAGGGCCAGGTGTGCCCATCACCTTCCCTGGAACGGCGGCGGCGGAGTTACTATTGGCCATGCTGGTGGCGAGAGGTAGTGTTGAGGAGGCCTCAGCTTTCACGGTGAAGAAGTTGGTGTGGTTGGACAGTGGGTGGCACTGGGTCATAATCTGCCAGACGGTGGGGCCTCTCTCTGGGTCTGCACTGTCGTCGTAAGGACCGTGAAACTGGAATCAAAAGGGAAAAGTGTGAGAAAAAAAGCTCCTTGTGCCTTCAATCAACAAGCACACAGAATGCCAGGGTGCGGATAGACTGGTACATGGGATATGACTAGGGCCTTATAAAATCTGCGTTGTGGAGAACACCTGCATTAAAGGGTAACTCCACCCCAAAACCCACATTTCTTCTATTTTTCCCCAGACCTCAAAAGTGGTCTCCTGATGTAGTTAATATTGTAGTCCACAACAATGCTTTAAGTGTGATTTTGAGCATGAAAACCTGAAAAACAAACATAATCTGGGAAAAGAAATTCTACAGACCTTATGGGGTCCAAATCATATCATGACATCTAGGTAGTTAACCATTTAAATGTCAGACTAGCTAACTAAAACCTAGGTTACAAAACCTGGCATGATATTTATATGGATACTGGGTAGTTAAAAAAAAAACATCACACATTGCGGATGGCAAACCAGTAAACATTACACCGTCTGTCAGTCTTACATTATTGCGTATGGGCATATCAACACTCACGCGACAGCTAAATTAGCTAGCTGGCTATGTTTGTTGATTAGCTAGCCGGCCGACATGTTAACTTGATACATATTTATTAAGCACATGTTGATTGTATGATATCGTAAGACAAGGGTTGAGTTTAACTAAAGGAATCCGTAATCATGTTGAAAAACTAACGTTAGTAACAAATGCATCACAACCACAGCTAATTTCAGTTAACGTCAGTTAGTTAGCAGGCTAACATGGTTTAACTAGGTAACGTTACAGATTTAGCAAATATTCAACTTGAAGACACAACGGTCACATTTTCAATGGTATGGTCCAAGCAAGCGTAACTACATATAGCAAATAAATACCTTATTAGCCAGCTAGATACCTGCTAACACGACATGGGGAGGATCTCAATTACAGACGTCATCTAGCTTTGCCTCCTTCTCAAAAACCTATTGGAGGAGAGGGACCGAAGCGCGGGACCTCTGGCTTTCTCATCCAATGTGTTTTTGAGAAGGAGAGAGGACGCGAGCGTAAATAACTGAGCTCTTCCCATAATCATTACGCTGTGCAAGCGAGCTGGCAAAATGTACAAGTAATCTCTCAAAGATATATATATATATTTTGAATACTTACCTGACAAAACAAACACTATCTCCCCATGTTTTAAACTAGCTAATTTAAGTCCACACAACACAAACGTGTCTATGGCTAGAAATTCCGATTGGTTTTCCTATCTTCCTATTTTAATAACTGTATTTCCGGTACACCCAAATAGACGTACCTCTCCCCCCAGTGTCTGATGAGGGAAATGTTGCACAATTATAATTTAACACATTTATGAAGATGTTACACTATTGTGGAGAGATGTACTGTTTGGATTCTTTACATACAATAGAAATAAGCTGAAACATTTGTATGTTTATATTTTATTAATTTCATTATTCTTTTGGCCAAATGTCATATAGACAAATGTAAATTTACAAACAGAAAACCACATTTTCGTACCCTACAAAAATAATTTGAACTGTATTTTAAGACGGTTAAATGCTCTACTAACAAAAAAGCTGTTAGAATTGTAAGTATATGTATGTCTCTTAAGGTCCTTGTGTAATTGTAATGTGATATTGTACCACCTAGCTCGATTGTCTATTGTTTGTAATTTATGTATGCTTGTGTTCCCTCATGTGCTTTATGTATTGATTTGTTGTTAATATAAACAAAGAAAGAAAAAATGGAAATGCTACACAATGTAGCAACGCCCACTTCCGCTCTACTTCCGACCCGATACATAGCTTCCTGTCTCGATTGCGTCCTGTCAGCCTGATTGTAGCCATACTTGCTTCGAAGTCCCTCGTTATATCTCAGTATATTAATATTATCATATTTCTATAGCGTTTTTTAAAATTATAATTCTTGTTGAAAATTATGTTTATCCGTTCAGTTAGTGATTTTTGTAATTCGATTATTGTGTGCTGTGTCTTTTTTTGTTTCTTCACTAGCTAGCTATTAACGTTTTAACTAGTAAGGTGGCTAGCAATTAGCCAACGCCTCCCTCCCCTACCAATCATGGCACTGTTTTACTCAGGACGCAAGAGCTGCCATAGATCACATTGACGGATGTACATCTTCTGGCCAAGACAAGTAGCAAAGCACCGAACTCCAAGTTAAAAACAAGGATTCAAACTTTGTGTCCAGTTACCTTTTCAACTATGAAGGTAAGTATAGCCAAGATGCCTATCAGATCAGACAAGAACGTTTACTCAAAGCTGTAAAGTAGTTTAAGACATGCCTTTTGCAGTAGTTAGCTAACATTATGATTGCTCTTTCTTTTGATTCCAAACAGCTTCGAACAGGGCCAACGTGACAGGAGAGGTCAGCATAAGGGTTTGCTGCTTCAGGTCCAGGAGGAAAAATGAGAAACCACACAGTTTGAGTGTAGGGTGAAAAGTCAGGTGTTCGTGACACTATATGCAGGTTACACAGTCGGAGATGAAGCCTAGTCTTAGACTAAGAAGTTCCTGTCAATGGAGATCTGCATTTAAGAGGCATTGCTTAGTCTAGGACTAGGTTTAACCCATGTCGATGAAACCGTTCTTAGTGTAGTAATTGTTAATTTCTCTTCCTTGCTGTTTATGTAAGCTCTGTTATGTTGGACACATTAGATTACGTTTAAACAAGGACATATACCCCTAATAGAAAAGTTTAAACCTGTATTGCTATAATTAATTTAGTGGCTGTTTCATGTTGCGCCAGTCATTTCTGTTTGCTAGTTGTGACACATGTTGAGTGATTTTAAGTCTAATCATTTTCCTTTTATATCCCAACGTGGGTTGTTCTGAATCCCTGTGAGCCAGTAACAATGACACAACATCACCACACAGTTGCATTACTATTCCAGTCTGCACACTAAGATGAACACCAGTTGTCCCTCCTGTGCACAGCTGCACAGAGGAAGAGCAGCAGTGTCATAAGGACTATGGTATGTTTTAATAGCTATAACACATATCAAAATCATATGGTTATAATCCTCTCCTAATGCTAATAAATTATTTAATGAAAACTTAAATCGTCTCATGATTAGATTTAGAATAGTGCCCCTGCACTGTCTTTTTACAGGGTCTGCAACCTGGCCCATAGGCAAAATTACCATCACCAAGCCCACCAAAAAGCGCATGGCAGAAAGAGGGATTAGGTGAGTATTCCCTAATAGCCAGTATAGTATGTAGTAGCTGGTCATATCCTATTCAACTTCAACTATATAAAATTATTTAATTTCAGGTGGTTTCAAGTACATTGTTTAGATTGGCTAACCACAGCGGCTGCTTTGCGGAAGTACACTCTACAGCACCCATCTTGGACCACTCCCCGACCTCTCAGTTCTCCAGATAGAAGAGACATACAATAACTTTGACCCTCTATCCAAGCCATTGATCTGCAGCATGGAGATGTGTGCTGAAAAGCTTTTAGTTGACTCCCACTTTGGAAAGGTACAGGTGGGGAGCCTCCTGTCTTACCAGCAGCCTCCAATCACAACGTGACCATAGTTCACTATAAGGAGACACCACCATTCCCTTTACTGCCCCTGGGTGGCTACAGACTGGAGAGCAACTTTTTTTTTTTTTTTTATTTCACCTTTATTTAACCAGGTAGGCTAGTTGAGAACAAGTTCTCATTTGCAACTGCGACCTGGCCAAGATAAAGCATAGCAGTGTGAACAAACAACACAGAGTTACACATGGAGTAAAGCTTTCAAGGCTGTACTTGTGCTCAATGAAGACCAGCTTCACATAGTCTCTTCAGGTGAGAGAATACATAGAGACCCAGTGGTGTTCTCACTAATTAGAGAGAAGGGTGACTGGCACTACTTATGTGTACATGCAAAAGTTCTTAGGCAGGAAAGACTAAATAACAAGGGACAGGCTCCTTTATCTTTCAATTCATGAAAGAGAAACAAACCAACATCTGTCTGTGCAATTCATTAATAATTTAAAATAATTCCGTAAAATGTTTCTGTTCTCATCACTGTAAATAAAAACCTTATAACGTTTTGTTTGGAGTATAAGCAGAGGTATTTATTATCAATAAAGGGACTACAGGGTGTTAGACAATGTGGATGGTCACAGCTAAAAAAGGATAGATGCATTGCGGTAGTAGCTCATTGCCCCTTGGTCCATGCCTTCACAAGAGGCCTTCACTGGTAGTTTTGTGAGAAGGCAAGCCACAGCCCAGATGCAGTTGATGCTTCCCATCAGTGACATGAGGATCTCTTGGACATGGTAATATTCCACTGGAATAGCAAAGGTACTGCTCCCTTTTTTAGACGTTGAAGCCCACTTGAAGGTTCAATGAAATCTTCTTAAATTCCTAACTTCCAATAAAGATGCCACACCAACTAATAATGTTTAACGTCCTTAGAACTAATGTTAGCTAGGTAGGTACTGGTAGCGAACGTTTGCTAGCTAAACAGTCAAAAGACAACCCAATTGAATTTAAAAAATGTATAGAAATATGATTATATTAATATACTGAGGTAATGATAAAATGAGCGACTTCGAGGCTAGTATGGCTGACAAGTAGAGAGCCGACTCTATTTACAAAAAATGAAGATATGAATAATCAAAATATTTTAAATGAACTAATTCAAAGAACAAAAAATAATAATATAGGCCTAAATACTCAAGCGCACACATTCGTTCTGACTGTCTGCTCAGACTAACAGCCTCACCTGTTGTTCCTATCAATCAGACATGCAGTGTCAACCAATGAACCAACGATGGGTGAGGGAGGGCCGAGCCAACTTACACAGTCACACACTTAGCAGCCGAGGAGAGAGGAAGGACAGCTGTGAAAACAGCTGGAAAATGAGTCGGAAGCACAGTAGCATTTAGATGCATTTTAATAATGTAGACAATGTTAGAGCACAGTGTAGAATTTGCCAAAACAATCTCATGTAAAGCCGGTTCTACGCACAACCTACACCGCCATATGCGAACTGTGAAGCTAGCGGGTCTGCTAGTGATAGTGCTGGAGCCAGCACCTCCACAAGTGGAGATGTATCCACGCAGTCTTCTATGGACCAGTTTATGCCAAAGTCTATGTAGCAGAACAAGGCCAAATTGATATTGCATTGGATAAATTTGCACCGATTTCCAGCCATTTTCGATTGTGGAGGACGGAGGTTCTAGAAATGATCGCAATAGTCTAAATCCAATGTACACAATTCCAAGCAGGAAAACCCTTTTAAAATCACTTATTCCACAACTGTACGAGAGCACACAGGCTTCAGTGCGGGAAAGCCCAAAAAGCTACTGCAGTTTGCCTTACCACTGACTGCTGGACATCAAGGGTAACCACTTCTTACAGGTCGGTTACATGTCACTTCATTGAAGATTTTTCAATGTCTAGCTGTCTTCTGGACTGTTTTGAGTTCAGCGACAGACACACCTCAGAGAACTTGGCAGAGGAACTGTTGAGAGTGGCCAGAAAATGGCAAGTAGATGGAAAAGTGGTCTGTTCTGTTAGTGACAATGCAGCTAACATAACCAAAGCCATGAACATTTTAAAATAGATCCATGTCTTGCCCACACACAACCTGATTGTAAGAGATGCTCTGAAGGTGATGAAGCCCACCGGACAAAGTGAAAGGAGCTGTGGCATACTTCCACAGGAGCACAGTAGGTGATGAAAAACTAAAGTCTACACAACGCCAGATGGGGATGCCTGAGCTGAGGCCTAAACAAGACTGCACTACAAGGTGGAATTCAACATTTTATATGTTGAAGTGGTTTCTTGAGTCAAAGGATGCCATCATCTCTACCCTGGCCACTGTCAATGCACCTGTTGATGCTCTGACCCTAGAGGAATGGGAGGTGGTGGAGGAGATGTGCAGAGTCCTGGAACCCTTTGAGCAGGTCACTGTGGAGATCAGTGGAGAGGGCAGTTATTACTACATCATTATTCAATCCACTATTATATATGTATATTAGCAGTAGATGAGAATGTAGTATCAGTAGACAAAACATGAACCTGAACTAATAAGTTACTGTTCTCTCGTTTCAGCTATGTGACAGCCTCAGAAATGATACTCCTGTGTAAGGGTCTGCAGCGAATCACATCCAGCTGCCAGAGAGAAGCAAATGTAACCACAGGACATGTGAAAGAGTTGATGGACACCCTATGTTCATCAATGGACAAAAAGTTCCATAGAATGGAATATAATCACGTGCTATCAGAAACCACTGCACTTGCAGGTTTAAGAAGTTAACCTTCAGTGATGCCAGAGCGATTGATGAGGCTCTTCAAAGAATAACCTCAGCAGCAGGGAGGGACAGCCCCACCAGTCAGTTGGCCCAGGCACCAGGGCAACAGGAAGAAGAGGGATCAGATGGAGCAGAAGCACCAGCAGTAGTGCCATAAACTTCTGCTGTTTGTATGCTGCTTGACGAGAGAGCAACTGGGGATGCAGCATGAAAGAATCCCTCAGCAGATGCCATAATGGAGGTCCGATGCTATTTGGAGGAGGAGTTCACTCTGTGAACATGAAGTTCTCATAAATTCTTTCAAAAAATATCACAGTAAAAAGGAAAGATGGTAAACATTATCAAAACAGATGAGTCACAACTTGATACAATATAATACACTAATCAGACAGTCATATCTAATACATGCTATTTTTTTGTACAGCTCTTGAAAACAAAGATTTAAACTGTATAACAAGTTCATATGACACTTCAATGAGCATTTCAGCTTTCAAATATGTTAAACTTTGACATTTATATTTTACTTTTTGTGCTGTTTTATTTATGAAATATATTAGATATTGGAATCTATATATAGCCTATAGCCATTCAATGCTAAGAGAGACACATTTTCTCTGCAAGGCAGAGAGCAGCCAATTGTGCCACCAAGTGCATTCTGGTACACACAGCCAATTAAAAGAGTATGGCTGTGTGTACCAGGTTGGGCTCTATTCAATCCATATTGCTGAAATTCAGCGTTACAGTGAGATTTACATTTAAAGATAATGTTTCTGTGTAAGTTGAGACTGCATTCACAGTAAATGCTGTACGTTTCAGCTCAATGGGAAATTACCATTACATTTATAGTGTGCAGCATGTAACACTTCAGCAATACTGGTTGAGCTTGCTGTATTCAGAAAGGCTCCTCATATGTGTAGACCACACTGGCCAGGTGTGGGCCATTGGCATGGAGAGATGTAGTGCAATAGCCATTGGGCAACTCTCTTTGAGAGGGGCAGTCATACTGGGCCTGGGTTATTGTGGTCCTTGTCCCTGTTGAAACCATAGGCAGTACATGTTTGTTGTTGTGTAGAGTCCCCTGTGGAGTTGCCAGATTGGGATCTGGGGGCTGGTCACTGAATGGGGTGGCATACTTGGGCTCCAGGGGCAGGGTCTCAGTGTGCTCTCTGAGCTTTCCAGGGGTATCATAGTGACTTGACAGTGAAGGGGACGGTGTAGCCCTAATCCACTGTGGGCCGGAAGGTGGAGCCAAGCTTCTGCCCCCCAGCCATCACATCTGGCTCAGCATAGTTTAGGCAATCAGAAACACAACAAACATGAATGTGTCATAGTGCTCACATATTATTTATAGTTCTATGAAGCACCAGAAACATATAGCTGAAGTACAGTTTAAATGTGACATCCTTAATTTCAGAAAGTGTAATGGGGGTTAAGGATTGTCATAACATACCCCAGTACTGTACCCACAGGGGCTTGGGCTCCCGAGTGGCGCAGTGGTCTAAGGCATCTCGGTGCGAGAGGCGTCACTACAGATACAGCCTGGATTCGAAGCAGGGTATCACAATCGGCCGTGATTCGGAGTCCCATGGGGCGACGCACAATTGGCCCAGCGTTGTTTGGATTTGGCCGGTGTAGGCCTTCATTGTAAATAAAATTTGTTCTTAACTGACTTGCCTAGTTAAATAAAGGTTAAATGTTTTTTACAGTACTGGGGTATGTTGTTATGACATTAGAGCTCATAAGAGCAAAAATACATTCAAATTCAAGTGTTGCCCTGTACTCTCTCCAGCCATGTCTTAAAAGAGCCTCCCTCATACTCAGTAGGGATCATATCATGGGCATTGTTGAGCCCCTACAAGAGCTCTATGGCTGGGATGAGGGCTGATAGGGGAGGCCTCAGACCCTATCCCGTACCCAACCTTCGAGAAGGAGCTATTTTAATTTGAGATGCCTATAATTGTCTTAGCGACTGACCCTCTCTTGTTTATCACTGGCCTTCTCATTATAGAGCCTCCACATCTGTGGGAAGGAGGAGGAGGCTGTGCTTCCCTGGCATGAGTGCCCTTTATCCAGCACATATTAAAGGGTCTCTTTTAGAGCGGGCTCCACAGACCAAAGAAAGGAATGTTTATACTGCAATTGTGAGACTGACTAAGCGAAGGGGAAGAATGAGCAGCCCATGGAGAAAAGCTGTTTGCTTGTTGAAAGAGAGAGAGAGAGATGAGGTGTGACTGAAAGACTGTGATGCACTCAGATTCACGGATGGCTGGAGGGAGGGAGTTCCAGAGCCAAGGAGCAACCCTGGAAAAGGCCCTGTCGCCAAAGCTCTGGAGCTTGGACCTGGGGATGTCAAGGTGGCCTGCTGTGGTGGAACGGAGTGAGCTTGTAGGTTGGTGCGGCAGGTAGCCTAGCGGATAGAGGCGAGCCAGTTCTAATCCTATGGGCCACTGCCTATCGTTCTGCCCTTGAGCAAGGCATTTAATCCCCCACGGGAGAGTGAGGTCTTGACTTTGGCAATGTTGCAGAGGTGGAAGAGGGTAGAGTCCAGGCTGACGCCAAGGTTACATGCGTGAGAGGAGGGAGAGACAGTGGTGTCGTCAATGGTGAGGTTGCCAACTTTGGTGAGGGTAGATTTGGTGGCTAATCATGAGGAGTTCCATTTTAAGGTTTGTTGCATCCATGTTTTTATTGCAGAGGTGTGAGGTATGATTGTAGCCTGGTGAGGAGGATCTGATGGCTCACTGTGTCAAAAGCAGGAACTTAGATGGAGAAGAATCAGGATGGGCACCGGCATCAGCAGAGGTGAGGAGGTCATTAACAACTTTGAGGAGTGCAGTTTCAGCACTGCGGAGGAGGCGGAAACCAGACTGGAAGGGCTTGATTGGCAGGTGGGTTTGGAATTGGGAGGCAGCAGTCCATTCCAGTCTTGGCAAGGAAGGGGAGCAGGGCATACAATTGTATATTTGGTCCACCAGCCATTGTGGCAGGTAGATAAAAAAAATATACCAGCCACTCAGATTTTTTACCAGCCAAAATATTTTTGTTGTTGCTAAAATTACACCATCAAAACACAAAAAAACAGATGAGCATGCTTTGTATTGTTTCTAAAACAATAAATGTATTACTAGTAAGAAGTAATGTGGTAAATTGTTTAATTAAACGTTTCTGTGACCCGAGTCTTTTCACCAAATATCATAGATTAGACAGGTGTTCAACTGACCCTTTAAGGGCGGGAGGTTACATGATAGCACGACTCCAGTCATATTTGTGCCTGTGAGATTGAGTCTGACTAGTTGAAACGTTGTCTTCTCTTCCCTAACAGTTGAAACTTAAACATAGAAAAACAACCTAACTTGTGAACAAAACAATGTAAATAGCCAAGAAACATGAGGACAAAATCTTACTTCAGTAGACTTTCATATAAATTAAACCAACTTTTATGCCTCTGGAAAAGTAAAAAAGAAAGTGAGCAAAGCGCAAAAATACCATTGGGTAAGGAATACTTTTTCATGTGTGCAGCTTTTTTCTTATAAAAGACAACAAATTAAATTAATCAAACTACACCATAATTATTTGCAGTTGAAGTCGGAAGTTTACATACAACTGATGTCTTGAGATGTTGCTTCAATATATCCACAAAAATTCTATTCCTCATGATCCATCGATTTTGTGAAGTGCACCAGTCCGTCCTGCCCCCACAACATGATGCCGCCACTCCTGTGCTTCACGGTTGGGATTATGTTCTTCGGCCTGCAAGCATCCCCCTTTTTCCTCCAAACATGACGATGGTCATTATGGCCAAACAGTTATATTTTTGTTTCATCAGACCAGAGGACATGTCCCCATGTGCAGTTGCAAACTGTAGTCTGGCTTTTATGGCGGTTTTGGAGCAGTGGCTTCTTCCTTGCTGAGCGGCCTTTTAGGTTATGTAGATATAGGACTTGTTTTACTGTGGATATAGGTACTTTTGTACCCGTTTCCTCCAGCATCTTCACAAGGTCCTTTGTTGTTGTTCTGGGATTTATTTGCACTTTTTGCACCAAAGTATGTTCATCTCTAGGCGACAGAACGCGTCTCCTTTCTGAGCGGTATGACGGCTGCGTGGTCCCATAGTGTTTATACTTGCAAACTATTGTTTGTACAGATGAACGTGGTACCTTCAGGCGTTTGGAAATTGCTCCCAAGGATGAACCAGGCTTGTGGAGGTCTTAGCTGATTTTTCCAATGGTGTCAAGCGAAGAGGCACTGAGTTTGAAGGTAGGCCTTGAAATACATCCACAGGTACCCCTCCAGTTGACTCAAATTATGTCAATTAGCCTATCAGAAGCTTCTAAAGCCATGACCTATTTTCTGGAATTTTCCAAGCTGTAGGCACAGTCAACTTGGTGTATGTAAACTTCTTACCCACTGGAATTGATACAGTGAAATAATCTGTCTGTAAAAAAATGTTGGAAAAATGCCGTGTGTCATGCACAAAGTAGATTGCCAACACTATAGTTTGTTAACAAGAAATTTGTGGAGTGGTTGAAAAACAATTTTTAATGACTCCAACATAAGTGTATGTAAACTTCCGACTTCAACTGTACATAAGTAGCAGACAGTGTAGTCTCTCATTGGTTATTTTTGGTGATGAGATTAACTACAGTGTACTAACCAGGGTTGTGTAGGTTATTTTCTAAATGTAATCTGTTACTAGTTACCTGTCCAAAATTGTAGTCAGTAACGTAACTTCCGACTTCAACTGTATATCATATCCCATGGCTGCTGCCATTTATTAAACTGCTGTTATTATCCCTGCACAAGCTACACTTCACCTTCATAAACTGCACCACTCATATTTTGAAATGGACTACATCAAAACATCAATGAATAATTGCCCTCAGCAGTCTTTGGAGTGGCACCTGTTTTATCACTGCACAGAGCAGTGATTGGAATCTAGAAGTAAGAAACAATTAGATTTAGGGGACTCAATGGTCCCCTCAGCAGCGCGTAGAACTTGGATAGAAAACCCTGTGTTAATGAAGGCACTTGCAGAGTCATACAGTTGTTACCACTGCTTACAACCAAATGTCTACAACAGAACTGTATCAGAATTTGAGCTAGTGATATGAGTGATGACATGAGATGTGGGTAGAGTGATTTGGTATGTGTTGGTGGCTCTCTGTGTATAGTAGATGGAGGCCATGCTGCAATGTCAGATGAGAGGCTAGAGAAGGCTTACACTACAGTGGAGTGGAGCCCTGGGCCAGCTCCTCCCATCATCAGCATAGCCAATGGACATGTCAAGAGGGAAAGTGCCAATATTATCCCTGGTCAGCATAGCAACAACAGGGATTTATAAATTGATAGTTATCTTAATGTAAACACACGCAAATAGGCACACGCATACGCACACACGTTCACACACACATACTGTATAAACACCCACACTCACGCACACATGGTGGCATGCACTCACACACACACATACACACACTCTTAGGGACTTACGGTACTAATGAAAGTCACTTTGATGACTAAAAAGGCATCCTGGTCACATCTGACATCTTGACATACACACACATTCCCCCCACACCATTCCTCTTTCCTAATCATGCCACGCCTCTTGCCTTTAGATGGCAGTCTTAGCTTTTGGAGAGGCATAGCAGATGTAGGCCTGATGGGGGAGATGTTATCCAGTTTCCGCACAGAACGAGTAGCCATGTTGAGAGGAGTGGAGGTCCTCAGTGATAAGGCCATTCTGCAAGAGGCCGGTGGGCTTACACACTGGGTGACAGCTTCACACAAATACTTACGTAATACTTACATGTATGAAATATCAGAGAGTTAAAAAATGTAATGTTCTGTGGGTAACATGTACACTGAGTGTACAAATCATTAAGAACACCTTCCTAATATTGAGTTGTACCCCCCCTTTTGCCCTCAGAACAGCCTCAATTTGTCGGGCATGCACTCTACAAGGTGTCGAAAGTGTTCCACAGGGATGCTGGCACATATTGATGCCAATGCTTCCCACAGTTGTGTCAAGTTAGCTGGAAGTCCTTTGGGTTATGGACCATTCTTGATACACACGGGAAACTGTTGAGCACCTGTACACCTGTGTATTTAGCAGGTTTATAAAGAGGGAGGTGGATTGGCAAGGGTTTCGTAGAAAAAAAATATAATTGGGGATTGGTTAATTTGTTGGACTGATTTATTTGAATTGTCTGTCTATTTGTTGTAACTGTAATGTGTTTTGTTGTCAGATGCTGTTGTGCTGAACTCCCTTTCTGAGATGTTTGGACTGCTGGACTGCTGTGAGGAGGGTTCTGGACCTGAGACCCAGTGAGACTGGTGACAACCAGCAGCAGGTCCACAATGCTCTTAATTGTGAGAGAATGTAAGCTTGGAATGGGCAAACATACAGTGGTTGATCCACTAAAAGTTTTGCTATTATGCTGCGGTACATAGCGGTAATTTGTGGTTCAGTACAGTACCCTGCGTCACCACTTCATTGCTCCAGACCAGCGCAAGGGGTAGTTAGAGCACTGATTATGTTTTTGAGTCCTACTGTGTCTCTAACTGACAATGAATGGGAGACATGAACCTAAATAGAAACTGATAATTGTGCACGACTTCAGTATTACTTACTAAAACTGTTGTTACACTAAGGTTTTTATTATTTTATTTTGTTAGGATTAATTTGCTCTTACTGTAGTGCTGTAGGCCCCTCCCGACCGGTCTCGTTGTACAGCGCCTGAGTGGTGCAACGGTCTCAGACACTGCAGTGCAAACAGTGCAAGCTGTGTTGCTACAGATGCTGGTTCAATACCTGTGCCTGCCTCGACTGGGAGACCCATGAGATAACTGTAGGTTTTTGGTTTCTCTCCCTTTAAAAACAGTAATAAATCATTCTAAATAACAAACTGGCTTTATTATTTACAAATTAGCAACAATGTCTAACCCCATGTTCAAGAATGGCCTTTTTCCTCGCTCATTTTACGTTATTTGAAAACTAAATAATCTCCAAAATATTGATAATTTTTAAACAAAGTGATTATTATTATTATTAATTTACAATTATATAAAAGCCCGTTGGATATTCTCACAGATGTATTTTTAACCCTGTTGTTAGCAGGACAATATATATTGGTCATGGCTGCCTAGTGGCGCACAATGGGATTGCCTTGCAGTTCTCCAGCTGTATCCACTGAAAGCGCGCAAGGTTCAAGGCATGAGGGTAGGGGGCACAGGATGGGCCGCAGAGCCGTGTTTCTTATATCAGTGTTCATTGCCCGATGTTATACCAGTACAACCATGTATACTTCCTCAGTGCTGGAGGACCAGTTGGAGGACCAGAGGAAGCCGAGGCAGGATGAGCCCCCACCCAGCCCTGGTCACCTCTACGTGGGCAACTTCTCCAAGGCCACACCCTCAAAGTGCCCGCGGCTGTATTGCTCTAGCTCTTCCACCACCCAACCTCAGCACCAGACCACACAATCGTCCATTGTCTTATCCCGCATCACCACATCCCAAGTGGGTCCGCCTCTCACTGTGGCTGATCTGCCTGTAGCCACACTGTCCGAACTCCCCACTGGCTCTTCAACCACTACACCACTGGCAACACCTCTGCAGGAAAGAGAGGCAGGGCCGGGTCTGTGGCTCTCCATGCAGCCTACAGGGTGACTGTGCTCAACACTACCACAGAGTCAGGGCTGGGGACCCCTCTACAGGTGCTTCATCTAACCCAGGAGAGGGAGCAGGAGTCTGGGGACATGGAGAGCCAAAGGCTAGGGGAGGAGAGGATAGTACTTGTGCAGCAGGGGGTACTACTGGACACTCCAGAGATTCAGACACACTAGGCTGGGAACAGTGGGGTCTCAATCAGTGATGGAGAAAGAGGGGGAGGAGGAGGAGGAGGAGCAGGGGAGGGACAGGAGAATGAAGGTACGGAAGGAACGGTTGCATAATGGCAAGAAGAGGGCATTAAAATAACATAAAACCTAGTGAGAGAAGAGAGAACCGTAACGAAAACAGTTAAAAGAAAATAGTGAACGAGCAAGAGAGTGTGTCCATGTGGAAGAGAACAAGAAGGTGAACTTCGCCATGTCATGTGTAACTCCACACAGACATTTCAGATTTTTTTTTTTACGTACAGTACATTTTCACATGGTGTTTATTACTGCAGTGCCCATAATACTTTAATTACCCATGGTCTTCATCATCAAGGACATTGAAATACTTAAAGATTAGGGAGAGTATGCTAAGTTGAGACATTTTTTTACATTCAGCATTACCCTGTTTAGGGAAATATTGTAGTCTTTCTAACAAAGATATCTACATATATTTCAGGATGTTGTGCATCCCTGGAAATAATCAGAATCATTAAATATTATAGTTAAGTGGGTAAGTTAAGCTGCCTATTTCTGTACTGAATTAAATATTACCACTACTGTTTTAAAACACTGTCTATCTTTATTTCCCAAACACAAATCAGCACAATCACACAATCCATTTTTTTTGTGTTTTAATAATATAAAGCATATTTAACACTGGCTTAATACCTGACTAGCACTTTGTACTTTTTAAAAACACTTTTAACTTAGGCCAGGCTCTGTTTCCACCTCATATCCCAGCGATAATGCAAAGAAAACACTTACATTTGCTCAACTTTCACCCCAAGGCAAACATTTTGACTATATTAGCCCACACAGCTACAAGGATGCACTTTACTTCGACCATGATAACAAGTTTAGATAGTTTATCAGCCAGCTAACTTAGTAATCTAAAAAATGTTAGCTGACATGGGCTAATTGCCTATCAGTGACTGACATAAGAGAAAAACTGATGAATCACAACCAAATTTTGAAATTGCACCTTGTGTATTCTATTCTAATTCGCAACAGTAAGTTGAGACCCCAACTGTTCCCAAAAAATACAAATAAAAGTTGCCCATCCCTGACCTAGCTAGTACACACATAGCTCGAAGAATAGATTGTCACTTGTTATGGATCCTTAGATATGAGTGTCACACCTTTTTTCAGATGGACCTATGGGATGTTCGAGAGGGATGTTCCTTCAGCAGCAGGAACGCCCACATGCAGGAACGCCCCAAATTGCGGACCGCAATCACACACTGTCGCTCTCATCTCTCAGGCGCATCAGTTACGAACCTCCCAAGGAAAACGAACCCCCACTATCATTTGGCTCCTGGAGGCTTCTCTTCCTATTGGCTCTTGACTCCTGTCTGACGTGTAGATAGTTCAGGGAGAGGGGCCTGAGAGATGAGGGGGCCTGAGAGATGAGCTCTCTAGTAGGTAGCAGTATAGCGAGGGGCCTGAGAGATGAGGTCTGCAACTGGACTTCTCTCAATGAGTGTCCCAGACAATGTCCATGCAGACTATGGTGATCTGTCAAAAAACAGCGGCCACTAGTCGGTAAGCCTTTCCCGACTGTAAACAAAAAATGGAGTAAAGTGTGTGGATGTATGGATTATGTGAACAGCACTACACTACCTACACAGGTCTAATGTCATGATGTTTTTGAAATGGTTTAGCCCTGTGACATTGATGTAACCTAATTCAGTGTTTCCCAATGGAACCTGTAGCATACTGTATATTACACAGAGACCGGAGCTGTCTGGATTTCCTGATTCCCCCTTCCCCCTCAGAGGTGCTGTAGATTTGAATACAACCCCCCAATCACTACCCTATTCATCAGGGCTCAGCTTAAGTGACCGCCTGCTGCTGCTGTGGGATCTCTCTGATCTGAATATGGCTCTTTATTAAGTTGAGGAAAGCATTCTCAAACTGACAATTAAAACACTGTCTAGGGATTGGGAAGGTGGGGGACTTTTGAGTCTGTTGGGTCATAGAAGTAGAGTATTACTTTTGTTTCCTTGAGGATTGGAATCATAACCTTTCTTGATTAAAGGCTAAAGCTAATCTGTTTGGTTCTCCAGATGTGTTTGTTTACAGAGGGTTGATAGTGGCAGATGCTGGTCTAGTTGACCACTTAACACATCCACGCTGTCAGTGTCCATCTGTTCACCTATCCTTGTATTGGATTCGGGCAGCATATTATCCCATCCCCCAACTCTGTGTGGCAAATTACCCTCCGGTTTCAAAGTGACCAAGTCAATTTGTGGTGTGGTGGGCTATTAAGGTGCAAAATGGCTGCCATACATCACCCAGGTGTGATTCCAGATGTTAGTTTGACATTCACTTTGCTCCTTTGGTTAAATTGAATCATTTGCAGAATAATCCATCGCTCATCTGCCATCCCTGGCTAACTACATTAGAGACTGGGATGGAAGCTCCCCTTGCAGGCCCAGAGCTGTCGTTGTCAACAGGGGTGTGCGTCTGTTTACCATGTTTAACCCAATCCAGCATCTAATGTTCAGGCGGGACAACAAAATGAATGATGAAACAGCCTGCAAATGGTGGTTTGATCCAATTGGGCGTTCTGGGGCCACAGTGTTTAATGACGTCCAAACTATGTTCAAATCAAATCTCATTTGTCACATACCGATACAGAGACAATGTGCGGGGGCACCAGTATCGAGGTAATTGAGGTAATATGTACATATAGGTAGAGTTATTAAAGTGACTATGCATAGATAATAACAGAGTAGCAGCAGCGTTCCAGGGGGGTGGGCAATGCAAATAATCTGGGTAGCCATTTGATTAGATGTTCAGGAGTCTTATGGCTTTGGGGTAGAAGCTGTTTAGGAGCCTCTTGGACCTAAACTTGGCGCTCCGGTACCACTTGCCATGCGGTGGCAGAGAAAACAGTCTATGCCTAGTGTGGCTAAAGTCTTCCTCTGACACTGCCTGGTATAGAGGAAATGGGTGGCAGGAAGCTTGGCCCCGGTGATGTACTGAGCTGTACGCACTATCCACTGTAGTGCCTTGCGGTCGGAGGCCGAGCAGCTGCCATACCAGGCAGTGATGCAACCCGTCAGGATAATCTCGATGGTGCAGCTGTAAAACCTTTTGAGGATCTGAGTCTCCTGAAAGGGAATAGGTTTTGTTGTTCCCTCTCCACAACTGTATTGGTGTGCTTGGACCATGTCAGTTTGTTGGTGATGTGGACGCCAAGGAACTTGAAGCTCTCAACCAAGGGGAATATAGCTTATCATGAAATACTCGACCGCTGGCGAGCAAAACCTTGAGACTTCCTTAATATTACATTTCATGCACCAGATGTTATTTACAAAATGATCAACTTGGATTAGCTAACACAACATGCCATTGGAACACAGGAGTGATGGTTGCTGATAATGGGTCTCTGTACGCCTATGTAGATATTCCATTAAAAACGCAGACGTTTCCAGCTACAATAGTCATTTCCAACATTAACAAAAATGTGCTTTTTTTCAAAAACAAGGACATTTCTAAGTGACTCTGAACTTAACAATAATGTACAGTGGGGCAAAAAAAGTATTTAGTCAGCCACCAATTGTGCAAGTTCTCCCACTTATAAAGAGAGAGGCCTGTAATTTCCATCATAGGTACACTTCAACTATGACAGACAAAATGAGAAAAAAAATCTAGAAAATAGGATTTTTAATGAAGTAGGATTTTTAATGAATTTATTTGCAAATTATGGTGGAAAATAAGTATTTGGTCAATAACAAAAGTTTATCTCAATACTTTGTTATATACTCTTTGTTGGCAATGACAGAGGTCAAACAATTTCTGTACGTTTTCACAAGGTTTTCACACACTGTTGCTGGTATTTTGGCCCATTCCTCCATGCAGATCTCCTCTAGAGCAGTGATGTTTTGGGGCTGTTGCTGGGCAACACGGACTTTCAACTCCCTCCAAAGATTTTCTATGAGGTTGAGATCTGGAGACTGGCTAGGCAACTCCAGGACCTTGAAATGCTTCTAACAGCCCCAAAGCATGACATTTCCACCCCCATGCTTCACAGTAGGTATGGTGTTCTTTGGATGCAACTCAGCATTCTTTGTCCTCCAAACACGATGAGTTGAGTTTTTACCAAAAAGTTATATTTTGGTTTCATCTGACCATATGACATTCTCCCAATCTTCTTCTGGATCATCCAAATGCTCTCTAGCAAACTTCAGGCGGGCCTGGATATGTACTGGCTTAAGCAGGGGGACACGTCTGGCACTGCAGGATTCAAGTCCCTGGTGGCGTAGTGTGTTACTGATGGTAGGCTTTGTTACTTTGGTCCCAGCTTTCTGCAGGTCATTCACTAGGTCCCCCCGTGTGGTTCTGGGATTTTTGCTCACCGTTCTTGTGATCATTTTGACCCCACGGGTTGAGATCTTGCTTGGAGCCCCAGATCGAGAGAGATTATCAGTGGTCTTGTATGTCTTCCATTTCCTCTGTCATGGTTGAAGTGTACCTATGATGAAAATTATAGGCCTCTCATCTTTTTAAGTGGGAGAACTTGCACAATTGGTGGCTGACTAAATACTTTTTTGTCCCGCTGTATGTGTTATGGCTTTACAACCTCTGCTAGATTGTGGATAAATATTTACCTGTCTTACAAAACACAGAGGGTGTTCTTTAATGGCAGCCTCTCCAACATAATCCAGGTAGAATCAGGAATTCCCCGGGTCAGCTGAATAGGCCCCTTACTTTTTTCAATTTTTAATAATGACATGCCTCTGGCTTTTAGTAAAGTCATGTGTCTATGTATGGGGATGACTCAACACGTCTGCTACTACACCAACTGAAATGACTGAAAAACTTCACAAAGAGGTGCAGTTAGTTTCAGAATGACTCCTCAGGAACCTCCCCAGCTCCTGGTTCATGCTCTCCACCTGCCTGTTTGACTTAGGCCTATACCCAGAAATGAGGCTGATCATGACCCCGAGTGTCTCCATAAAGACTCTCCATACCTGTGATGTGAATTGGGGGCCACAGTCGGAGACGATGTCCCCACAGTGAAGCACGGAGGAGGAGGTGTGATGGTTTGAGGGTGCTTTGCCGGTGACACTATCTGTGATTTATTTAGAATTCAAGGAATTTAAAGGCACCAGCATGGCTACCAAAGCATTCTGCAGGGATACGCCATCCCATCTGGTTTGCGCTTAGGACTATCATTTGTTTTTCAACAGGACAATGACCCAACACACCTCCAGGCTGTGTAAGGGCTATTTGTCCCAGAAGGAGAGTGATGGAGTACTGCATCAGTTGACCTGGCCTCCAATCACCCGACCTCAACCCAATTGAGATGGTTTGGGATAAGTTGTACCACAGAGTGAAGGAAAAGCAGCCAACAAGTGCTCAGCATATATGGGAACTCTTTCAAGACTATTGGGAAAGAATTACAGGTGAAGCTGGTTGAGAGAATGCCAAGAGTGTGAAAAACTGTCAAGGCAAAGGGATGCCAGATGTGTTGCGCTGCATGAGGCAAATGATGGTCACACCAGACACTGACTGGTTTTCTGATCCCCGATCCCTACTTATTTTTTAAGGTATCTTCGACCAATAGTTGCATATCTGTATTCCCAGTCATGTGATATCCATAGATTAGGGCCTAATGCATTTATTTCAATTGACAGATATCTTTATATGAACTGTAACTCAGTAAAACATTTTAAATTGTTGCATGTTGTGTTTATATTTTTGTTCAGTGTACATACTGTATCAGGGTACTTTTCAAGAGTGTGCAGGTCCTGGTTGATACAGTTTGTTTTCCTATTCTTTGCTCTTATCCTTATTTAATGTAAAAAAGCTTACATCACAAAATGGCAACTACTTCTAAACATATAATCAACACACTTCATGGATTGGCAATAATCCTTGTTGAATTAATGATGCGTTTTGGTCAAATCAGTTCACAATGTGTTCTCAACCTCATTCCAATATTTAAATGTAGTTGATTATTAGTCGAGTACAGTTTATAAACTCGATAGTACTGAAATTAAATAACTGTTTACTGTCTTTTGTAAATAAAGATTTCAATCTCATTGATCAACTTCTCTACCAAAAACTACCACTTTGAAATGATGTGGTGTGCCCATTGGGATGCTGTTGCCTTGTCAGCACTTTGCAGCTTCCTAAAATATTTAAGTTGAATTATGAGTCACAAGGCCCATATAATTCCAGCATAAATATGTGAGGACACCATTTATATGTGACAGTATCTGGCAATTCATGAAATAAATCATGGAATAAGTAAATCACATTGCAATGTCTTAATGCATATTGCTGTAAGCAATCACATGGCAGCAAACAAGTCGGCTGGCAAATGAACTAATCTAAACGGGCCATCATGGCTGACTTAATGGTACATTAAACTCACAAAATGATCAGTGTCCATGGCTTTGTGTTGAATCAATGACATGTTTGAAAATGGATGTCAGGTGAATGACCAGTAAGAGTGACAGACCAAGCGTCCTAATTTAAGTGTCCTTAACCTGTATGGCAGGATTAGCTAAGTACTAAAATGCCTGATGGAACATGTAACAATGATTTTCAATCAGAAAACAGACCAGACAAGAGAAAATACTTCAATTAGAGACTTTAACAGGTCAGTAACATGCAGGAATCTTCTTCTTCAGAACAACACATTGGAAGAATCTCAATTGCATACTTCTCGCATCCTCTCTCAAAACATATTGGAAGAGAAAGTCCCTCCCCTCTGACCTTCTCCTCCAATGGATTTTGAGAAGGAGGCAAGGAGAGAGGACTTGAGGAGTATGCAATTGAGGTTCTCCCATAAACTAATGTATTTGTATTTTTGATTTATTATGGATCCCCATTAGCTGATCTGTTAAAGTCTCTAATTTGTATTTTCTCGTCTCTTCCTGGTGTCCAGCAAAATAAAGGCAGTTATATTCAAATAAAAACGTTACGTTACACAACACATTGTGTGCCCTCTAATTCCATATATCTACAACAACAAAAAAATCCATGTGTACGTGTGTGTCTGTGCGTCTATCTGTGCCTGTGTCTCTTCACAGTCCCCGCTGTTCGATAAGGTGTATTTTTTATCTGTGTGCATCCTTTATGGAGTAGAGATATGCACCTCTGAACAAGTCACACATACCCATAGCCTACACAGTACAATGTCAGAGACTGAGCTATACATTTACATTGATGGATGGATTAACATTTGGATATCTATGTCCCTTCTACTCCCTCAGTTATGACATAGCAGCCAGCCAAAGTGGTCGGCTCCGCACAAGTACTCCTATTCATGGCTCAAAAAGTACCTGGTCTTTTGTCGTGTGCTAAAAATATTTGCCTTATCAACTCAACCTGTGAAGCTGTTAGGATAATCAATCTGTTTCCCATTCTGCAGATAGACTGACAGACTGTTCCATTGTTGCAGATATGCTCATCTCACCTTTGATCATAAAGCCACCAGTGAATCCATTGTTGAGGCTACTTTGAGCCACTGGTCAGGGTGGATCTGGTGTGACATATTTTGGGAGATCGTCAGGTGGATAACCTCAGCACCCAGAACCAATCAGTTTTGATGGAGACTAGGCTATTGCAAGAGACTAGGTGGATGTATGTGAATGGCTTGGTGAGGCACATACACACACAGAGAGTGAGAGACATGTAGCGAGTTCAGTCTTACCTCAGAAAAACCTTTAGACGCCAGAATAGTTGCAAGATTGTGCCACTTGGAGGCGTCCGTCGCATATTTTAAATCACACACATATCGAGACCGAACGTGTGCTTGGCGGAAGAGTGAACATGTGCTTTACTGTTTATTAGTTAGCACGTCTTGCACTACTGCTGCTGTCTCGTAACTACGTTTCAGAAAGAATTAGGGAATCGATAGGCTGGAGAAAACAGTTTGCACATCGGTCCTCGCGGAGTCACTGAAATTATTTCTGCATCTATTCCAAACTGGACTAAAACAGCACAATGAACAACTGTGCATTTCTACTGATCCTGGCCGTTCAAATCTACGCCGAAGGCATAGAGGGACCAACAGGTAAAGAGCCCTTTCTTCCTGTTTTCAAGTCACTGCGCACTTGGGAAGCGATGCATCCACCGTGGAGAGTTTTGCATCGATATATTGATCCTGAAAAGGGGTGTGAAATATGTCGCAGTATGTTTTCCGCAGTTAACTTTATTCATAGGCGACTGAAGGCTATTCAATGGAACGCTCGATATATTGTATAATGAAGAGGGTTTACTGAATTGTCCAGGTGCGAGATAAGGGGCTTTTATGAAAATGTGTTTCATTAGATTGCTTCGGATTGGGGGATAGTGCTTGTTTTGTAGCTCACTGTTCTGAAAGACTTGACCCTCTGCTTAACAGATCAGAGTCCACCTCACATTCCCGCTTTTTGTTATAACTTTACCCGTCCCTTTAAACATGGTAGTCTAGGGTATGTTATTTGTAAATTCGCCTAATCGTTTATAGCCAATATTTCAGTAGACTATTCAAACAGTGCGTCTGCTACCCTGTCATGATAACCTATTCGTATTTTTTGGTACTCTAATTCTGGATGAACATTTCTGGACATTCAATTCCCGAAATTGCATTCCAACGTGTAAATGTGGATACAGCTTTACCGATGTTTTGTGTTGAGTTCCGTTTTAAAGCCTCATATCTAATTGAAATATGCAGACTGCTGAGGGAAAATCATGCTTTGATTTGAGAACATGTGCTGACCAGCTGGCAAGTGTCTACACTGTCATTTTCAACCTTTCCCCGACCCAGCCTGTAATACCTACATGTTTCAAACAGACCACCATAGGCTATGTGCCCAAGAACGCCAAGATGACTCTCTAAATGACTATCACCTCATAACACTCAAATCTGTAGCCATGAAAGGCTGGTAATGGCTCACATAAACACCATCATCCCAACCACCCTGGACCCATTCCAATTTGCATACAGCCTCCACAGATGACGCAATCTCTATTACACTTCCCTCTCCCACCTGGAGGAACACCTACACTATATATACAAAAGTATGTGGACATCCATTCAAATGAGTGGATTCAGCTATTTGAGCCACAGCCGTTGCTGACGTGTATAAAGCCTTTGTCTTGTCCCGTGTATATATCTTTTATCTTTTTTCTTTGCATATATTTTTCTCAACTTCAACATACTCTCCTGCAATCCGCCTCACCCAATGTGGTATGGATCTACTATTTTCTTTACTTGAGAACTGGAACCCCCAACCGTAGCAAGCCAGCTAGCTAGCTAGCTACTAGCTAGTGGTCAGCTAGCCACTGCTAGCGGTCATCAGTTATTAACATTTAGCCCGGACAGCTCTTGCCAGTCTGCACAGCGCAATTCAAACCAGAGCATATCGGACTTATTTTTCTCCATATCTCCGGATTCCTACCGCAAGCTCTGAACCTTTACACCTGGATCATCGCAGCTAGCTATCTGCTATCCAAGTGGCCACTCCTGGCTAATGTCTCTGTCATGAAGTAAGCACCAGTTAACCTGAAGCTAGCCTATGCTAGGCCCATCTCCCGGCTAGCTGAAGAGGTCCATCAGCCACTCCTCTGGCTACAATACCTATTTTGCCAATTGGCCTGGACCCCTTTTACTGCCGATATGGAGCCCCACCGATCCATCACGACTGGACTACCGACGTAATCTGCCCGAGGTCTTTTTTTCAACAGGCTCCTGCATCGCGATGTCCCCTGAATGCCCATCTGCTAGCCTGTTAGCCGCGGCCCGCTAGTTATCTAGAGCATATCGGACTGTTAACTGAAGAGGCACATCAATATACCTATTTTGCCAATTGGCCCGGACCCTTTTACTACACTGGTCTGCCGCATTAACCACACGAGGGGGCTACAACAGATTTCTTCCATCCCGACATCCCTCGGCCCGCTAGCTGTCTGAATGGCCGCGTCTCCAGCCCTCCAAGCTACTCACTGGACCTCTATGATCACTCGGCTACGCATTCCTCTCCCTAATGTCAATATGCCTTGTCCATTGCTGTTTTGGTTAGTGCCTTAATTCACTGTAGAGCCTCTAGCCCTGCTCAATATTCCTTAGCTAACCCTTTAGTTCCACCTCCCACACATGCGGTTACTTCACCTGGTTTAAATGATGTTTCTCAAGACATTATCTCTCTCATCGTCACGCAATGCATAGGTTTACCGCCACTGTATTCACATCCTACCATACCTTTGTCTGTACATTATGCCTTGAATCTATTCTACCGTGCCCAGAAACCTGCTCCTTTTACTCTCTGTTCCGAACATACTAGACGACCAGTTCTTAGTCTTTACTGTACCCCTATTCTACTCTTCTGTTCCTCTGGTGATGTAGAGGTTAATCCAGGCCCTGCAGTGCCTAGCTCCACTCCCATTCCCCAGGCACTCTCATTTGTTGACTTCTGTAACCGTAAAAGCCTTTGTTTCATGCATGTTAACATTAGAAGCCTCCTCCCTAAGTTTTTTTATTTATTCACTGCTTTATAGCACACGATGCCAACGAAGATGTCCTATCCGTGTTTGAATCCTGGCTTAGGAAGACCACGGACAACACTGAAATTTCCATCCATAACTATAACATTTTCCGACAAGATAGAACTGTCAAAGGGGGCAGAGTTAGCCTGCAGAGTTCTGTACCATCCAGGTCTGTGCCCAAACAATTTGAGCTTCTACTTTAAAAAAATCCACCTTTCCAGAAACAAGTTGCTCACTGTTGCCGCTTGCTATAGACCACCTTCTTACGCCAGCTGTGCCCTGGACACCATATGTGACTTGACTGCCCCCCCCGTCTATCTTCAGAGGATGCCTGGTTATTCTTTAAAAGTGCTTTCCTCACCATCTTAAATAAGCATGCTCCATAAAAAAAAGTAGAACCAGGAACAGAAATAGCCCTTTATTCACTCCAGACCTGACTGCCCTTGACCAGCACAAAAACATCCTGTGGCGTTCTGCATTAGCATCGAATAGCCCCCACGATATGCAACTTTTTAGGGAAGTTAGGAACCAATATACACGGGCAGTTTGAAAAAGCTAGCCTTTGCTTTCCTAACAGAACTGGGTTTTTTTCAAACTGGATTTTTCAAACTGGGTTGCCCGACCAACTTTGTACTAGCTAGCTTCATTAGCTGACATGAATAAAAACAAACAAACCTTCTTCAGGAAGGTGTAAGGGAGATAAAAGGCCCAACGACGATGTCGATAATGCAGAGACCGCAGAGCCCAAGACTGCAAAAAAACAAAAACATTTTTCAATAGAGTCCTACCTAAAATATGGCTTCATTGCGACAAGTGACTCGCACGCTCCAAGCCCCCTGTGCATATTACGTGGAGATCGCTTGCCACAGTGTTTGAGTTACGAGAGCTGCTGCAGAGATTTCTTTCAGAAAAAGTCACCACTGGCAGCACATTTCAATGAGGAGGAATGGCTCGCTAAACTCGCTTTCCTGTGCGACGTATTGAACCACCTCAACGAACTCAATCTGTCACTTCAAGGGAGAATGACAACTGTCTTTAAGTTGGCAGGATAAAGTGGCTGCATTGAAATCCAAACTGGAACTGTGGGGACGGCGAGTGGACAAGGGCATATTTGACATGTTCCAAGCATTAGCAGGGATTTTGGGAGAGACTGAGACTGGTCCGTCTTTTTCCCAGCTGGTGTGTGATCACCTAGCTTTAGAGTTTTACTTCCCAACTGCCAAAGACCCACAAAGTGGGAAGGAATGGATCCGCGACCCATTTGTGAATGTCTCAGTTGAAATGTCCGTACAGGAAGAAGATCAACTCCTTGAGGTTGCAAATGACGGTGGCCTTAAAAGTATGTTTAAGAATTTCATCTCTGCCAATCTTCTCTATTAAAATCAAGACTGAATATCCTGAGATAGACACACAAGCACTGAAAACGTATGACATCTACGACCAGGTTAGCTCTTTGCTAACATTAATGCAGTTGTGTATGACAAAGGTAGTCTTTCTATGTAGTATGATACCTTAGAAAAGGAATGTTTTTAGGGATTAAATTAATACTCTGAAATAATCAGACAAGTCTCTCTGATGTCCAAAGTAGTACTTTTCAAAGACAACTCATTAAAATAGGGTTAGTTGTAGATCGTGGAGAACTCAATACAATTATGGGAATATATGCATACATATTGAAAGTGTGCGGCTTATTATATTACAATTATTGACAAGAAAATAAACAAACTCAGCAAAAAAAGAAACGTCCTCACACTGTCAACTGCGTTTATTTTCAGCAAACTTAACATGTGTAAATATTTAATGAACATAAGATTCAACAACTGAGAACAGAAATGGAATAATGTGTCCCTGAACAAAGTGGGGGTCAAAATCAAAGTAACAGTCAGTATCTGGTGTGGCCACCAGCTGCATTAAGTACTGCAGCGCATCTCCTCCTCAATGACTGCACCAGATTTGCCTGTTATTGCTGTGAGATGTTAGCCCACTCTTCCACCAAGGCACCTGCAAGTTCACAGACATTTCTGGGGGGGAATGGCCCTAGCCCTCACCCTCCGATCCAACAGGTCCCAGACATGCTCAATGAGATGAGATCCAGGCACTTCTCTGGCCATGGCAGAACACTAACATTCCTGTCTTGCAGGAAATCACGCACAGAACGTGCAGTATGGCTGGTGGCACTGTCATGCTGGAGGGTCATGTCAGGATGAGCCTGCAGGAAGGGTACCACATGAGGGAGGAGGATGTAAATATCAACGCTGTAGCACACAGTGAAACCCCTGTTGAAACAACCGCGACTCGTCAGTGAAGAGCATTTTTTTTTGCCAGTCCAGCGACGGTGGGTTTGTGCCCATTGGCGACGTTGTTGCCGGTGATGTCTGGTGAGGACCTGCATTACAACAGGCCTACAAGCCCTCAGTCCAGCCTCTCTCAGCCTATTGCGGACAGTCTGAGCACTGACTTAGGAATTGTGCGTTCCTGGTGTAACTCGGGCAGTTGTACAGACATTGTGTTTCACAGTATGGACATTGCAATTTATTGCCCTGGCCACATCTGCAGTCCTCATGCCTCCTTGCAACATAGCTAAGGTACGTTCACGCAGATGAGCAGGTTAGCTGGTAGTGTCTTAACGACTGTTCCACAGGTGCATGTTCATTAATTGTTTATGGTTCATTGAACAAGCATGGGAAACAGTGTTTAAACCCTTTATAATGAACATCTGTGTAGTTATTTGGATTTTTACGAATTATCTTTGAAAGACAGAGTCCTGAAAAAGGGACGTTTTCTTCTTTTGCTGAGTTTAGTTATTTGACTGCCATCTGCTTCACAACCAAAATAATACCAGTGGTGGAAAAATGTAATTGTCATACTCCAGTAAAAATAAAGATACCATAACAGAAAACGGCTCAAGTAAAGTCAACCAATACTACTTCAGTAAAAGTATTTGGTTTTAAATATACTTAAGTATCAAAAGTAAATGTAATTGCTAAAAAAAACTTAAGTATCAGATGTAAAATTATAAAAAGTTTCAAATTCCTTACATTAAGTGAGCCAGACGGCCCAATCTTCTTGTTTTTATTTATTTATGGATAGCCAGGGAAACACTCCAACACCCAGACATAATTTACAAATAAAGCATTTGCGTTTGAGTCCCAACAGATCAGAGGCAGTAGGGATGACAAGGGATGTTGTCTTGATAAAGCATAACTAGTACTTTTGGTGTCAGGGAAAATCTATTGAGTAAAAAGTACATTATTTTCTTTAGGAATGTAGCGAAGTAAAATTTAAAAAAAATATAAATAGTAAAGTCCAGGTACTCAAAAAACAACTTACTAAGTACTATACACCACTGAGGAAAGATCCCTCATCTGAAATACACATGATCTATGTTTATCTCCATGAAACAGCAAAAATAGAGTCTGCAAGACGTATGCTTCTAGTGCTACTACTTCTCACCCCTATGTAGAGGGAAGAGACTCTCGCATGTGTTTATTTTTTAGCTTATTGGCTTATTTCGTGTAAACCTTTATACTGCAGTTTTTTTCCCTTTATAAGTCATTGAATATATTCTGATTCTTGACTGTGATCAGTGCAGTGGCTCACCCTTATGTATGTACAGGTCAGTAAAGTCATAGAAAGGCCCAGTGTTGCAAGATCATGTTATGACATTGTCTGGGCTATAGAGCTGCCCTTTAACATTCTGTATTGAGATACCACCACAGTGAAATATGAAATCGACACACACTCATGAGAAAACGGCTACTTTAGGCCTTTCTCTGTGATGGATGCAGGCTTCACATGGATTCCTGGTCCCTCTTGGTGGCTGGTTTGGTCAGTCCCTGTGGGCACTGCTAAACACATACAGTATCCTCTATGAAATTCCATCTCCACATGTTAAGGCATTGGGTGCAATGGAAAGATTTGAGATGTGTGGAGTGAGCTTGGCCCAAGATTTGTTAATGCTGTATAGCCAACTCATATGGTTATTTGGCATGGCAATGACCATAGGAATCTGCAAGACTGCACAAACAGATCTCGGACCAGGCTAGTGTAGTGGCTCTTGTATTGCCTTGTGTAATGGCTCACAGGTATTGCCTGCGAGTCCCTGGTAGTTCATTACCCTTGAAGCTGCACGACTAAGTGGACAACTCCTTAGAATACTGTTTTTCATGTCAGTCCTCCTGAGATTCAGCCTGTACCTCAGTCATCACCCCCCCCCCCATTTCACCCTTCACATGCCCTGTCACAGCTGTTAGCATGTATTCTTCTGTAAATCCCATTAACTCTCACTCCATCTACATCTCTCTCTCACTATCCCTCTCACTCCCTCTCCTTTTATAAGAGGTGGTGAGGACTGGGGACTGTGCAGGGGAAGGGGGGGTGCCACCCAGTGTGACAACCGGCGGTGGCAGGTGATGGGCAGTTCATGGCTGGTTCGGTGGCTCCAGGTGCCAGCTGGGAGTAACCTCTCTCAACCTCCAACTGGTTGAGGACGGGGAATGGGAAAGTGGCGAATTCAAGGCAATGTGTAACTTGTAGTGTGCTAGATTTGCCAACGTATGACTGAGAAAACATGCTAGAAACTTTAGAAATAGATTTGTTTAATGGCTTTTTTTGAAATGGAGCATCTCATGAGATTGGTTTGCAACCCTCAAATTTATTGTGGTTGGTTATATACACTATACTGTAAGTACAACTTGTTGAATTGAGATGCTTAATATAAATGGAGTGGGAAAGGGCATTAAATAAGTGAAGGGAGTGTGAGAACAGAGAGAGCACAAGCAGCTTTATTCACATCCAGGTGTTGATGGGAGATGGAACAAAGGAAGGTCTATTGATTTCACAAATGCAGGCTGTCAGATACAGCTTATTGGCTTCATCTTGAGCCCCTCTCTCCTGCCAAAATCCTCCTAACTTCGGCATCACTCTATCATTCAGAGTAGCCTAGCGGCAGGTAACCTAGTGGTTAAGAGCGTTGGGACAGGAACTGAAAGGTCGCTGGTTTCACACCCCGAGCCGGCAAGGTGAAAAAAAATCTGCCCTTAAGCAAGGCAGTTAACACCCAAAAACACCTGTTCCCCGGGCCCTGATGACCTTGATTAAGGCAGCCCCCTACACCTCTCTGAATCAGAGGGGTTGGGTTAAATGCGGAAGACACATTTCGGTTGAATGAATTCAGTTGTGCAATTGACCAGGTGTCCTTTCTGCCCTTGGCTGACACATGTAAGACACATGTTAGTTTGGTTTTCGAATTGGGTATAGGTAGTGTGAAAATATTGGTCCTTGGTGTGTTCATATGACACATTACAAAGTGTAAATTTCTTTTCTCAATGTCGTAGTCTTGCCTGAAGCACAGGAGGATTTCAGACCATATCTCTGTCCGAACTTTAACTTTATGAGCCGCTCATTAGTGACACAAGGCAATAAAGAAAGGGTCTAACTGGGAGCATCTGGTGTCCTGTATCTATCCATCAACAGTAATGTACAGATGTAGGCAGCGATAAAGCACACACTCAATCATGGTCTTTTCATAAGACACCATGCCATGCATGCCTCCAACAAGCTCATGATCAATAGCAGAAGGTGCCCCAATGGCCCACTCTCTCTATATTTCTCTCATGTCTCTGTCTGGACAGAAGCCAGGTCCTTGATGTAGGCTGGTGGAACTGAGGCAGCATAGTGGTAGTGTCTCACTTTAGCACAAAGCACCTAAGAATGCAGGAACACCCCTGTCCTGCGGCCCACAGGGTGCTGTTGACAAAGGGATGGATCCACAAGGACAAACGGAAGATTGTGTGTTTGATTTTATTTTCATTATTTTGTAGGCAGAATCATTCCCACCTGAGTGTATGGAAATATTTGGGGATGGCTGGAACGGAGCAAATGGAATGGCGTATAATCACATGGAAACCATCTATTTGATACCATTCCACCTATTCCGCTCCATATTCCATAACCACGAGCCCGTCCTCCTCAATTAAGGTGCCACCAACCTCCGGTGTTAACCAGTCTCTGTAGCTTGTTTGTCTCAGATCAGTGTGTGACAATGGCCTGCTTTTTTTTTCCTTTTAAGGAAAAAGTACAGAAAAGCCCTGTGTCTTTCCCTTTGTCTGTTTGGTCAGATGGCGCAGTTAACAATCAGTTTAGGCTCAGATTATGCATGGAGGTAGTCGGATCACAGGGGAGAGAGGAGAGAAGGCATTAGAGGGAGAATGGTGGTTAATATGGGTCTTTGTTTGTTTAGGTACGGTATCATGTTACACTGACACAGCTGACAATGGAAGCCTGTTGATGCTGCTGAGTTCTGCATGGAGGCTTTCTTATAATAGGCCTCAGGCTTTACCTCAAAGCTGTTCACACACAGTCAGAGTACTTCTCTCTCTCTTAGTCTCTCGTTTTCTCAAATTGTCATAATTAGCTTTTACCTAATTGGAGTATGGTAATATTTTTGCTGTATTCCTCCCCGAGGTATTTTAGAAGTGCTCTAAAGTGTTTGGAACACACAGACGCTGGTGTGAACACACACGCGCGCGCAAGTACCTACCCACGCACGTAGGCACGCACCACCCATAGCACACACGCTCACTTTTGAGATATTTTGAGGGAATGTAATGTTCTCATTTGTTAAAGTGAATCAGCTGAAGGCTTATGCATTGAAAGCATGATACTCATGGGGCTTCTGCTGGGGAAGGGAGAATCTCTTTCTATCTCTCCCTCCCCTGTTTTGAAAGGATTAAGGTGGTGCTATTGATTTGGCTTGAGATCCAGACAAAAAGAGGTTGTTTCCCAAAACAGACACATGACCATATTTCTAGTTTCTCTAGTACAGTTTTTCCAGTATTTATCATGGGCTATTAGTCTGATCCACATGTCATTAGTAATATGATCCATACAGGCTATGATCCACCTCTATAAGTCAAGCTCAACACCCTGACCTTGACTACCTGAAATTTTGACCTTTGACCCTAGATGTCATTTATTTTACCTCCTCTTTCATATGAGCCCATAACCTCTATAAGTCAAGCCATAAAAAATGACCTTTAGACAGGATATGGCATTAAGCCAGGCTGAATAATAATGGCTGGTGTATAAGGTTTATTCAAACACAGAGTTTGTGTCCCCACATCAGGCTATCCTCATCTAATATGCACAGGTGCATGGATTCCCATCTCTTTATTTACATTTTATATGAGAAGGCGCACAATTTGGCCCAGCGTCATCTGGGTTTGGCCGGGGTAGGGCGTTATTGTAAATAAGAATTTGTTCTTAACTGACTTGCCTATGCCATGGAATTTCTCAGATATAAAGTATTCAAAAATACTTTATTACAAATGTAACAGAAGCCGAGCAATTCCAGTGAACAACTGCCTTCTCTTGTTATAGACCTCAGGCTTTATAGGTTTCCACTTTCAGATAACACACATGGTCACTCCCCTTTATGTAGATGATTAACACCCCTTGGCCTCTTGCCACCATTATCTTTCTGTATCAATTCTTGGTTGTTTACAGATTCTATTGGTGGTATATCCATAGCAATGATACAAAAAAGAAGACACACAATTAATATAGGTGTCTGTCCAATGATACTCATAGGACTACACAATGGCTCTCCCCAAGCCTGTAATTGCACAGACATACATATACAATACAATCACATGCCTTAATGCTAGTCACAAGACCAGGCAATGACTTCCCTCAGGCATACAACAGCGCAGGCATACATACATAATGCAATTGCATGTTTCAATGCTAGTCACAGGACCAGGCAATGACTTCCCTCAGACCTATAACAGCACAGGCATACATTTTCTGCTTACATTCTGTTTTTACATGTCTATTGATTTAACTCCATGTTGACCCAGCTCTGTTCATTCACCTGAGCTCAGCCCCCATTCTGCTTACACATGTCTATTAATTAACCCTATGTTGATTCTGCTCACTACTTCTGGGAGAACAGTCCAGATACTGGAAAATCTCCATGATGTCATGAATCCTCTCCTGCACATAGTTAAATAAAGGTTAAACTATAAAATAAAAAATGACTGAATCACAGCATTGTGTAACATTGACCTTAGAGGAGGAAGGATATAGAGAGAATGAAACAACAAAAAAACTTTCAGAGAGAGAGGTGGCGCTTGTTTTCCATGGCAGATCTGTTCAATCCCCTCACTAACATTATCCCTTCAGAAGACCTGTACAGTGTGGTGCACTGACAGAGTCACCATAACAGATCACAACACCATTAAGACAGGAATGTGCTTTTGTGGCTGTCTGGCTAACGTTGCTTTATTCACTGTACAGGAAAAGGGAAAATGTCCTTCCAGATGAATTAATTCCTTCCCCCTGAGCTGAAATGGAATAGGGAGGCTGAGTCTGACTCTGAGTTGAAATGTCGGTGGGTTTGGAGGGTGGGGGAAGGAAGGGGAGGGGAAGCATGAATGGTCGGTTTAGGCTGTCATTACACTGCAGCGACAGGATTAACTGAGGCAAGTTTTATCTCAATGATGGATGCTACCTGGCCTCACTCCATTTGCTACACTATCAGTGTGGTATTTAGAATGGTGATTTCCTGTGTGGCTAGCTAAATAGGTTCCTGGCTGGGGAGCAGGCCCAGTCAGTAGTGAGTCCTCGGGATTTAGCCCAGTCCAGTGAGCCCCAATTGTGCCAGAGGTTCTGCATGGGTTCTGTCTGGGGGTTTTGGATCTGACACACACAAACTGGAGGGATATTCTGAAGCCATTTTTTTCAATTATTTTGTGATCCATGTCTGAGTCTGACTCTGTCTCTGTGCATGGATGTCTGAGTATGTGTCGGTCAAGAATGTGTTAGTGTGAAGTAGTGTTTGAGGAAGATTCTCACACACACTAATAGTCGCGTGCTGTCTCGGGATTTGTCAGGGGACTGCACGGCAGGAAGCCAGCCTGTCTTAGTTTCTAAGACATACAGGAGCCCAGCGATACATAATTTCTCCTGGTCCTTTATCCCCACATTTTGTCGATCCATCTCTCTTTCTCTCTATTTCATTCTCTACATCTTGCACTCTCTCTCTCCTGTCTGTCCATGGGTAATATGCCCCAGTGTTTCGGGGTAGAAGGTGTGTTTTCCTTAAGGCTACAGGGCCAAAAACACGTTGAGTTTGAAAGGCCCACGACAAAGTCATAACTCCACTCCCTTAGGCTATGGGAGAAGGTGACTTCATTAGCCAGCTCTAGCATCACTTTAACTTGATTACACTAACTGAGTTTAGATAGCGACATTGGTATTGAGGACGCAGTTCACACCTGGAGCTATTGTTTTGTGTGTGTTCGTCGAGCAGTGCTTGAGGGAGGTCTGACACCTGGGACTTTGGCGTCTCTGTACTCAGTTAGGTTTTATGATCTACAACCTAATGAACAGGTATCATTCTGGGAGCCCTCTATAATTACATTGAGACTGAGGGGGGGGGGGGGTGTAATACTCCTGACACACACACACACTCTTACTTGCGTATGGTTTTCCATCAATGTTGACTTTGCCCCCGATTTGTTTTTTTTTTTTTTTTTTGTGGCATTGCATGTGGCTGTGGGACAGGTGATTTCTATACCAGAGAGGGGTGCCACTGTTTGCACACTGATGCCGTTGCGCTCACAGTTCAATTTTTCTCTCTGAGATTGTGTCCTTGAGGTGTGTGACACCCAGGTGGCAGGTGGAATGCCAGGTATGGCGGTTATTGTTGCCAGGCACTCCATGTTTACAGGCTGGATCTCACACCGCTTCAGGAGGGTCTGTGGTCCTTTAAGCATTTATTTTGTCCCCCGGCAGACCTCTATTTTTCAGGTGGCCATAGAGGATCTGCTGGGGAATGCGGATCACATGCAGGTGTCTCTGAGCAAGAAACGCTTGCTCATCGTTTGGGTTTGTCTGTCGATGTAGGGCACCCTATGTTAGGCCCAGGATCCGTTGAAGGTACCGTATGTTAAAGGCCTCAAAGAATGTTAATGTGCTATCTGTACGGTGTCCAGGCTTCGGAGCCCTACAAAAGGGTGGATCAACGCACTGCTTTGTAGACTGCGGTCTTAGTGGGTATTGCCAGGTTCCTGTTCTGGAATACCCTGGACTTGAGTCTCAGATGCGAGTCCCACACGAACCTGGATGTCATTGTCAATGCTGCATGTTGGGGACAGGACACTGCCGATATAGGTGAAGTGAGGTACGACTTTGAGTTGTTGACCACCGATGTGGACATGTCTCAATGGGTGTGACTTGTTGCACAATGATTTGCATCTTTTTTTGTTGATGTCGAGGCCAATGGAGTTGTTGATGGAGGAGATCACATTTAGAGATTCTGCATGGATTCTGGTGAGTGGGCGAGGAAAGCACGGTCGTCTGCATATTGTAGTTCAAAGATGTGTTGAGGTCTTTGTGGTGTCAGAAATGGAAAAGTTTGCCATCCAGGTGGAACTGTATGCTCACTCCATCCTCATCTCCAAAGGACTTGTGTGAGAGGAGAGTGACTGCGGTGAGAAACATGTTGAAGATGACAGGGACGAGGAAACAAACTTGTTTCACTTCAACCTTAACATTGAATGGGGTTGCCTGATCACCACCAATGCACACTCCTTTGAGGAACTTTGGCGGAACGCCGAGCCTGCCGAGAAGTTCCCACAGGAGCTTGTGGTTTACCGTGGTGAAAGCCTTGGAGAGGTCGATAAAAGCAAGGTACAGATCTTGATTCTGCTCTCTGCACTTCTCTTGCACCTGCCTTACCATAAATACCATATCGGTGGTACTGCAGTCGCGTCTGAAGTCACATTGGGCTTCTGGAAGAATGCTTTTAAATATGTGTTGCCAAGCGGTATAGCATAATCCTGGCTAGGACTTTGTCAGCGCCCGCGAGGAGAGATACTCCTCTGCTGTTTCCGAGGTGTCTGCTTTGTCACCTTTTTCTCTTGAAAATGAGATATGGCTTCCGAGGACCAGATATTATTTATCAGGAGGGGAAGGCGGTGAGTGAGGAGGTATGTGAAAGCATCCAGGCAGTCACTCTCCTCTCAACTCAAAACAACACATGCTTATAGATCTCAGCTGGGATTCCTCCTGTTGTTTTTGAGAACCTTGATGTCTCGTAAAACCTCAAAGCTCAGGGGAGAGTCCAATTGGCTGGACAGGGGGGGATGTTGGGCAGCTCGTTGAGTGCGTTGTGTACTGTTGGGTTTCCCTTGTTGAGAAGGATGCTGAAGTGCTCAGCCCATCTTCCCAGAATCTGATGTGTGCCCTTGATGTGTGTGGCTCCATCTGTGGATCTCACTGGGGTTATGTTTTTTTCTTTGGGGACCGTTGATAGATTTGATGGCATCATATAAGCCAAAGGTAGCAATATCTGTGTGTTTGGGTGGATGAGAAGTTGAGCTTCACCACCCATGTTTTTATTTAACTAGGCATGAACAATTTCTTATTTACAATGACGGTCTAAAAATTGAGAACCTTGTCAGAGAACTCAAGCTGCATATTACCAGCACAAAGCTTGTTCTTCCTTTGCGACCAGAAAATAGTTGATTTGTTGTACTTTTCTCTCTGTGTTGGACTATGGTGATACTACGTATGTGCAAGCCTCCAGCGCTACACTGAAGGCTCTTGACTCTGTGTATCATGCAGCCCTTTGTTTTGTCACCAATCAAAGACGTCTAACTCACCATTCTGATATCTACAGTGCTGTCGGGTGGACATCACTACAAACACACAGGTTCAAACACTGGTACATTCTTATTTATAAGTACATTTTAGGAAAACTGCCATTTTATCTGTCCTTGAAAGGAAAACACATACAAGCTCGGATCTTAATATTGTTTCATGCTAACAGTCCGTAGAATTTGAACTGAGCATGGAAAAAGGTCCTTTCATGACAGCCCTGGTCTTGGAATTCCCTCCAAGCCAACCTAAAACTCCAGGACCTGGGTCCTCATTTATAACTGTTGTGTAAATGTAACACTAAATATCTGCGTGCACAATTTCTGAAAAGTCTGCTCACACTTTAAAATATTGAGGTATTGAGATTTTTGCCGCACGCCATATGCATGTTTCCCGTTATACATCAGACCTGTCGTGAAACTGTGCGAGCGTGAACTGTCAAGGATTCCCCCTGTACTGCTGCTCATTCAGTGCACCGGTTCCAGAGGTCTACATCACCGGCCTCTAGGCGTCACTGAACTGTCTCACGCACACCTGATTCCATTTCCTCTGATTAGTAATTGTATTTATGTGCCCTCTGTTCACCATTGTCTTGTCGGTTATTGTTCCCATGTCTGTTGGTCTGTGAGTACCTGTGCTTTGTTATTCCGGCTTTCGTGCTGCGTGTATTATGCACTTGTTATTACGGGTTTTGTCCCGTATATTGTTGTGCGTGTAGTGTATTGCGGGTCTCGTCCTGTGTATTTATTAGAGGTTTAACATCGCTCTTTTGTTTGGGTTACATCCATGTGTTTTTGTATCCATGTTTGTTCTGGGCTTTGTCCCAGTGCCTTTCCATTGCATGATGTATCTTTGAGTGGAGTATTAAAACCCCCTTATATTCCTGCGCCTGTCTCCAATCATTTATACAACGTGACATGAACGAGTATTATAAAAACGCCCATCATTTGCTGTATACTCGTATTGGAATTAGGCCAAGACAGTATCTAAGGTTATAGAAATTGTACAAATGTCTTTGGAGTTGACAGAATGTTGTCTTTTGCAGTGACATTTGCTGTATCTGACCATGTCTGAAAGGCAAACAATTGCACATTGTTGTGGACCTTTAAACAGATCAATAATGTTTTGCATTTACTTTTTCCCCAAACCTAAATTATGCTCCACTGCACGGGAATACTGAAACATTGTCTACTCAGATACATTTTTTAAAACTACAGTAGGCCTACACCTGTTAAACCACACTACATTTCAGATGCAAAAACTCTAAATTATAATATCTAATAGGGACAATGAGGGATGCGCATGATCATTTGTTGTAAGGCAACTTTGGGAATATGAACTCATCATGGCCAGAAAAGGTGAGGAATTTATTCTGCAATGGTTATGATATACAGTATGTATTATGTTTATAAAGGAAATATGTGACCTCCTTGAATCGGTCTTATGTAGCAATATTTGAATATTTTTTTAAATTTATTTTTTACATTTGTTAAAAGTAGAGACTCAGAGCTAGAAAATTGTATATTGTACACTGCAGTTGAGGAACAAAGGGAAAGTCATTCTGCTTTGAAAGTTGATAAACTTGTAACCCCACTTTTGAGAAAATATCCCTTGAATGTTTTGGTACACCTACTGGAGAGCTCTTCTTTGTCTACACCTGTTCAGCATCGTTCACACCCTCTTAAGCCTTAGCCCCACCCATCTCAGGGTTGACATGTGAGGCCATGTGTTAACCTCACTGGGAAATGTGGGACGGTAGCGTCCCACCCCGCCAGTGAAAGTACAGGGCGCCAAATTCAAACCAACAGAAATCCCATAATTAAAATTCCTCAAGCATACAAGTATTTTACACCATTCTAAAGATACAATTCTTGTTAATCCAGCCACAGTGTCTGATTTCAAAAAGGCTTTACGTCAAAAGCACCACAAACGATGATGTTAGGTCACCACCAAGTCACAGAAAAACAGTCATTTTTCCAGCCAAAGAGAGGAGTCACAACTAGCAGAAATATAGATAAAATGAATCACTAACCTTTGATCTTCATCAGGTGACACTCATAGGACTTCATGTTACACAATACATGTATGTTTTGTTTGATAAAGTGTATATTTATATCCAAAAATCTCATTTTACATTGGCGTGTTATGTTCAGTAGTTCCAAAACATGCGGCGATTTTGCAGAGAGCCACATCAATTCACATAAATACAATAAACATATAATATAATAAACATTGATAAAATATACACTATTATACATACATTTCTCCTTAATGCAACTGCTGTGTCAGATTTAAAAAAAACTTTACGGGAAAAAGCATACCATGCAATAATCTGAGTACGACGCTCAGAGCCCAAACCAGCCAAAGAAATATCTGCCATGTTGTGAATTCAACATTAGTCAGAAATAGCATTATAAATATTCACTTACATTTGATGATCTTCATCAGAATGCACTCCCAGGAATCCCAGTTGCACAAATGTTTGATTTGTTCGATAATGGCCATAATTTATGTCCAAATAGTTACTTTTGTTAGCGTGTTTTGTAAACAAATCCAAAGTCACGAAGCGCGTTCACTAGGAGCAGATGAATTGGCAAAATATCCCGGAACTGTGCAAAATAGATGCAGCTCCTAGATGGGATGATATGTTCACTGTGGTCTCTGAAGTTGGTAGCCGCCAAACTGGAAGAAGTCAGTTTCCCTGTATGGTGGAAAGTGGTAGATGCAATTTTGGAAAAAGTCTTAAAATCCACACAAATAAAATAGGTTGACAATGAATCAGCTAAAAGTCTATCACTCCACATAGTTTGAATCGCACAGGCTGTAGGACCACAATAGTTATAGGCAGCAAGCCAGAAACCAACCACAGAATAGAAACCAGCCAGCACTAGGAACCACAATAAACTCTACCGAGGCACAGAACTTGCCACCATAAAAACAGCATGGAGCAATGACCTACTCAATGCAATTAAAATCTGGGGCCCATTAAAACAGAAATGTAACAAAGGTTGTGTTACCAGAATGATAGCCAGGAGAGAAGCACCTTGGAGGGGATGGAAGCCGGGAGGGAGGCAAGCGCTACACTGGGCAGCGGGAGAGTAAAAAATAGTAAATCAAATTTTATTTTTCACATGTACCGAATACAACAGGTGTAGGCCTTACTGTGAAATTCTTACTTGCAAGCCCTTAATTAACCAACAATGCAGTTAAATAAATAGAGTTCAGACAATATTTACTAAATAAACTAAAGTACAAAATTAAATTGAAAAGTTACACAATAAAATAACAATGAGGCTATATACAGGGGGTACTGGTTCCCGCGTCAATGTGTGGGGGTACAGGTTAGTCGAGGTAATTTGTACATGTAGGTAGGGGTAAAGTGACTATGCATGAATAATAAACAGTAAGTAGCAGCAGTGTACAACAGGGAGGGGGGGGGGTGTAAATGTAAATAGTCTGGGTGGCCATTTGGTTGATTAGTTGTTCAGCAGTCTTATGGCTTGGGGGTAGAAGCTGTTAAGGAGCCTTTTGGACCGAGACTTGGCGTACCGTTGCAGCTTCCCGAGAGGTAGCAGAGAGAACAGTCTATGACTTTGGTGAGTGGAGTCTTTAACAATTTTTGGGGCCTTCTTATGACACCTCCTAGTATATAGTTCCTGGATGGCCGGAAGCCTGGCCCCAGTGATGTACTGGGCTGTACACACTACCCTCTGTAGTGCCTTATGGTCGGATGCCGATCAGTTGCCATACCAGGCGGTGATGCGACCGCCTGTGCTTTCAATGGTGCAGCTGTAGAACTTTTTGAGGATCTGGGAACCCATGCCAAATTCTCCTGAGGGGGAAATGGCATTGTCGTGTCCTCTTCACAACTGTCTTGGTGTGTTTGGACCGTGATAGTGTGTTGGTGATGTGGACACCAAGGAACTTGAAACTCTCGACCAGCTCCACTATAGCCCTGTCGATCTGAATGGGGTATGTTCAGCCATCCTTTTCCTGTAGTTCACAATCATCTCCTTTTGTCTTGGTCATGTTGAGGGAGAGGGTGTTGTCCTGGCACCACACTGCCCGGTCTCTGACCACCTCCCTATAGGCTGTCTCATCGTTGTCGGTGATCAGGCCTATCACCGTTGTGTCGTCAGCAAAATGAATGATGGTGTTGGAGTTGTGCTTGGCCACGCAGTCGTGGGTGAACTGCGAGTACAGGAGGGGACTAAGCACACACCCCTGATGGGCCCCCGTGTTGATCAGCATAGCAGATGTGTTGTTGCCTACCCTTACCACCTGGGGGGCGGTCCATCAGGAAGTCCAGGATCCAGCTAAGTGATGAGCTTTGTGGTCACTATGGTGTTGAACGCTGAGCTGTAGTCAATGAACAGCATTATCACATAGGTGTTCCTTTTGTTCAGGTGGGAAAGGGAAGTGTGGAGTACGATTGAGATTGTGTCATCTGTTGGGGCAGTATGCAGATTGGAGTGGGTCTAGGGTTTCTGGGATGATAGTGTTGATGTGAGCCATGACCAGCCTTTCACAGCACTTAAAACCTGTTAGAGATCGGGCTACTTTTTTCAACATTCTGTTAAAAATCGCGCAACATTTCAACGTCCTGCTACTCATGCCAGGAATATAGTATATGCATATGATTAGTATGTGTGGATAGAAAACACTGAAGTTTCTAAAACTGGTTAAATGATGTCTGTGACTATAACAGAACGTGTTTCGTGGTCAAAATCGCAAGGAAACCTGATCACAAAATCGACGAAGAAAAAATCAATCCGCCAGTATTGTCTATTGCAAGGTATAATAGATAGCGACCGGCTTACAGTTCCTACAGCTTCCACGCGATGTCGCCAGTGTTGTGATTTCATGCAGGTAAATCCTTGGTCATATGAGTAATAGGCACATCCTCTTGTCGGGTACACAGCAGGAAGAAATGGAAGGGGGAAAGTGGACTACGTTTTCCAAACTTGCTCCCATTGAATACAGATCGCTCCGTGATCAATTTGATCATTTATTAACGTTTACTAATACCTAAAGTTGGATTACAGAAGTAATTTGAAGTGTTTTGTCAAAGTTTATAGGCAACTTTTTTAATAAAAAAAAAAATAACATTTTTAGAAACGGTGTTTTTCCTGGATCACACAGTCTTCATAAATGGACATTTTGGGTATACATGGACCGATTTAATCGAAAAAAATACCCAATTGTGATGTTTATGGGACATATAGGAGTGCCAACAAAGAAGCTCGTCAAAGGTAATGAATGTTTTATATTGTATTTCTGCGTTTTGTGTAGCGTCGGCTACACTAATTCTTTTGTTTACGTCCCCTTCAGGTATTTCGGGGTGTTGCATGCTATCAGATAATAGCTTCTCATGCTTTCGCCGAAAAGCATTTTAATAATCTGACTTGTTGGCTAGATTCACAACGAGTGTAGCTTGAATTGAGTACCCTGCATTTGTGTTTTAATGAACGCTTGAGTTTTAACGAGTGCTATTAGCATTTGGCGTAGCGCATTTGCATTTATTGTTGGCATGGTGGGACGCGAGCGCGTCAGGTTGCCCAGAGAGGTTAATGGCTACAGACGGGGTAATAGTCATTTAGGCAGGTTACCTTCACTTTCTTGGGCACAGGGACTATGGTGGTCCGCTTGAAACATGTAGTTATTACAGGCTCAGTCGGGAGAGGTTGAAAATGTCAGTGAAGGCAAACAACCAAGGTACAATGTCAGATAATACCCCCATGCAGGCCCTCGTGCAGGCCCCAGTACAGAGTAGGGTGTCCAGATATATCCAAGTAGGCCTCAAAGGTTTCAGCAGACCTGTCTCCTTAAGCTGTTTGTAATATTGTATTGCCCAATGTTTTCACAGCCAGATGAAACGCAGCTAAATGTAGACAAAAACCCACGAAAAGCTGTTCAGCTACAAACACTGATCAGAGAAAAAAATACATGCTTGCCGCCATCTTAAAAAATGGGTGTGACCTGTAACTAGCTAGTGGAATATTTTCTTGGGGTGCTCTAAGTTAGTATTATATGCATTTCTGGCATTGAGAAATACACTACATGACCAAACCCTCGCTGGCCATAGCGCCCTGCTCGAGCAACGTGACCACGCCGTGAAAACCCTTCTAGAGCACGTCAAAGAGTTTTCAAAGAGCCTTTCAACTTGCCTATAGAAATGGCAATGCATGGCACAACACGGGGAGAACACTGTCTCAATGGCCAGTAAAACTCTATTGTCCATCCATATGTACAGTTTCAGCACATACACATCTGTCAGACACACACACACACACATCTGTGCTGGATAAACAAATTTATCATAATGTTGAGAGTAGTGGATCTCTACAGAGAGAGATCTGTCCAGAACCGTAAAAGATGTTTCTGAAATTGTTTAAGAGCCACGTGTGTGTGTGTGTGTGTGTTTCTGTGTGTGTCTGTGTGTGTTCACATGCTCGTCCTGGGAGCGAGGGCAGACAGGCCGCTATGTGAAGGAGCGCCCTTCAAACACACATATCTGATAGGACCTGGACTTGTATAGACCTATCAATCAAATTGTCATTTAAGTAATGAATGTGTTAACTCATTTAGGTGTTAACTCTTCCCAAGAGTAAATGGTAAATTGCATAAATGTTTGTTAGCGTCTGTCATGACGTGGCCCTCTTTGGGTATAGCGAGTGGCTTCCCCCTCTCTCCCTCCTACACCCAGGTTCTGTTATCTCCGGTCATAAATTCCTGGAGGAGACTCTCTCCTCATGGCCATGCAGAAAGAGACATAGAGAGAACAAGGAACTTATTCTACATCATAGAACTTGAGAACTGAGCATTATCCATGTTTTGGAGAATGTGTAAACGGTCGGTCTGTTTTGTTTCATGTTTGTGACCTCATGAAAGACAATATAGCTACATTACCTTAACTCTGTTTATACAGGAGCCTCCGTTATGAGGTTTGTGTCTAATTATTGTATAAAATGAATGAGTAAAGATTAAACTATTTGTGAAATTATGTAACGTGATTTTAAACCGTTAATGTGAGAGAATTGTATTCCCTTTAAAGTTTAAGTCGTTGGCCCGCCCCCATGAGCACAGACATGATCTAGCTCATGGGACAGCCCTTTTCTACTGTTCCGAATAAATCCCCCCCTTGAAGAAATCCTCTTTAGACTACGCGTATCTCAGTCAGCGGAGGGGGCGAAGGTTGAGTAGAGACAACAAAAACCTCCATATAAGATAAGATTGTAATGGTTGTTGAATTCCTAACCATACCACGTGGCGCATTGGCTACACAAGTGGAAATGGTTACACTCCAAGAATATCGATCCCGACAGAATAAGTGCAAATCTTCCATACTAATTACTAGTCTGCAGCCAGAAATTATGTCAACCTGATATGCGAAGACCAACTACCGCCAAAACATCTATTCTATTCTATCAGAACAGTTCTGAATGGTACTCTGAAGTATCCATTCTAACCACGAACGACTCCAGCGAAGCAGATAGACGCTTGGATGAACTTTCTAAAAGAAAGACGGATGATTCCAACAGAGATCACGATGACACACTGAGCGTAAATATATATTGATTGCAATTATTCCCGAAAGAGTGAGCGTTCATGTGCAAAGGATTAGCATTTCAATTAATATAATTATCAACTGCGTAGTGACTCATTTTTGTCTTTCCCGCCCTTCTTAGTCCACACCCACTTCCCTTTGTCCGCCAAAGCCGTCATATTGGCTTAGCCCACTAGGGAACCTCCCCTATTATTTCCTTGTAACCATATCTACTGTTTGTTTATGCATTTCTGTGATTATTTAGTTAGTAAATAAATTAAGACAATTGATGATTCATAGTAAAGTCTGGGTTTGTGCAGATAACCAACATTTTACGACATTATAAATTATAACTTTGTAATCTGAAGATTATCCTTGGTGCCCCGACTTCCTAGTTAATTACATTTACATTATTTGTTTTATCACGTAATAATAACTACAGAGAATTAATTTGATAAAATAAGTCTTCACTTTAATTGATGCCAAAGACACAACACATCTGTAAGGAAAAGTAATTTGTGCTTTGGGCTTTACATTATGTTTAGTTTAAAAACATATCCACCAGAGTAATGAATGTGTCTGAGAGCTTCATTTAGGCAATGATGAATACAATTGGGAAGATTTCAACACGTATTCTCTGGACATGATTAGTTGTTTGTGAACAGCACTGTTGGTGTGTGTGTGTGTGGACACTATTGTTAAACAAAAAATGAATTATGCAAACTCTCATAGACGGGCTCTATTTACTCTCTGTCTCTCTCCCACACGCACACACTCTTATGCTCTCTTTCACCCCCACTTCTCTCTCACCAATACAGTGCACTGAGGCATAAACAATACATTGTCACAAAGCTCTTCAAATCACATACTACCACAGTTTGGCCTTGCTTGGGGACTAGCCCAGCTCTGCCCAGTCTTGCTTCTGGAGTTTATTTCAGGCTTAATACACACACACACACACACACACACACACACACACACACACACACACACACACACACACACTGCCAGGACAACAACCTCTCCTTCAATGTAAGCAAGACAAAGGAGCTGATAGTGGACAATAGGAAAAGGAGGGCCGAACAGGCCCCTATTAATTAACCTCTTGAAACTCCCCATCCCGGATCCGGGATTGTGACTAAGCCTCAGGCTCATTAGCATAACGCAACGTTAACGATTTCTGAAAATCGCAAATAAAATTAAAATAATGCGTTTGCTCTCAAGCTTAGCCTTTTCTTAACAACACTGTCATCTCAGATTTTCAAAATATGCTTTTGAACCATAGAAATGGACTAATTTGTGTAAGAGTATGCTAAGCTAGCATAGCATTTTGTGTAGCATGTAGCACGCAACATTTTCACAAAAGCCAGATAACCAAATAAATAAAATCATTTACCTTTGAAGAGCTTCTGATGTTTTCAATGAGGAGACTCCCAGCCACATACCAGATGCGCAGTGTTTCCTGAAAGCGTCTGTGTGTAGGAGAAATCGTTCCGTTTTCTACATTGCGCCTGGCTACCGAAACGAACCGAAAATGCAGTCACCTACAACGTGAAACTTTTTCCGGATTAACTACATAATATCGACCGAAACATGGCAAACGTTGTTTGGAATCAATCCTCAAGGTGTTTTTTCACATATCTCTTCATTGACATGCAGTTCGTGGAAGCTTGCTTCTCTCTCTGTGCCCCATGGAAAAATACTGGCAGGTGACTTTTGCGCACCAATTTCGGCGCAGGACACCGGGCGGACACGTGGTAAATGTGGTCTCTTATGGTCAATCTTCCAATGATCTGCCTACAAATACGTCACAATGCTGCAGACACCTTGGGGAAACGACAGAAAGGGCAGACTCATTCCTCTTGCGTTCACAGCCATATAAGGAGATCATGAAAGACAGAGCCTCAAAAATCCTTGTCATTTCCTGGATGCCAAGTCATCTTGGTTTTGCCTGAAGCTCACGTTAAAGGGCACGCACAGAGAAGATATTTGTATTTCTGGACACGTCAGAGTGTTTTCTTTCGAACAGTAGCAATTATATGCATAGTCGAGCATCTTTTTGTGACAAAATATCTTGTTTAAAACGGGAACGTTTTTCTTCCAAAAATGAAATAGCGCCACCATAGGTGTAAGAGGTTAACATCAACACAGCTAAAGTGGAGCGGGTCGAGAGTTAAGTTCCTTGGTGTCCACATCACAAATAAACTATCATGGTCCAAACATACGAAGACAGTCATAAAGAGGGAACGACAAAACCTTTTCCCCCTCAGGAGACTGAAAAGATTTGGCATGGGTATCCAGTTCCTCAAAAAGTTTGACAGCTGCACCATCGAGAGCATCCTGACCGGTTGCATAACTGCCTGGTATGGCAACTGCTCGGCATCTGACAGTAAGGCGCTACAGAAAGTAGTGCATATGACCCAGTACATCACTGGGGCCAAGCTTCCTAATATTCAGGACCTATATACAGTTGAAGTCAACTTGTATGTAAACTTGTTGAAGTCAACAAGTTTACATACAATTAGGTTGGAGTCATTGAAACTAGTTTTTCCACACTCCACAAATTTCTTGTCGTAACTGACATGCCAAAACTGTAGTTTGTAACAACTACTTTGTGCATGACAAGTAATTTTTCCAACAATTGTTTACAGACAGATTATTTCACTTATAATTCACTGTATCACAATTCCAGTAGGTCAGAAGTTTACATCCACTAAGTTGACTGTGCATTTAAACAGCTTGGAAATTTCCAGAAAATGATGTCATGGATTTAGAAGCTTCTGCTAGACTAATTGACACCATTTGAGTCATTTGGTGGTGTATCTGTGGATGTATTTCTAGGCCTCCCTTCAAACTCAGTGCCTCTATGCTTGACAACATGGGAAAATCAAAAGAAAATCAGCAAAGACCACAAGTCTGGTTCATCCTTGGGAGCAATTTCTAAACGCCTGAAGGTACCACGTTCATCTGTACAAAATAATAGTACGCAAGTATAAACACCCTGGGACCATACAGCCATCATACCGCTCAGGAAGGAGACGCATCTCCTTGAGATTAACGTACTTTGGTGCGAAAAGTGCAAATCAATCCCAGAACAACAGCAAAGGACCTTGTGAAGATGCTGGAGGAAACAGGCACCAAAGTGTCTATACCCACAGTAAAACGAGTCCTATATCAACATAACCAGAAAGGCCACTCAGCAAGGAAGAAGACACTGCTCCAAAACTTCTATTAAAAAAGCTAGACTACGGTTTGCAACTGCGCATGGGGACAAAGATTGTACTTTTAGGAGAATTGTCCTCTGGTCTGATGAAAGAAAAATAGAACTGTTTGGCCATAATGACCATCGTTATGTTTGGAGGAAAAAGGGGGATGCTTGCAAGCCGAAGAACACCATCCCAACTGTGAAGCATGGGGGTGGGGGTGCTTTGCTGCAGGAAGGACTGGTGCACTTCACAAAATAGATGGCATAAAAATAGATGGCATCAATTAGTGGATATATTGAACATCTCAAGACCTCAGTTAAAGTTAAAGCTTGGTCGCAAATGGGTCTTCCAAATGGACAATGACCCCTGTAAGCAGCTGTAATTTATAAACTAATTAACATGGCTATAATTAATATTACCTCTGGGAGAACATGTAGATAGATGACAGTCGACAGTGACTCTCCTGCTCTCTCTCTCTATTTTATGTGTGTGTGTGTAAATATTGATGGTGGCGACACCCCTGTCCTGTCAGAAGCGTGTGTGGAATTCCCTGTTAGGAGGAGTAGCAGGCATGAGGTCCGTGTTTAACACACATACACACACGGGCCAATGACAGCCCATGGTGCACACTGCACTCTGACTTCCGCCAGGCTCTTTGTGATGTAACTGTAATTTAGCCTCCAAGCCGTTATGCACTACCAAGGCTCGTGGAAATTGTAATTTGGGATATTGGTAGGCCTATCACGGATCTCTGCTGTCTTCATGTACTGGATGAGTGAGCCCAATGACTCTTCTCCCTGACTCATTCTTCTCAAACTGTCAATGCTCTTACAGGTCAATTATTTACACCATTAGCTTCAAGGCAAAGACAGTGTGTCGATCAAAGGTTTAATCCGTGGGCTATGCTTCCATGCGTTCTCTCGCTTTCTCTCTCTATGACAGACAGCAGCTCAGGACCGTGTATTTCTGGAGCCGGCTGGATGAATCAGAGTGGAGTAAATAACACATTTGGAACAAGGAGGCGTCAGCTCCGCAGGACTGAGCTGTACTCACAGCCTCCATCATTGCCTTATTAGATGTGTGTTTTTTTCCTATCAACCCATAGGGCCTGCTGCTGCACCGCTCTTCCCTCCTCCTCTTCTCCCTTGTTTTCTACTGTACATCTGTATTCTGTTCCGCCAGCAACCTGCTGTTTCTACAAATGTGTGGAGTACCAAGTCTATTGGGGTTTGCATAGTGAGGGGATGCCACAGGCCGAAGGTGTGAAGTACCTGTAGTTTTGATGTAATTTGAGGATGTGAATAGGGTTAAGACACAAGTGAGGAATGGAATTGGAGCTGGTATGAGCTTGTAGGTTTAAAGACATTCCAATTAGAATTGGGGTATTGGACATGTTCAAGTTTATACTACTTGTGGCAGACAAGGGGGTTAAAACGTTTACACAGATCAGACACGGACAGAGTAGGATTAGCTCGGTTTCAAAGGTGTTTATTTGAATAACAAACCAAAAGAAAAGGTCTCCCCCATGAGACCCTCTCTGGGATACCGTCTTTTGGGCTCAGGGTCTTGCTGTATCCCGTGGGGAACAAAAACTGAGCTCCCTCCTTTTATCTCCTGAACCGTCCCCAACTATACGGGAGTAACCTTACTTCCCCCAGTCCCTTCTGTCGTGCCCTTCTGGCAGCTTTATGGGACTCATCCAGCTGGTGAGCAATCAGCCCTTGATTACTCACAAACCACAATCAGCCCCGATAAGTTCTGGCCGGAGAGCCTGTCAAGACCTGGCATGTCCAGCAGAGGGAGCCATCGCCTCGTGATGTGGACTCCGTCTGTCACCAGGCCTCGACGAGTCTCCCCTTGTGGCTGACCTGCTGTATACCCATACTGTATTCATCAATAATGATTGTGTACACACAGTCGTTTAGGTAGGAATTTAAGAGTAATACTACCTAGTCACATTTCAGCGTCAGTCCAAGTCTGTGTGGTATGATGCCAGTACTACCACAGAAGACTAAGTGAGCCATACCACTAGTCCTACTCACACACACCCGTCCACCTGTCACAACAGGCCTGTCTGGTGCCCAGTCAAACTCGACTGGGGGACTTGACTGACTCTGACAGGGGGACCCATCACTGTGAGGGCACGCTGTGCCCCCGAACCTGACATTTGATTGACAGGCTGGAAACGCTTGAAGACGGTGTGAACACTGTAAAAAGGCAGTAATAGACAATGCCACACCAGAGGGGTGTATGTGATCACCATGCATTATTTATGGATCTCTCTACCTCAGTGGAGTTTTGCTTTAAGCCTTCTTTACTGCTGAATATCCACCCCTGCCAATGGGACTTGGTTGTGATTCATCACATCTTCTCTTTCATGCTGAGAGGATTGGCCCGACCGACCATTCACTCTACATTTACAAAGAAAAAGGGAAAAGTCTCATGATTCCTATTGTTGCCCAAGTGAGCAAGTAAACGGTGCATCTTGCTATCGAAAGGAACAACGTCACCTGTATTATTGGTTGTGAAAGAATGACCTCACCTCATTATCATTTGAATCCTTTTCCCTTGGACTTTTATTCATGTTTATAGGCAATGCCATCCCTACAATAGCCTGGATAACTAAAGTCCATTCTCCCCGTCATGGTCTACCTGTATCTTGTAGCTAATTACTCTCTAGCAATGACTCGTCTCTTATTTACCCAATTAGGAGACTGGTATTAGACTATTATTACCTTTCCAGACTCCTATTTGGCTGTCTCAGATGACTGACGTGGACTCTACTTTGTGGGGAGTGGTGACTCTGGGAGCAGGGGGGTGGGTGTGTTTACCCCTCTATCACAGGCAGGGTTTATGTAACTGCAGGGGCCTGATCCCCCTGTTAACTCCCCTGCTCGGTGCTTCTCTGCACAGCTGTCCCCAGACGCAGCGCTAATTACCAACCATAATGGGTAGGAAGAGAAAGAGTTACACCAACCAACCTAGAGTAGAGAGTGTCAAATGGGTGTACAGTCATGGCCAAAAGTTTTGAGAATGACATTAATTTCCACAAAGTTTTCTGCTTCAGTGTCTTTTAGATATTTTTTGTCAGATGTTACTATGGAATACTGAAGTATAATTACAAGCATTTCATAAGTGTCAAAGGCTTTTATTGACAATTACATGAAATTGATGCAAAGAGTCAATATTTGCAGTGTTGATCCTTCTTATTCAAGACCTCTGCAATCTGCCCTGGCATGCGGTCAATTAACAATTTGTTCCAGTAATTGGCAGCAGAGAACTGGAATGAAAGGCGGCCAAAGGAGGTGTTGGCTTTGGGTATGACCAGTGAGATATACCTGCTGGAGCGCGTGCTACGGGTGGGGGTTGTTAGCGTGACCAGTGAGCTGAGATAAGGCAAAGCTTTACCTAGCAAAGACTTTTTGGCACTGTGATAGACTGCATCCAGTTTGCTGAGTATAGTGTTGGAGGCTATTTTGTAAATGACATCGCCAAAGTCAAGGATCAGTACAGTCATGGCCAAAAGTTTTGAGAAGGACACAAATATTAATTTCCACAAAGTTTGCTGCTTCAGTGCCTTTATATATTTTTGTCAGATGTTACTACGGAATACTGAATAATTGCAAGCATTTCATAACTGTCAAAGGCTTTTATTGACAATTACATTTACATTACATTTAAGTCATTTAGCAGACGCTCTTATCCAGAGCGACTTACAAATTGGTGAATTCACCTTCTGACATCCAGTGGAACAGCCACTTTACAATAGTGCATCTAAGTCATTAAGGGAGGGGGGGTGAGAAGGATTACTTATCCTATCCTAGGTATTCCTTGAAGAGGTGGGGTTTCAGGTGTCTCCGGAAGGTGGTGATTGACTCCGCTGTCCTGGCGTCGTGAGGGAGTTTGTTCCACCATTGGGGGGCCAGAGCAGCGAACAGTTTTGACTGGGCTGAGCGGGAACTGTACTTCCTCAATGGTAGGGAGGCGAGCAGGCCAGAGGTGGATGAACGCAGTGCCCTTGCTTGGGTGTAGGGCCTGATCAGAGCCTGGAGGTACTGCGGTGCCGTTCCCCTCACAGCTCCGTAGGCAAGCACCATGGTCTTGTAGCGGATGCGAGCTTCAACTGGAAGCCAGTGGAGAGAGCGGAGGAGCGGGGTGACGTGAGAGAACTTGGGAAGGTTGAACACCAGACGGGCTGCGGCGTTCTGGATGAGTTGTAGGGGTTTAATGGCACAGGCAGGGAGCCCAGCCAACAGCGAGTTGCAGTAATCCAGACGGGAGATGACAAGTGCCTGGATTAGGACCTGCGCCGCTTCCTGTGTGAGGCAGGGTCGTACTCTGCGGATGTTGTAGAGCATGAACCTACAGGAACGGGCCACCGCCATGATGTTGGTTGAGAACGACAGGGTGTTGTCCAGGATCACGCCAAGGTTCTTAGCGCTCTGGGAGGAGGACACAATGGAGTTGTCAACCGTGATGGCGAGATCATGGAACGGGCAGTCCTTCCCCGGGAGGAAGAGCAGCTCCGTCTTGCCGAGGTTCAGCTTGAGGTGGTGATCCGTCATCCACACTGATATGTCTGCCAGACATGCAGAGATGCGATTCGCCACCTGGTCATCAGAAGGGGGAAAGGAGAAGATTAATTGTGTGTCGTCTGCATAGCAATGATAGGAGAGACCATGTGAGGTTATGACAGAGCCAAGTGACTTGGTGTATAGCGAGAATAGGAGAGGGCCTAGAACAGAGCCCTGGGGGACACCAGTGGTGAGAGCGCGTGGCGAGGAGACAGATTCTCGCCACGCCACCTGGTAGGAGCGACCTGTCAGGTAGGACGCAATCCAAGCGTGGGCCGCGCCGGAGATGCCCAACTCGGAGAGGGTGGAGAGGAGGATCTGATGGTTCACAGTATCGAAGGCAGCCGATAGGTCTAGAAGGATGAGAGCAGAGGAGAGAGAGAGTTAGCTTTAGCAGTGCGGAGCGCCTCCGTGATGCAGAGAGAAGAGCAGTCTCAGTTGAATGACTAGTCTTGAAACCTGACTGATTTGGATCAAGAAGGTCATTCTGAGAGAGATAGAGGGAGAGCTGGCCAAGGACGGCACGTTCAAGAGTTTTGGAGAGAAAAGAAAGAAGGGATACTGGTCTGTAGTTGTTGACATCGGAGGGATCGAGTGTAGGTTTCTTCAGAAGGGGTGCAACTCTCGCTCTCTTGAAGACGGAAGGGACGTAGCCAGCGGTCAGGGATGAGTTGATGAGCGAGGTGAGGTAAGGGAGAAGGTCCCCGGAAATGGTCTGGAGGAGAGAGGAGGGGATAGGGTCGAGCGGGCAGGTTGTTGGGCGGCCGGCCGTCACAAGAAGCGAGATTTCATCTGGAGAGAGAGGGAGAAAGAGGTCAGAGCACAGGGTAGGGCAGTGTGAGCAGAACCAGCGGTGTCGTTTGACTTAGCAAACGAGGATCGGATGTCGTCGACCTTCTTTTCAAAATGGTTGACGAAGTCATCTGCAGAGAGGGAGGAGGGGGGGGGGGAGGAGGATTCAGAAGGGAGGAGAAGGTGGCAAAGAGCTTCCTAGGGTTAGAGGCAGATGCTTGGAATTTAGAGTGGTAGAAAGTGGCTTTAGCAGCAGAGACAGAGGAGGAAAATGTAGAGAGGAGGGAGTGAAAGGATGCCAGGTCCGCAGGGAGGCGGGTTTTCCTCCATTTCCGCTCGGCTGCCCGGAGCTCTGTTCTGTGAGCTCGCAATGAGTCATCGAGCCACGGAGCGGGAGGGGAGGACCGAGCCGGCCTGGAGGATAGGGGACATAGAGAGTCAAAGGATGCAGAAAGGGAAGAGAGGAGGGTTGAGGAGGCAGAGTCAGGAGAAAGGTTGGAGAAGGTATGAGCAGAGGGAAGAGATGAAAGGATGGAAGAGGAAAGAGTAGCGGGGAGAGAGAGCGAAGGTTGGGACGGCGCGATACCATCCGAGTAGGGGCAGTGTGGGAAGTGTTGGATGAGAGCGAGAGGGAAAAGGATACAAGGTAGTGGTCGGAGACTTGGAGGGGAGTTGCAGTGAGGTTAGTGGAAGAACAGCATCTAGTAAAGATGAGGTCGAGCGTATTGCCTGCCTTGTGAGTAGGGGGGAAGGTGAGAGGGTGAGGTCAAAAGAGGAGAGGAGTGGAAAGAAGGAGGCAGAGAGGAATGAGTCAAAGGTAGACGTGGGGAGGTTAAAGTCGCCCAGGACTGTGAGAGGTGAGCCGTCCTCAGGAAAGGAGCTTATCAAGGCATCAAGCTCATTGATGAACTCTCCGAGGGAACCTGGAGGGCGATAAATGATAAGAATGTTAAGCTTGAAAGGGCTGGTAACTGTGACAGCATGGAATTCAAAGGAGGCGATAGATAGATGGGTAAGGGGAGAGAGAGAGAATGACCACTTGGGAGAGATGAGGATCCCGGTGCCACCACCCCGCTGACCAGAAGCTCTCGGGGTGTGCGAGAACACGTGGGCGGACGAAGAGAGAGCAGTAGGAGTAGCAGTGTTATCTGTGGTGATCCATGTTTCCGTCAGTGCCAGGAAGTCGAGGGACTGGAGGGAGGCATAGGCTGAGATGAACTCTGCCTTGTTGGCCGCAGATCGGCAGTTCCAGAGGCTACCGGAGACCAGGAACTCCACGTGGGTCGTGCGCGCTGGGACCACCAGATTAGGGTGGCCGCGGCCACGCGGTGTGGAGCGTTTGTATGGTCTGTGCAGAGAGGAGAGAACAGGGATAGATAGACACATAGTTAACATGAAGTTGATGCAGAGAGTCAATATTTGCAGTCCTGCAATCCGCCCTGGCATGTTGTCAAAACTTCTGGGCCACATCCTGACTGATGGCAGCCCATTCTTGCATAATCAATGCTTGGAGTTTATCAGAATTTGTGGGGTTTTTGGTTGTCCACCTGCCTTTTGAGGATTGACCACAAGTTCTCAATGCGATGAAGGTCTGGGGAGTTTCCTGGCCATGGACCCAAAATATTGATGTTTTGTTCCCCGAGCCACTTAGTTATCACTTTTGTCTTATGGCAAGGTTCTCCATCATGCTGGAAAGGCATTGTTTGACACCAAACTGTTCCTGGATGGTTGGGAGAAGTTGCTCTCGGAGGATGTGTTGGTACCATTCTTTATTCATGGCTGTGTTCTTAGACAAAATTGTGAGTGATCCCACTCCCTTGGCTGAGAAGCAACCCCACACATGAATGGTCTCAGGATGCTTTACTGTTTGCATGACACAGGACTGATGGTAGCGCTCACCTTGTCTTCTCCGGACAAGCTTTTTTCCGGATGCCCCAAACAATTGGAAAGGGGATTCATCGGAGAAAATGACTTTACCCCAGTCCTCAGCAGTCCAATCCCTGTACCTTTTGCAGAATATGAGTCTGTCCCTGATGTTTTTCCTGGAGAGAAGTGGCTTCTTTGCTGCCCTTCTTGACACCAGGCCATCCTCCCAAAGTCTCCACCTCACTCACTTCACCTGCCTGCTGCCATTCCTGTGCAAGTTCTGTACTGGTGGTGCCCCGATCCTGCAGTTGAATCACCTTTAGGAAACGATCCTGGCGCTTGCTGGACTTTATTGGGCGCCCTGAAGCCTTTTTCACACCAATTGAACCGCTCTCCTTGAAGTTCTTGATAATCCGATAACTGGTTGATTCAGGTGCAATCTTATTGGCAGCAATATCCTTGCCTGTGAAGCTCTTTTTGTGCAAAGCAATGATGACGGCACATGCTTCCTTGCAGGTAACCATGGTTGACAGAGGAAGAACAATGATTCCAAGCACCACCCTCCTTTTGAAGCTTACAGTCTGTTATTCGAACTCAGTCAGCATGACAGCGTGATCTCCACCCTTGTCCTTGTCAACACTCACACCTGTGTTAACGAGAGAATCACTGACATGATGGCAGCTGTTCCTTTTGTGGCAGGGCTGAAATGCAGTGGAAATGTTTTTTTTTGGGGATTCAGTTCATTTGCATGGTAAAGAGGGACTTTGCAATTCATCTGATCACTCTTCATAACATTCTGGAGTATATGCAAATTGCCATCATACAAACTGAGGCAGCAGAATGTGAAAATTTATATTTGTGTCATTCTCAAAACTTTTGGCCACGATTGTACATAATTGTTTTCTCACAAAAGTACACTTTCCAGGATCCTGTTGTCTTCGTTTTCATTTCACTCTCTCTGCCTTGAAGTGTGTATCCAGAGATTGCCAACGGCTGGTATTTAAAGCATGTGGAAATTACCATGGGCATGTAAGTGTAGTGTTGTGAACTTTTGAAGGCATCACCTCTTTGATGTTTGTGTGATCCTCTCGGTACGGTTGTTTTGCTCCATCACCACCCATAGAGCTGAGAGGTTTTTCTGAAAAAGAGTAACTGTTCCAACATGCCACATTTCGCAGGGCCACCTTAGTTCTCCATTCTACTCTCTTCTCACTTTATCTTGTCTGTCACCACGCTCTAATTTATTTCTTTATTGTTCTATTCTACACATACTACAATTTGTGAAACAGCTTGAAAGCACAGGTTATCACAGATTACATATTTCTCTACTTTAGAACCTGTAATGTTTCTTGTTCATTATGCTGGTTGCAGCCTAATAAACAGTATTACAAAGTGGATTAATAGTGTGTAATTTTAATCAGACTGTCTAAGCTGTGCTAATGCCCACTGTCATGTCTTGTTATGTCTGTTCCTGTCCTTTCTCTTCACTCTGTCTCTCTCTGCTGGTCTTTTTAGGTTACCTTCTCTGTCTCTCTTTCTTCAGCTGTTCTACATCTCCCCTAACTAGCTCATTCACTCTTTCCCACCTGTTCTCCCTTCCCCCTCTGATTAGGTCTCTATTTCTCTCTCTGTTCCTGCTACTTTCAGTGTCTGATTCTTGTTTGTGTTTTTGATGCCAGAAGCAAGCTGTCGTCGCGTTTGCTTCCACCTTGTCCTATCCTGTCGGAGTCTGCCTGGCAGGTGCATCCTGCATTATACTAACGTTCTTTTTGTTCCATTGACTACGTTGGAAGAGGATTTATGCCATTCCTGTTTTTCATTAAAGAACTCTGTTTTCTGTTAAAACCGCTTTTGGGTCTTCACTCAAGTACATAACAGAAGAATCAGACCAAGAATGGACCCAGCGGCTCCGGACCCTTTTCACTCCGCCGTCGAGATCCAGGGAGCGATGCTAGGCAGACACGAGGAGGAATTGTCTGCTGCTCGACATGCCGTTGAGACCCTGGCCGTCCAAGTCTCCGACCTCACAAGACAGGTTCACCAACTCCACCTCGATCCACCGCCCACTTCCAGGGTTTCCGAGTCTCCGGAGCCCAGGATCAACAACCCGCCGTGTTACTCTGGGAGCCCACTGAGTGCCGCTCATTCCTCACTCAGTGTGATGTGGTGTTCTCTCTCCAGCCCAACACTTACTCCAGGAGCGCAGCCCGCATCGCCTACGTCATTTCTCTCCTTACCGGACGGGCGCGTGAGTGGGGCACGGCAATCTGGGAGGCGAGGGCTGAGTGTATTAACCAGTATCAGGACTTTAAGGAGGAGATGATACGGGTTTTTGACCGTTCTGTTTTTGGGGAGGAGGCTTCCAGGGCCCTGTCTTCCCTATGTCAGGGGAATCGATCCATAACGGATTATTCGATTGAGTTTCGCACTCTCGCTGCCTCAAGTGACTGGAACGAGCCGGCTTTGCTCGCTCGTTTTCTGGAGGGTCTCCTCGTCGAGGTTAAGGATGAGATCCTCTCCCGGGAGGTTCCTTCCAGTCTGGACTCCTTAATAGCTCTCGCTATTCGCATAGAGCGACGGTTTGATCTTCGTCGCCGAGCTCGAGGAAAGGAGCTCGCGTTCTCCGTTGCTCCCCTCTCCACATCACTGCCACCTGCCGCATCACTGCCACCCCCCTCCGCCGCCTCGGATGCTGAGCCTATGCAGCTGGGGGGTATCCGCATCTCGGCCAAGGAGAAGGAACGGAGAATCACCAATCGCCTCTGTCTCTACTGCGGCTCCGCTGGTCATTTTGTCACCTCATGTCCAGTAAAAGCCAGAGCTCATCAGTAAGAGGAGGGCTACTGGTGAGCGCAACTACTCAGGCCTCTCCTTCTGGATCACGCACTACCTTTCCGGTCCATCTCCGCTGGCCCGGTTCATCTGCTTCCTGCAGTGCCTTGATAGACTCTGGGGCGGAGGGCTGTTTTATGGACGAGACCTGGGCTCGGGAACATGACATTCCTCTCAGACAGTTAGGGGAGCCCACGGCCTTGTTCGCTTTAGATGGTAGTTCTCTCCCCAAGATTCAGCGTGAGACGCTGCCTTTAACCCTCACTGTCTCTGGTAATCATAGCGAAACCATTTCTTTTCTAATTTTTCGTTCACCTTTTACACCTGTTGTTTTGGGTCATCCCTGGCTAGTGCGCCATAACCCTTCTATTAATTGGTCTAGTAATACTATCCTATCCTGGAATGTTTCTTGTCATGTGACCTGTTTAATGTCTGCTATCCCTCCTGTTTCCTCTGTCTCTTCTTCACAGGAGGAGCCTGGCGATTTGACAGGGGTGCCGGAGGAGTATCACGATCTGCGCACGGTGTTCAGTCGTTCCAAGGCCACTTCTCTCCCTCCACACCGGTCGTATGACTGTAGTATTGATCTCCTTCCGGGAACTACTCCCCCCGGGGTAGATTATACTCTCTGTCGGCTCCCGAACGTAAGGCTCTCGAGGATTATTTGTCGGTTTCGCTCGACGCCGGTACCATAGTCTCCTCCTCCTCTCCCGCCGGAGCGGGGTTTTTTTGTTCAGAAGAAGGACGGGTCCCTGCGCCCATGCGTGGATTATCGAGGGCTGAATGACATAACAGTTAAGAATCGTTATCCGCTTCCTCTTATGTCTTCAGCCTTCGAGATCCTGCAGGGAGCCAGGTTTTTCACCAAATTGGACCTTCGTAACGCCTACCATCTCGTGCGCATCAGGGAGGGGGACGAGTGGAAGACGGCGTTTAACACTCCGTTAGGGCACTTTGAATACCGGGTTCTTCCTTTCGGCCTCGTTAACGCTCCAGCTGTCTTTCAGGCACTAGTTAACGACGTCCTGAGAGACATGCTGAACATTTTTGTTTTCGTTTACATGGACGATATCCTGATTTTTTCACCGTCTCTCTCGATTCATGTTCAGCACGTGCGACGCGTCCTCCAGCGCCTTTTGGAGAACTGTCTTTATGTGAAGGCTGAGAAGTGCACTTTTCATGCCGCCTCTGTCCCTTTTCTCGGTTCCGTTATTTCCGCTGAGGGCATTAAGATGGATCCCGCTAAGGTCCAGGCTGTCATTGATTGGCCCGTTCCTAAGTCACGCGTCGAGCTGCAGCGCTTTCTGGGCTTCGCTAATTTCTATCGTCGTTTCATCCGTAATTTCGGTCAGGTGGCAGCTCCCCTCACAGCCCTTACTTCTGTTAAGACGTGCTTTAAGTGGTCCGTTTCCGCCCAGGGAGCTTTTGATCTTCTTAAGAATCGTTTTACATCCGCACCTATTCTTGTTACACCTGACATCTCTAGTCAGTTTGTTGTTGAGGTTGACGCGTCAGAGGTGGGCGTGGGAGCCATTCTTTCTCAGCGCTCTCTCTCTGACGGCAAGGTCCATCCTTGCGCGTTTTTCTCTCATCGCTTATCGCCGTCAGAACGTAACTATGATGTTGGTAATCGCGAACTGCTCGCCATCCGCTTAGCCCTAGGCGAATGGCGACAGTGGTTGGAGGGGGCGACCGTTCCTTTTGTCGTTTGGACTGACCATAGGAACCTTGAGTACATCCGTTCAGCCAAACGACTTAATGCGCGTCAGGCTCGTTGGGCTCTGTTTTTCGCTCGTTTCGAGTTTGTTATTTCTTATCGTCCGGGCTCAAAAACACCAAGCCTGATGCTTTATCTCGTCTCTTCAGTTCTTCTGAGGTCTCCACCGACCCCGAGGGGATTCTCCCTGAGGGGCGTGTTGTCGGGTTGACTGTCTGGGGAATTGAGAGGCAGGTAAAGCAAGCACTCGCTCACACTCCGTCGCCGCGAGCTTGTCCTAGGAACCTTCTGTTCGTTCCCGTTCCTACTCGTCCGGCCGTTCTTCAGTGGGCCCACTCTGCCAAGTTAGCCGGCCACCCCGGCGTTCGGGGTACGCGCTTCCATTCGCCAGCGTTTCTGATGGCCCACTCGGGAACGTGACGCGCGTCGATTTGTCGCCGCTTGTTCGGTCTGCGCGCAGACTAAATCTGGGAACTCTCCTCCTGCCGGCCGTCTCAGACCGCTTCCCATTCCCTCTCGACCGTGGTCTCACATCGCTTTAGATTTTATCACCGGACTGCCTTCATCAGCGGGGAAGACAGTTATTCTTACGGTTGTCGATAGATTCTCTAAGGCGGCTCATTTCATTCCTCTCGATAAGCTCCCTTCTGCTAAGGAGACGGCTCAGATCATTATCGAGAATGTTTTCCGAATTCATGGCCTTCCGTCTGACGTCGTTTCCGACAGAGGCCCGCAGTTCACGTCTCAATTTTGGAGGGAGTTTTGCCGTTTGATTGGGGCTTCCGTCAGTCTCTCGTCCGGCTTTCATCCCCAGTCTAACGGTCAAGCCGAACGGGCCAATCAGACTGTTGGTCGCATTTACGCAGTCTTTCTTTTCGTACCCTGCGTCTTGGTCAGAACAGCTCCCCTGGGCAGAGTACGCCCACAACTCGCTTCCCTCGTCTGCTACCGGTCTATCTCCTTTTCAGAGTAGCCTCGGGTACCAGCCTCCGCTGTTCTCATCTCAGCTCGCCGAGTCCAGCGTCCCCTCCGCTCAGGCTTTTGTCCAGCGTTGCGAGCGCACCTGGAAGGGGGTCAGGTCGGCACTTTGCCGTAATAGGGCGCAGACTGTGAGGGCCGCTAATAAAGCGTAGGACCAAGAGTCCTAGATATTGTTGCGGTCAGAGAGTATGGCTCTCCACTCAGAACCTTCCCCTTAAGACAGCTTCTCGCAAGTTGGCCCCGCGGTTCATTGGTCCGTTCCGTATTTCTCAGGTCATTAATCCTGTCGCAGTGCGACTTCTTCTCCGCGCTATCTTCGTCGCGTTCACCCGGTCTTCCATGTCTCCTGTGTTAAGCCCGTTCTTCGCGCCCCCGCTCGTCCCTCCCCCCCCATCCTTGTCGAGGGCGCACCCATCTACAGGGTTCGTAAGATTTTGGACATGCGCCCTCGGGGCCGTGGTCATCAGTACCTAGTGGATTGGGAGGGGTACGGTCCTGAGGAGAGGAGTTGGGTTCCCTCTCGGGACGTGCTGGACCGTTCGCTGATCGATGATTTCCTCCGTTGCCGCCAGGTTTCCTCCTCGAGTGCGCCAGGAGGCGCTCGGTGAGTGGGGGGGGGTACTGTCATGTCTTGTTATGTCTGTTCCTGTCCTTTCTCTTCACTCTGTCTCTCTCTGCTGGTATTTTTAGGTTACCTTCTCTGTCTCTCTTTCTTCAGCTGTTCTACATCTCCCCTAACTAGCTCATTCACTCTTTCCCACCTGTTCTCCCTTCCCCCTCTGATTAGGTCTCTATTTCTCTCTCTGTTCCTGCTACTTTCAGTGTCTGATTCTTGTTTGTGTTTTTGATGCCAGAAGCAAGCTGTCGTCGCGTTTGCTTCCACCTTGTCCTATCCTGTCGGAGTCTGCCTGGCAGGTGCATCCTGCATTATACTAACGTTCTTTTTGTTCCATTGACTACGTTGGAAGAGGATTTATGCCATTCCTGTTTTTCATTAAAGAACTCTGTTTTCTGTTAAAACCGCTTTTGGGTCTTCACTCAAGTACATAACACCCGCAGGCGTTATGACCGCAATTTGAAGTTGTTGAAGAGTGATTGGCCCAAATACGTTCTTCTCCATTGAAAAACACCTTCTCCATTTTTACAATTTGGTGTTACAGGAAATGGTTTTATGTGGTTTTTCTCATTTATGTAAAATGAGTGTAATATGAAGTAGAGCTACATTTTTATTGAATTCTCAATAAATTCTTTACAACCTACAACAGGTTGCCCTTTTACAACCTACAACATTGCCCTTTTATGGTCTGATTCTTCAAATTCCACCTTTAATTTAACCTTTAATGTAACAACAGTGATAAGCAGTGCTTGGTAGCAGGGTCTTGGGAATAATATAAATTACATTTGTGGTAGACTGATGAAATTAGTGATGCTTTTGAATGATAAAGCATCAGTAAAAGAGACAAAGACAGATTTTTATTGTTGCTTTTTCAACTTTGGGATTCATTCCAATAGTAATTGAATGGCTTGAATAAACAACACCTGTATCACCCTTTGTGATAATCTGTGAGGGCATTGTCTTTCATCGTGCTCACCTGCAAACATCTGCAGTGCTGCTTGTGGCAACGTCATATTGCCGAGTCTAAGTTTGATAAGAACATTATTTCAATGCCTACATTTCACAAAGCCATTTCAAACTGTAAAGAACCTGTAGTCCTATTGGTTTCTCAGCAGCTTCCTTTGTACAGGGATGCTGACAAGTGCTCAGAACTCCAGACTTGCAATCTCAAAGAAAAACACCGTCCCCCTCCTTCTCACTTGCCTCTCACCACCACCACTACTTCTGTAGTGTTTGCTCTTGGGAAAGCTAATGCTCGTTCCAAAATGGACAAACATTCCCCTTTCCCCTCACTGAAGACTAGAGGTCAGGGGTTAGTCTGAGAATAGTACCTCCTAAGGCAGGCCTGGGCAATTATTTTCCATGGAGGGCCACGTTAGAATATATTTTTGCCATCGGGGCCAGAATCATATTACAGGATTATACATCATGTGTATGACTGTTGACAGATATATCTACTGTAAACAACATCCACATATGCTACTTATTTTACTTTTTTAAATGCACAGAAATAAACCACATCCATGCTCTCCTTATGGTAGGTATTTTCATTATTCAACATGCAATGAACTACACGGAGGGAAAAGTACACTGTGCATTCAAAAACACAGAGAGAGCTCAATATTACATTTCAACTACTCAGTCGGTGTGAGGAGTGAAGTCTCTGATGGGTATTTATTAGAGCAGTGAAGTCAGGTATAATTTCTGACGTCACTATGCACAGGATTGCTGAAAGGTGAGAGTCCGTAAGATATGATCTGTGCCTTGACTTATATTTCATCACTCAAAATGTCTGTTCACATACACTTCCTCACAAGTCCTCAACTGGCAGCTTCATTAAATAGCACCCGCAAAACACCAGTCTCTACATCAACAGTGAAGAGGCGTCTCCGGGATGCTGGCCCTCTCTGAATAACAAATGACTGAGCGGTGGTAGGCAGCAGCAGGCTGTTTATGACTTCAAGCCGATCAACTCGAGAGATTAGGCTGGCAATACTATCTATAGTGCCTATAAGAACATCAAATAGTCAAAGGTATATGAAATACAAATGGTATAGAGAGAAATAGTCCAATAATTCCTATAATAACTACAACCTAAAACCTCTTAACTGGGAATATTGAAGACTCATGCTTAAAGGAACCACCCTCTTTCATGTGTTCTCATGTTCTGAGCAAGGAACTTAAACGTTAGCTTTTTTTTATATAGTACATATTGCACCATTATTTCTTCTCTGTTTTTGCATTATTTAAACCAAATTTAACATGTTTCATTATTTATTTCAGACTAAATTGATTTTTATTTCTGCATTATATGAAGTTAAAATAAAATTGTTTGTTCAGTATTGTTGTAATTGTCATTTTTAGAAATATATACAGTGCTGTGAAAAAGTATTTGCCCCCTTTCTGATTTCTTATTTTTTTGCACATTCGTCACACTTAAATCCCAAGTAAACACAAATTACAGTTTTTAAGTGATAGCTTTTTCCCTTAATAAATAAAATTATCCGAACCTTCATGGCCCTATGTTACAAAGTAATTGCCCCCCCTTGTTAAGTCATACATTTACCTTTGTTAATCACATTCTTTGGAAAGCTGAGTTCATTTTCACTAGCCACACCCAGGCCTGATTACTGCCGGACTTGTTGAATCAAGAAATCACTTAAATAGAACCTGTCTGACAAAGTGAAGTAGGCCAAAAGATCTCAAAAAGCAAGACATCATGCCGCAATCCAAAGAAATTCAGGAACAGGTGAGAAACAAAGTAATTGACACCTATCAGTCTGGAAAGGGTTACAAAGCCATTTCTAACGCTTTGGGACTCCAGCGAACCACGGTGAGAGCCATGATCCACAAATGGCGAAAATGTGGAACAGTTGTGAACCTTCCCAGGAGTTGTCGGCCTACCAAAATTACCCCAAGAGCGCAGCGATGACTCATCCAAGAGGTCACAAAAGAACCCACAACATCATCTAAAGAACTGCAGGCCTCACTTGCCTCAGTTAAGGTCAGTGTTTATGACTCAACCGTAAGAAAGAGACTGGGCAAAAATGGCATACATGGCAGAGTTCCAAGACGAAAACCACTGCTGACCAAAAATAACATAAAGGCTCGTTTCACTTTTGGCAAAAAACATACTTTTGGGAAAGTATTGTGTGGACTGATGAGACACAAGTTGAACTTTTTGGAAGGTGTGCATCTGGCGTAAAAGTAACACAGCATTTCAGAAAAAGAACATCATACCAACAGTCAAATATGGTGGTGGTAGTGGGATGGTCTGGGGCTGCTTTCCTGCTTCAGGACCTGGACGACTTGCTGTGATTGATGGAACCATGAATTCTGCTCTATACAAAAAAATCCTGAAGGAGAATGTCCGGCCATCAGTTCGTGACCTCAAGCTGAAGCGCACTTGGGTTCTGCAGCAGGACAATGATCCAAAACACACCAGCAAGTCCACCTCCTGAATTGCTTTAAAAAAAATGAAGGTTTTGGAGTGGCCTTGACAAAGTCCGGACTTGAATCCGATTGAGATGCTGTGGCCTAAAAAAGGCAGTTCATGCTCGAAAACCCAGAATTAAAACAATTCTGTAAAGAAGAGTGGGCCAAAATTCCTCCACAGTGATGTGAAAGACTCATTGCGATAACTGGCAAACGCTTGATAGCAGTTGTTGCTGCTAAGGGTGGCACAACCAGTTATTAGGTTTAGGGGGCAATTACTTTTTCACATAGGGCCATGAAAGTCCGGATAGCTTTTTTTCCTTACTAAATAAAATCATCATTTTAAAAACTGTATTTTGTGTTTACTTGTGTTATCTTTGTGTAATATTTAAATTTGTTTGATGATCTGAAACACTTAAGTGTGACAAATGTGCAAAAAAAAAAAGAAATCAGGAAGGGGGCAAATACTTTTTCATAGCAGTGTATGTATGTATGTATGAATGTATGTATGAATGTATGAATGAATGAATTGGCTGATTTTAATCGGTATCAGCGTTGAAAAATCATAATCTACTGACCTCTACACAACATGGCTCATTTTTAGAACACATTTACAGACCACCTCCCTCCTGATGACTAATGCAATGCAGAAAAATAATTTTCTGATCTGGGTTCAGCTCACCTACTTGATCTTGTATCCTTTTCAAAAGGCCAATGTTTTTTCCTGTCAAGTTTGTGCACTTACCAGTGGTCAAACTGGATAACTTCTCAAAACTCAGTCCCAGCTTTGCCACACACTTATTAACCTCCTCCAAAAAATATTTTCCTGTGGTTGTGCTCTTCATTGGCTGCACTGAAGCAAGCTACTCTGTCATTTCAAAGTCTGGGGTTATGCCTCGGAAGAATATCAACAACTGCGCCGTGTCACATGCATCACTGCTCTCATCCAGGGCCAAGGAGAAATAGGTGAAATCCTTTACCTTGTCTTTCAACTGTTGTTCCATATTCTCTGTGATGTCCTCAACACGCTGTATCACTGTTTGTCTTGACAGGGAAACATTTTCAAACAGCTCTTTCTTGTCGGGGAAAAGAATTGCTGCAGAGAGAAACCTTTTTTTTAATGAATTCACCCTCAACAAATGGCTTGCTATGTTTAGCAATTTTGTGGGACAGTACATAGCTAGCTCTCGCAATTCCGTTGTTTGTCGAATGCAGCTTTGTGAAAAGTCCTTGCTGCTTTTGCAACTATTTCGATGCACTTGCCCTCTGCTCAGAAGACATATTCCTATACTTCTCTGCATGCTTTGTCTGGAAGTGTCGGGACAAGTTGTAGTCTTTCAAGACAGCAATGTGCTCTTTGCACACTAAGCACACAGCTTTCCCTGATACCTCAATAAAGAAATATTTCATTGTCTACTTTCCTTTTCTTTGACTTATTTTTGTGCAATTTCTAGTTGGCTACTATTTGTAACTGTGATATGTGGGCCAGCCTCTTAGTCACTGTCTGTCCTTGTGCAGTTTCTATTTATATGCACCTTCAAAATAAATGTCCCACAAGCGGTGGGAGTTAAATCATTCCACAAAGGCGTGTATTCATTGGGCTTTTCATTTGTATAACAAATAAATTTTTCTAAACTTTACAATCGCAAATGTTTTGTGTGATCTGAGCATGATTCTGCGGGCTGTATTTAATCAGGTCGCGGGCCCGCAAACGGTCCCTAGGCCAGCCTTTTCCCAGGCCTGTACTAAATATGATTGAGTTCCCCTTGGTCTTCTTACTGTGGTAACTACAGTTTTAGCATAGCTTAATTTGGCTACATGCAGTTTTCGGAGCGGAAAACTATAATATAGATTTTTGGGTTGATATGGGTCCCATATTGGTTGATATGCATTGACTGACATTCAGTGACATTCTGTAGGGATATTTATTGAAGGAATATGAGTGACTGACTTCATCTATAGCTACAACTATGAAAATAAACAGACTGCTTTTTGAATACCCTCTGTGGTGCAAAGGAAATAACAAACCACATAACCTGCTGGAATGGAAAGATTCAAATCAGTGTACCAACAGAATGTCCTTATGTTCACCTTAGATTGTGACAGCAGCTTCCTGTGGAGGCAGAGCAGTAGCAGCCAGTAATAACGTCACACACTGACAAGCTGGGAGGATTTCATGCAGTGTATTTTTAACCATGCAAACTCTGGCTGGTAACAAATTGTTTGGTTTGAGCATGGAGATGTTTGGGGTGGAACAATATTGGTAGGGCTTTGGATCAGAAGATAGTCTGTCACAAACAGCATGTAGTAATGTCACCACAATAGTCCCAGCAGCCATATACAGAAGGTGTTGAGTTTCTCAGTGTCAATACAGAGGTGGTAGCAGAGTCTGCGGTGTCTGCCTGTCACACATCCAGCTCCTCACAGAGAGTGCATGGGGTTATGGCACCACATCCACACTACACCCTTTGTTCATGGTCCAAATCCACCCTAATTTTGGAGGTGACCCGCTGCTCCCCAGATTAAGTTATGAATCACCCCCTTAATCCTGGCTGACAAGGAGTCTGTGTGAAGTGGAGAGGTGGACTTCTGCTTCGTGTCATCCACTAACAGATAGCATAAATCATTCTCTTAAACGCTGCATTAAGTATTACTCATTCTCAGCGCTGTTACACAGTTCGCCTGGCCACTGCAAAGTGTGATTAATGGTGTCAGAGATTTGAGGAGCCATGCTCGCTGGAGCCCCCTCCCCTTTACCCAGCATCTCGCGCCTCCACTTCCAGGACTGTGATCTCAGAAAGGTGGCCAGACGGATCAATCCAGATCATTTGCAATTTTCTTTCTTCCTTGAAAGATGGAGCACCTGAACTTAGTCTCATTACCATCACACTCTTACTGCTGTGTGGAGGAAATGTTGACTTTGGCTACTGTATGTTTGTTTGGTTTTAGAAATGTATGTTGTAGCTGGTTTGCTTTGTGAATATCTTCATTATATCCAATTGCTTTGACAGGGGGATTTAATCATGATAATGTCACATTTCTAGAAGATAAACAATACTCAGAATTTAAGAAGATGCCCTTCAAGGACACTCAACACACATATATACAGTATAATCACAGCGGAAAAAAGTTTCAAGCTTATGATGATATTTTTATTGACGTGTTCTTTCAGTCCTGCCCCTGGCACCAATTTCGGCACACATTATGATGTGGTCAGCTGCTTTGTCAGTGTGTATTATCTCTGTGCCAAAACTGTGACCACTTCTAAGTGTTAGCGCTCTGACAACTCCCATCCCTTTTTACATAATCAAACAAACGGGGTTTGTTTACATAAACTGTGCCTGCATCTCCTACACTGTGAATAGTTATGCCAGACAGTTATGCCAGAGGCCAGACAGGCTTTACACTCTGACTTCCAGGACTGTAGGCTTAACTGTCACTGTTGCTCCTTCTTCTCAGCCCACATGCATCTTGTTCGCTTCAGTTAACTTCCGTTTTCCTCTCTTCACGGAAAGAGTTTTGCTAAAGAGGAGGAGATTGTTGGAAATGCCCAGGGACTTTATCTGTGCTTTGCTATTGTACATTTTACTGGTTTTAATGATCTCATTGGCCAGAATCTGTGATTTCTACTCTGTTTTATTTATTTTTTATTTAACCTTAATTTAACTAGGCAAGTCATTTAAGAACAAATTCTTATTTTACAAAGATGGCTTACCTCGGCCAAACCCTCCCCCCGATGTAGTGCTTTAGACCGCTGCACCACTCGGGAGCCCAAATGTCATTGGGTGAAGGCAGGTTTCTCTTAATATGAAGCACTCTATTGCCCAAATCCAACTTTATTTGTTACATGCGCCGAATACAAAATGCTTACTTACAAGCCCTTAACCAACAGTGCAGTTCAAGAAAGAGTTAAGAAAATATTTACCAAATAAACTGAAGTTAAAAAAATATATATTTAAAAAAATAACACAAAGTAACAATAATGAGGTTATATAGTCAATGTGCGGGGGTACAGGTGAGTCGGGGTAACATGTACATGTAGGTAGGGGTGAACAAACAGCGAGTAGCAGCAGTGTAAAAACAAATGGAGGGGGGGTGTCAATGTAAAGGTTATTTTTACCCCCATTACTTTTTTTGTTGTTATTGTGTACACTCTTAGAAAAAAAGGTGCCATCTAGAACCTAAAACAGTACCAAAAAGGGTTCTTCTATGGGGACAGCCGACCAATCCTTTTGGAACCTTTTTTGTTGTTGTTGAGTGTAGCTCAAGTGTAGCTCAACTGATGTTTAGTGGCAGGACTTGCTTTTTCAAAACTATTTTTTGCCTCACCCCTCCTCCCCTCTCTTGCCACCCTTGCCCCTTGGTGCCTTAACTCTGCTCAGCTCTTTGCCAGTGCCCTTCCATTGATGCTAATGTGAGGCGAAGGGACATTTGCCCCCCCCCCCACAGAAGCCTGGTATCCCGCCTCAGCTACGGCCTCCTCCGCTGCTACTGGGACCATAGACCCAGAGACAGTGCTGATGTGATCATGCATGCGAGTGTTAGGGATGATAGATGTAATTATGCTCTCCGACTACAGCCGTCTGAGACAAAGTGCCAGGAACATGTTACTCTGCCTCCCCATGGATGCACCATTAGTGAAATCAAGCCCTGCACTGTCATATTCTGTCCTGACTTCAGTTGATGATGGGCAGGCGAGTTGGTGCTGGTTCGGTCCAGTCTAAGCTGTTTCTCCTCAAAAATACTTGTCAGAGAAGTTGAGAGTTGAGTCTCTCTCTCTCACACACAATATTCTATAAAAGTTATTGCTGTCACATAGGTTGTTTTTTTCATTTTAGCCTCAAATCTGCTCTGTGATGCATCTATTCTTCAGTTTTATTGTAAAGCATTTTCAACTGTCCTAGTCCTGATGTCCTAGTTTCCATCCATTATAAGTTCTTGTTTAAGATATGGATGAGGAGGACTTACACTCTGTCTTGTGTGCTAGCCTCATGTGACATCATGGAACCTTTTGACTCCTCTAATGTTATAACCGCTATGGTGAGCCGAAGCAGAAGAACATTAATGAATAAAGTTAAGACATTCTCATGTTTCGCCAAGACCCTAAGGCTCTATAAGCAATTAACCTTCAAAGATAATCCCTGAGAAGTTACTGGACTTTATCTCCTCCCCTCAATGTCGGCACTCTTGATGTGTGCTTTCGCAATTAGGCCATGGACACACTTCGCTATTTCTGGTTAATGCCTGAGTGCTCAAACCATAAGACAGCCATCAGCTTCCCGAGCCAGAAATTGTGGCTAAGTGTGGTATGGTGATGTCGGGCAAGGCCTTGTTGTGGCATTAATGAGGACTAATCGGCTTTATATGTGGATACTGCAGACAAAGCTAATTAGCAATGGGCTTTGAGATGACAGAGATCAAGCACAAACAACACAAATGACAATTCTTACATTGATAGATTTAATCAATAATTTATTTTGACAGTGGTGTAAATGCGTAATTACTAGGCTATACTGTATCGCCTGTCAGTAAATACGCCAAATTCAAACTACAGAAATATCAATATTCAACATTGAAGAAAATCTAGATTTAATACATCAAAATAACACATCAAAATAAACTTCTTGTTAATCCAACATAATCCAGTTGATGTTTCAGATTTCAAAAAGGCTTTATGGCGAAAGGAGACAATGTGATTATCTGAGGACAGCACCCCACACACAAACACATGAAAATAATTTTTCAACCAGGCAGGTGCGACACAAAAGTCAGACAAGTCAGTAAAGAACAAATTCTTATTTTCAATGATGGCCTAGGAACAGTGGGTTAACTGCCTGTTCAAGGGGCAGAACATCAGATTTTAACCTTGTCAGCTCGGGGGTTTGAACTTGCAACCTTCCGGTTACTAGTCCAACACTCTAACCACTAGGCTAAATGCCTTACCTTTGAATATCTTCTTTTTACAATCCCAAATGTCTCACTGACACAATAAATGGTCGTTTTATTTGATAAATTCCTTCTTTATATCCCCAAAATGTCAATTTATCTGGCACCTTTGATTCAGAAATACATGGGTTCCAACTTTCCCAACATGACTACAGTTTAATAAATTACCTAAAACTTGGTCCAAACATTTCAAGCAACGTTCCTAATCCAACCTCAGGCATCCTAAAATGTAAATAATTGATACATTTAAGATGGGATAAACTGTTTCTAATACCAGATGATAAAAACAATGTGAAGTGCGCTCCAGTTCACGTGCACCAAAATAGTAGGGACCTTCAGAGTGACACATGGAATGAATAGCACTACTTCTTAATTTCTCAAAAGAAAAATATCGACCAATTTCTAAAGACTGTTGACATTTAGTGGTCGATTTTATACTCCTGTCAGTAATGGGTGTGGGTGAAATAGCTGAATCCACTAATTTGTGTATATATATGTATGTATGTATGTATGTATGTGTGTGTGTGTGTGTGTGTGTGTGTGTGTGTGTGTGTATATATGTATGTATGTATATATATATATATGTGTGTGTGTATATGTATATGTATATGTATATATATATATGTATATATATATATATACATATACATATACATATACATATATATATATATATATATATATATATTTATGTATATTTATATATATATATTATTCTTTGTACAAGCTTAGGTACAAGATCTGTAGGATTTTCTACAGATATTATGAAGCGACAGCAAAAAAGAAGAAAAACATGCATTAACTCCCCTATTTTTAGATCCCTATCCATGTTACTACAATTCAATAGCAATGGGACACATACTATAACTATTGGAGGTAGTGTATGGATCTAAGGCTTTTAATCTTCCATCAGATCTGTGTCTTTTGGAACCCCTCCACAGCTTATTTCACTCTTATTGGTGCCTTAAAGTACAGTGTGTCTACATGTCCAGATTAAAATGCTAAATGACCTTCCTTTAAACATGATTGCTTGTCACTGTGATGCTAATTGTCTTATCTGATGAGGAAAATAACAACTTGTGTTGGAATGAGACAATTTAATTTGAAACGACTGTCCATGTCCCCACTGTAGAAACATTTACATTTGTTTTTGGTAATGCGTGTGGGGTCCCGAGTGGTGCAGCGGTGTAAGGCACTGCATCAGTGCTAGAGGCTTCACTACTGATCCTGGTTTGATGCCAAACTATCACAACCGACTGTGATTGGGTGTCCAATAGGGCGACGCACAATTGTCCCAGCGTCGTCCGGATTAGGGTTTGACCGTGGTAGGCCGTCATTGTAAATACTAAATTGTTCTTAACGGACTTATAAATATAAAATAAAACATTCTAGTTTAATTTGGTGATGGCACATGGGTCAGACTGTCTCTTTTCACACTCAGGAGAATGACTGCCGGTTCCACTGCCTAAATTAGGAGTGAGTTAATGAGTCCATGCCTTGTATTATTGCAACAGGAGAGAGCCTCTGTGTTCTTACAAGACAATGGCCTTGTCCGAATGCCCATACTTGTTCTAAATAGTGGGCTGATTGGGTATGCGAAAATATACATTTATATACAGTATTATGTGGAATTTAGAAGATTGAGTATGCTTAAAATGCCAGGATGTCATACTCATTTCTGCTTTTTATTTAGTATTTGTATTTATTTGGGATCCCCATACTCTTCCTGGGGATCCAAACATATTAAAGCACTTACATTACATATAAAAGATAAAACAGTACATCATATAACATTATTACACCACTACATATCGACAATACAAAATGTTTAAAACCACCATACAACAATATAACTATGCATGTGTCTGTACCTTTGTGTGTGTCTCTTCACAGTCCCTGTTGTTCCATAAGGTGCATTTTTACAATTTTTTTTTCTTTATTTTGTATCTGATTCAACTGCTTGCTGCTGTTACCTGATGTAGAATAGAGTTCCATGTACTACTGTGGAATAGAGTTCCATGTAGTCATGGCTCTATGTACTACTGTGCGCCTCCCATAGTCTGTTTTGTACTTGGTGACTGAAGAGACCTCTGGTGGCATGTCTTGTGGGGTATGCATGGATGTCCATATTTTAAACCGACAGCTCGGGACATTCAGCTTGTCAACACCTCTTACAAAAACAAGTAGTGATGAAGAAAATCTCTCTTCCACTTTGAGCCATGAGAGATTGACATGCATTGATTGACCTGTTAAGGCTATGCACAATACTGCCCCCTTTGGAGGAATTGCGTGCCCATAGTAAACAGAAAAAAAAAATGTCCAAAATTGCTAATATATGCATATAATAATAATAATTGAATAGAAAACACTCTAAAGCTTCTAAAACCGTTCGAATTATGTCTGTATGTAAAGCAGAACTCACAGGGCAGCCATTCTCCCAAACTCTCTCTCTCATCAGGAAAGTTACCCCAACTTTGACGTCATCGCCCCCACCCTTCCCAACCAGCTACGGATCTGGAATCAGTTTCTGTTTGTTCGGCTGGATGTGTCCGTTCAATAGAGCGAGTAATGGGGAAAATCCCGCGAGCTTTGACCGGTTGGCGGGCAAAATTGTGACGTGTCACTGGAAAATATCTGTGCGTCCTGGCGCAATTGTATACAGCCTAGTCTTTTGTTCCATTTCGTCTGAGGAGAGTTGCGTTCATTCGGTCGAATCGCCAATTGTTTTGTACGTTAATAACATCCTAAAGCTTGTATCTGCACTTAGTTCGACCAGTTTAGTCGACATATAATATGTCATTTTGAAGTTTTGATGCGTAATTTTTGGTAGCATTCCAGCTGGAACTTGTAGCATATGCTAATACAAAGACACACAAATTGAAACCAAACAATGTTTTGGGTAAGTATGACTTCTTCCACTACATTCTGATTGAAGACCATCAAAGGTAAGGGAATATTTATGTTGTAATGTTGTGTTTCTGTTGACTCCAAAATAGCGGAGGAATATTGCTTATGTCTGAGTGCCGTCTCAGATTAGTGCCTAGTGAACGAATTCTGTAACGTTAAAAATAAATGTAACACAGCGGTTGCATTAAGAAGCAGTGTATCTTTCTAACTATATGTAGAACATGTATATTTAGTCAAAGTTTATGATGTGTATTGCTGTTATCTGGCGTTATCTGGCGGAGCTATGTATAATTTCTCAGGACATTTTTGTAGCATTTTTTGAACATGGCTCAATATAAACGGAGATTTATGGATATAAATGGCATATTATTGAAAAAAACAAATGTACTGTGTAACATGTCCTATTACTGTCATCTGATGAAGATTTTCAAAAGGTTAGTGAATTATTTTTCTTTTAATCCTGCATTTGTGATTGTGTCTTTTGCTTGACAATATGTAGCCATATTGTATGTGTCGTGGTGGTAAAACATTTTTAGAAATCTGACTAACTGGGTAGATGAACAAGGTGTTTATCTTTCATTTGAGCTATTGGACTTGTTAATGTGTGGAGGTTAAATATTTCTAAGAATATTTTTGCATTCTGTGCGCCATCTTTTGAGTTGAGCTTGGGGGGGGGGTGCCCTTGGGGAACGTGAACGTGTAACGTGATGTCGTGTTAGCTCTCCGTATACTTTTAAGGGCCAGCCGTGTTGAGTCCCTCTTTGTGGCAACTGACCACACTACTGAACAGTAGTCTGTCTAGCTGTGACAAAACCAGGGCCTGTAGGACCTGCCTTGTTGATAGTGTTGTTAAGAAGGCAGAGCAGCGCTTTATTATGGACAGACTTCTCCCCATCTTAGCTACTGTTGTATCAATATGTTTTGACCATGACAGTTTACAATCCAGGGTTACTTAAAGCAATTTCGTCACCTCAACTTGCTACATTTCCACATTATTCATTACGAGATGTTGTTGAGGTCAAGGGTTTAGTGAATGATTTGTCCCAAATACAATGCTTTTAGTTTTGGGAATATTTAGGGCTAATTTATTCATTGCAAAACTAACTGCAGCTCTTTAAGTGTTCCAGTCATTTCAGTTGCTGTAGTAGCTGACGTGTTGAGTCATCCGCCTAAATAAACACACTGACTTTACTCAAAGTTGTTAGTAAAGATTGAAAAAAGTAGGGGGCCTAAACAGCTACCCTAGGGAATACCTGATTCTACCTGGATTAGGTTTGGGAGGCTTCTACTAAAGAACACCCTCTGTGTTTTGTTAGACAAGTAAACTCTTTATCCACATTTATAATAGGGGGTGTAAAGCCATAACGCATACGTTTATCCAGCAGCAGACTATGATCGATAATGTCAAAAAGCTGCACTGAAGTGTAACAAAACAGCCCCCACAATCACTTTATCAATTTCTCTCAGCCAATCATCAGTCATTTCTATAAGTGCTGTGCTTGTTGAGTGTCCTTCCCTATAAGCGTGCTGAAAGTCTGTCAATTTGTTTATTGTGAAAAAGCATTGTATCTGGTCAAACACCATTTTTTCCCCCCAGAAGTTTACTAAGGGTTGGTAACAGGCTGATTGGTTGGCTATTTGAGCCATTAAAGGGGGCTTTACTCCTCCAGGTAGTGGAATGACTTTAGCTTCCCTCCAGGCCTGAGGGCACACACTTTCTTGTAGGCTTAAATTGACGACGCGGCAAATAGGAGTGGCAATATCGTCTGCAATTATCCTCAGTCATTTTCCATCCAGATTGTTGATAGACAGCAATAATTGTTTCACCTCTTCCTCACTGACTTTACGGAATTCAAAAGTACAATTCTTGTCTTACATAATTTGGTCAGATATACCTGGATGTGTAGTGTCAGCGTTTGTTGCTGGCATGTCATCCCCAAGTTTGCTTATCTTGCCAATGAAAAAGTAATTAATGTAGTTGGCAATATCAGTGTGTTTTCTGATGAATGAGCCATCTGATTAAATTAATGATGGAGCCGAGTTAGCTTTTTTCCCCCAAATTTCATTGAAGATGCTCCAAAGCTGTTTACTATCATTCTTTGTATAATTTATTTTTGTTTCATAGTATAGTTTATTTCGATTTTTAGTTAGTTTAGTAACATTTTTTGTTTGTATTATTCCCCGCAAACCCTACTGACCCTCCCCTAATTGGACTAAACTAATAAATGACACTTAGGCTTCTACTTCCAGCTTATACATACTTTATGCATTTTACAGACACAATATATTATAAAATAGTTCTATTTGGTTTGTTTTTTGCCCTATTTCAGATGTCCATCCAGTTCTATTTGCCATATATTTGTAACTGTGCTATTTCACAAAAATTCTGAACCTATATAAATTTCAGACCCCCGTATGTTTTACATTTGTTATCTTGTTATTAGTCCCACTCTTCAGCTCCATTCAACTCCTCCCATCTATCTCTTAACACCACCCATATTGGATTTATATTTGCCATATATTTTTCAACTGTGCTGTGATGCTTCACAAAAGTTCTGAACTTTTCTATTCTCATAGTTTCTACAGATTGTAAATTAAAGATACATTTTTTTTGCTAAAATAATTATATTATTGATTGATTTGACTATGAATTTTCAAATCACCTAATTTTGCTACGTGTAGGCATTAGATCTAGGTAAATGTTCTCCAGCCATTCCAGGACCTGTGACCAAAAAGTAGCTAAATATGGACAGTGCCAAAATAAATTATCCAATGTTTCTGCCTCCTCGCAGCAAAATCTGCGGAGCTGGGAAGGTTGTATCTCCCATATATAAAACATTATATTGGTTGCAAGAATTTTCTATAATAATTCAAATGTAAAAATTGAAGTTTTGAATCCGGTTTCGTTTTGCGTGTCATTTCATAAACCATGTGTGATGGAATCAGTACATTGTCAGTCTCTTCACAACTATTTTGCAATGTTTATGGCACAGCTGTACATTTTTGGGTCCTGAAATGAAATTGGTATATATTTTTATGTATCACAATTTTCTTTAACCAATTTTGGTCTTTAATGCTGGCCCGACAGACAAGATCCTGACTTTTTACCCCTTCCACTTGCCTCTATCATTTTTGCGCTAATGCTGCAATTAGTTGGTTATAATTCTAGGGGGAGCATACATTTCCATATATCTGTCAGCTGCATGTGTGACACAACTCCACCAGTCCTATTTATGATATTGTTTACAAAGATTCTACTTAAAAACATTTTTTTTAAATGTGGGCCTCCCGGGTGGTGCAGTGGTCCAGGGCACTGTACTGCAGCGCCAGCTGCGCCACCAGAGACTCTTTGTTCTCGCCCCCAGGCTCTGTCGTAACCGGCCGCGACCGGGAGGTCCGTGGGGCGATGCACAATTGGACTAGCGTCGTCCAGGTTAGGGAGGGTCTGGCCGGTAGGGAAATCCTTGTCTCATCGCGCACCAGCAACTCCTGTGGCGGGCCGGGCGCAGTGTGCGCGAACCAAGGTTGCCAGGTGCACGGTGTTTCCTCCGACACATTGGTGCGGTTGGCTTCCAGGTTGGATGGCGCTGTGTGAAGAAGCAGTGCGGCTTGGTTGGGTCGTGTATCGGAGGACGCATGACTTTCAACCTTCATCTCTCCCGAGCCCGTACTGGCACGTACGGGAGATGAGACAAGATAGTAGCTACTAAACAATTGGATACCACGAAATTGGGAAGAAAAAGGGGTAAAATTCACACACACACACATTAAAAATGTAATACAGTTCAGTTGCTATGAGCATAAATACTGACATGTCATGAACAGTGTGTAATGGTTTCCCTACAACCGCATCATCTTTTCACTCTTCTATTGACGGCAGACCCTGCATTGTAACTCTTCATTATTGAAAGGACCCACAAGTAAGCATTTCACAGTTAATCTACACCTGTTGTTTACGAAGTATGTGACAAATAAAGCAACATTTCTCAACCACTATTCTGCCTTCTTTTGTTGTTGGGTTTGTCCTCCCTTGATACACAATGTCTACATCTACCTCAGTAACTTTAGTATAGATTAGTGTGAATCTAGCCCATAGCTAAAGGTTTAATCTTTACTGTGGCAATTTGTAGACCTGCCACTTCACAGGACACTGTATGCTGTTGACCATGCCGCAGATATGCGTAAAACCATTCATGAGCAAACATGCAGTTGCACTGAATCGTGCTAAACGTTTCAGTTACAGCTAGACACCAGCCTGGATGTAGCAGGGAAAAGCACCAGACACCAGTCTATGAATTTGTGAAATCATTGTAGATAAGCAAAAATGAAAGTTGTGGGAAAGTATGCCTGTCTAGTCAAGTTTCTTAGTTCGAGGGCCTCTGTATAACTTCTAGTTCTCTCCTCATGGGCCCTATAATTTCAGTGAAATATTTATGGCGGAGTTGAAACATGCCTGCAGTGTCTTCCCCCAGCAAGAGTGATCCACTGGGGCATGATCAGAACTAAAGTACTGCAGGGGGCAGACATATTGGAAGGCTATGCATATCAGGAATCAAGGTAAGACCCACATGCAGACTGTCGAAGTAACAATGTTTATTGTAGCAACAGAGGCAGGCAAAGACGGGTAAAGGCAGGCGGGTCGGTAATCCAGCGTAAGGCAAAGGTACAGGTCGGCAAGCAGACAAGCAGAGAAGTCAGGCGGACGGGTACAGGATGAGGACAGGCAAAGGTTAAACCAGGAGGACGAGAAAAGAGAAGCTGGGAAATGATAGGAGCTGACAGGAAAAACCCTGGTAAGCTTGAACAAACAAGACAACCTGGCAAAAAACAGACAGAACACCGGTATAAAAACACAGGGGATAATTAGGAAGATGTGCGACAACTGGAGGGAGGTGGAGATAAGCACAAGGACAGGTGAAACAGATCAGGGTGTGACAGTACCCCCCCTCTAGGGACGCCACCTGGCGTTCCACCTGGGCGCATACCTGGTTGACTGGGGTGCCGGCGATGAGGGCCGGGTCCAAGATGTCTTTAGCACCTCTCCTCCGGGCCATGACCTGACTGACTTCAGGCAATGAGTGTGGCAGGACGGACTCCAGCCCACGATGACACCAGTAGCCCAGTCAATGGAGGGATTGTGTCGCTGGAGCCAAGAGAATCCCAATACCACGGGAATCTGCGGAGACTCAACCGGCAGAAATTGAATAGTCTCGCTGTGGTTCCGACACTCATAGGTTGACGGAGGTGGTCTGGTGGGTGACCCTGGCTATAGAGTGTCTGACCAGCACTCTAATACCCATGGGAATGGAGAGGGGTTGAGTGGGGATGCCAGGGTAACGTCTATGAGACTCACATCAGCCCCCGAGTCGGAGTACCTCGAGAGACTTGGACTGGTCAACCCACAGCAGGGTGGCATGGAGAGGGAGGCAAGTAAGGGGAGAACAATAATTCTCTTTCAGACCCGCTAGGTCTCTTGAAGGGACAGGTCAACACAAAATGACCGGCAGTACCGCAATACAGACAACTGTGTCTCAAGTCTGCATATGCGGTCAGCTGGGGACTGCCTAGTCCTGCCGAGCTGCATGGGCTCGGGAAGAGGTGAATCTGCGGTCTCCTGAGGGACTCGGGTAAGCTCGGATCCTCTCAGGGACATACATGCCGGGGACTTCCGGAGTTCATCAGCTGCAAGGTGGGATCCCTGAGTGAGTGATTGGGACTGCAATCTAATTTCTTCTCCCTCCTACGTTACCGTAGCCGACCAGCTATCCAGATGGTTAAAGCGATGAGTGAGTCGAGATCTGTCGGTAGTTCTCGGGCTACCAGCTCATCCTTTACCTCCTCCGATACGTGTCAAACAGCGCTTCCGGGTTCCAGGTACCCTCCGCTGCTAGCGTGCAGAACTCCACCGCATAGTCTGCCACACTGAGGGTGTCCTGTTGAATAGTGCTTCCGAGTTCCAGGTTCCCTCCGTTGCTAGCGTGCGGAACTCCACCACATAGTCTGCCACACTGAGAGGGTCCTGCCGAAGTTGGAGTAACTTCCGGGCAGCCTCTCTCCCGGACAAAAGAGCCTCGAACACCTTTCTCACCGGGATCAGGACAGGCAAAGGTCAAAAATCAGGAGGATGAGAAAAGAGAGACTGGGAAACAATAGGAGCTGACAGGAAAAATGCTGGTAAGCTTGAACGAACAAGACGAACTGGCAATAGACAGAACACCGGTATAAATACACAGGGGATAATTGGGAAGATGGGTGACACCTGGAGGGGGGTGGAGACGAGCACAAGGGACGTGTGAAACAGATCGGGGCATGACAATGCATGCTGATGTGTATTCTTCAAACGATAAATAGGATTGTAGCATGCATTTATACTATTGACTTTGAAAATATCAACAAAACAATAACATTTATCAGATTTTTTTCATAGCATTTGTGAAAATATATAATCAGTCGATAATCCTGTTTATGGTTTATCTTGAATTACAGAATGTAACTAATCTATTTTAAATTACAAATCATAATTTGTTTTATGAGATCTCAGATCTGACAAATGAAGTAAGACCCTCAGATGAAGTAAGACCCTTAGCTCACTGGCCAATGGCGATACATCGTCCAGTGCCAAAGCTTTGCTCAGCATCTTCTAGATCTAGTTTATTTTTTCTAATCTGGAGTTTATTCGAAATCCCCAACATAGTCTGCTCAGCAGAGAAATATTTTCAAAAGACAATTAGAAGGGAGTGGAATAGAACCTTCCCATGGCAAACTTCATGCACTTTGCTTTGCTTTGATAAGGTTAAAATATTATGCTGGAGGAGTGAAGCCCTAACCGTGAACATGAAACGTAGAACATGAAAACAGGAATAACATCTCCCTCAGTCTTACTGTTTGCTTTAGTGTATATAAATAGTTGTTTAGTGTACACAAAGGTGTGACAGGCCTAAAACCAAAACCTTCATTTCGGCACTCCACACTTTCGTATAACTCAATGTAATATTTTGTACTTTGTGTGCCTAGAAAACCCCCAAATTTGTTATTTTTGGTTTTTAAACTTTTTGAAGTCCAAAAGGCAATACACTGATAACACAGTCGCAGGACTCGTAGTTATACTATTGGCATTCAAACAATAACAATAGTAGTCTACATGGGATCAATTATTTATTATTTATTTCTAATCTTCACAACTGTCGTGTTATGGGGCATCTCAAGGCTGCTGTGTCACCTGTCTGTCATGGTGTGTAACAAGGCCAATGCTGGGGTCATTCAGCTCTTACAGAGGCCCCTCAGTCTTTAATTAGCCAATTAATCCCGGAAATAAAAATACAGATGTCTACCAAGCTGGTTGCCACATGTTCCTTGTGCTCCATATTTATTGATGGCCACCTGTTGTGCTTTTGAATTTCATTCTTTGCTGGGCATTTGTCTTCATATGATTTCTAATCTCTGTTATGGGTACACATCTGTGGAGGGCACCCTGCCTCAAGATGGCATCTATGGACAAATTGAATTGATTTCAGCCGGCTACATGATATGTGTTAGTGTTTCGGACAGTGTGAATGTGTCAGAAAGGGAAAGAGAGGGGTAGAAAGCAACAGAGTAGAAGGGATAGTGGTAGAGAAATGATTTTCAGGCCTGTTCGAGTGAGAAAGCTGACTGGTGAGCGTTTGACTCTTTGAAGTGAAGAGGGGCTTCTTGGGGTGAGTGCTGGCCTGTGCTTCAGCTTTCACCTCTCACACAGGGCTCAGAGGCCTCTCCCCCACCTGGACATCAAACACTGACCCCTGCTGGCCTCCTGAGCTTACACAGAGATTCCCTCCTGCCATAAGCTCTCTCTTATCCTCTCTTTCTCTTTTTGTTTCACTTTCTCTCCATCTGATTCCTTGCTCTTTCTCCCTTGGCTTACTTCGGTTTTAATGGTTTGCCCTTCATTGGTGTATTTTTCTAACTGTAGCATCTCTGACACAGCTGACATTTGTTCTGAGATAGCTGCCTCTATGTCCAATATCCTCTAAAAAGTCAACTCAGTATGGATGGAATGGGAGAGCGGAAGACCTCAGTTCAGGGGTATTATCCACCCAGGGAGCTGGAGAGTCTCTCATCAGACTGGTGCATGGCTAATCACTTTAAACATTCATTTTTGTTCCTGATGCCTGCCTCCTTTCAACCTTGCATGAATGGAACATGGTCCCTTCCCCTTCTCTCTTCCTGGCTATCTACCCTTGTCACTGTGGCAAACCAATTTCTCCTCCCACTTCATCAACCTATACTCACTATACATACAGTGAGGCAAAAAAGTATTTAGTTAGCCACCAATTGTGCAAGTTCTCCCACTTAAAAAGATGAGAGGCCTGTAATTTTCATCGTAGGTATACTTCAACTATGACAGACAAAATGAGGAGAAAAAAATCCAGAAAATCACATTGTAGGATTTTTAATGAATTTATTTGCAAATTATGGTGGAAAATAAGTATTTTATTTCAATAACAAAAGTTTATTTCAATACTTTGTTATATTCCCTTTGTTGGCAATGACAGAGGTCAAACGTTTTCTGTAAGTCTTCACAAGGTTTTCACACACTGTTGCTGGTATTTTGGCCCATTCCTCCATGCAGATCTCCTCTAGAGCAGTGATGTTTTGGGGCTGTTGCTGGACAACACAGACTTTCAACTCCCTCCAAAGATTTTCTATGGGGTTGAGATCTGGAGACTGGCTAGGCCACTCCAGGACCTTGAAATGCTTCTTATGAAGCCGCTCCTTCATTGCCTGGGTGGTGTGTTTGGGATCATTGTCATGCTGAAAGACCCAGCCACGTTTCATCTTCAATTCCCTTGCTGATGGAAGGAGGTTTTCACTCAAAATCTCACGATACATGGCCCCATTCATTCTTTCCTTTACACGGATCGGTCATCCTGGTCCCTTTGCAGAAAAACTGTTATGTGCTTGAGTGAAGACCCAAAAGCGGTTTTAACAGAAAACAGAGTTCTTTAATGAAAAAACAGGAATGGCATAAATCCTCTTCCAACGTTGTCAATGGAACAAAAAGAACGTTAGTATACTGCAGGATGCACCTGCCAGGCAGACTCCGACAGGATAGGACAAGGTGGAAGCAAACGAGACGACAGCTTGCTTCTGGCATCAAAAACACAAACAAGAATCAGACACTGAAAGTAGCAGGAACAGAGAGAGAAATAGAGACCTAATCAGAGGGGAAGAGAGAACAGGTGAGAAAGAGTGAATGAGCTAGTTAGGGGAGATGTAGAACAGCTGAAGAATGAGAGACAGAGAAGGTAACCTAAAAAGACCAGCAGAGAGAGACAGAGTGAAGAGAAAGGACAGGAACAGACATAACAAGACATGACAGTACCCCCCCCCACTCACCGAGCGCCTCCTGGCGCACTCGAGGAGGAAACCTGGCGGCAACGGAGGAAATCATCGATCAGCGAACGGTCCAGCACGTCCCGAGAGGGAACCCAACTCCTCTCCTCAGGACCGTACCCCTCCCAATCCACTAGGTACTGATGACCACGGCCCCGAGGGCGCATGTCCAAAATCTTACGAACCCTGTAGATGGGTGCGCCCTCGACAAGGATGGGGGGGGGGGGACGAGCGGGGGCGCGAAGAACGGGCTTAACACAGGAGACATGGAAGACCGGGTGAACGCGACGAAGATAGCGCGGGAGAAGAAGTCGCACTGCGACAGGATTAATGACCTGAGAAATACGGAACGGACCAATGAACCGCGGGGCCAACTTGCGAGAAGCTGTCTTAAGGGGAAGGTTCTGAGTGGAGAGCCATACTCTCTGACCGCAACAATATCTAGGACTCTTGGTCCTACGCTTATTAGCGGCCCTCACAGTCTGCGCCCTATTACGGCAAAGTGCCGACCTGACCCCCTTCCAGGTGCGCTCGCAACGCTGGACAAAAGCCTGAGCGGAGGGGACGCAGGACTCGGCGAGCTGAGATGAGAACAGCGGAGGCTGGTACCCGAGGCTACTCTGAAAAGGAGATAGACCGGTAGCAGACGAAGGAAGCGAGTTGTGGGCGTACTCTGCCCAGGGGAGCTGTTCTGACCAAGACGCAGGGTTACGAAAAGAAAGACTGCGTAAAAATGCGACCAACAGTCTGATTGGCCCGTTCGGCTTGACCGTTAGACTGGGGATGAAAGCCGGACGAGAGACTGACGGAAGCCCCAATCAAACGGCAAAACTCCCTCCAAAATTGAGACGTGAACTGCGGGCCTCTGTCGGAAACGACGTCAGACGGAAGGCCATGAATTCGGAAAACATTCTCGATAATGATCTGAGCCGTCTCCTTAGCAGAAGGGAGCTTAGCGAGAGGAATGAAATGAGCCGCCTTAGAGAATCTATCGACAACCGTAAGAATAACTGTCTTCCCCGCTGATGAAGGCAGTCTGGTGATAAAATCTAAAGCGATGTGAGACCACGGTCGAGAGGGAATGGGAAGCGGTCTGAGACGGCCGGCAGGAGGAGAGTTCCCAGATTTAGTCTGCGCGCAGACCGAACAAGCGGCGACAAATCGACGCGCGTCACGTTCCCGAGTGGGCCACCAGAAACGCTGGCGAATGGAAGCGAGCGTACCCAGAACGCCGGGGTGGCCGGCTAACTTGGCAGAGTGGGCCCACTGAAGAACGGCCGGACGAGTAGGAACGGGAACGAACAGAAGGTTCCTAGGACAAGCTCGCGGCGACGGAGTGTGAGCGAGTGCTTGCTTTACCTGCCTCTCAATTCCCCAGACAGTCAACCCGACAACACGCCCCCAGGGAGAATCCCCTCGGGGTCGGTGGAGACCTCAGAAGAACTGAAGAGACGAGATAAAGCATCAGGCTTGGTGTTTTTGAGCCCGGACGATAAGAAATAACAAACTCGAAACGAGCGAAAAACAGAGCCCAACGAGCCTGACGCGCATTAAGTCGTTTGGCTGAACGGATGTACTCAAGGTTCCTATGGTCAGTCCAAACGACAAAAGGAACGGTCGCCCCCTCCAACCACTGTCGCCATTCGCCTAGGGCTAAGCGGATGGCGAGCAGTTCGCGATTACCAACATCATAGTTACGTTCTGACGGCGATAAGCGATGAGAGAAAAACGCGCAAGGATGGACCTTGCCGTCAGAGAGAGAGCGCTGAGAAAGAATGGCTCCCACGCCCACCTCTGACGCGTCAACCTCAACAACAAACTGTCTAGAGATGTCAGGTGTAACAAGAATAGGTGCGGATGTAAAACGATTCTTAAGAAGATCAAAAGCTCCCTGGGCGGAAACGGACCACTTAAAGCACGTCTTAACAGAAGTAAGGGCTGTGAGGGGAGCTGCCACCTGACCAAAATTACGGATGAAACGACGATAGAAATTAGCGAAGCCCAGAAAGCGCTGCAGCTCGACGCGTGACTTAGGAACGGGCCAATCAATGACAGCCTGGACCTTAGCGGGATCCATCTTAATGCCCTCAGCGGAAATAACGGAACCGAGAAAAGGGACAGAGGCGGCATGAAAAGTACACTTCTCAGCCTTCACATAAAGACAGTTCTCCAAAAGGCGCTGGAGGACGCGTCGCACGTGCTGAACATGAATCGGGAGAGACGGTGAAAAAATCAGGATATCGTCCATGTAAACGAAAACAAAAATGTTCAGCATGTCTCTCAGGACGTCGTTAACTAGTGCCTGAAAGACAGCTGGAGCGTTAACGAGGCCGAAAGGAAGAACCCGGTATTCAAAGTGCCCTAACGGAGTGTTAAACGCCGTCTTCCACTCGTCCCCCTCCCTGATGCGCACGAGATGGTAGGCGTTACGAAGGTCCAATTTGGTGAAAAACCTGGCTCCCTGCAGGATCTCGAAGGCTGAAGACATAAGAGGAAGCGGATAACGATTCTTAACTGTTATGTCATTCAGCCCTCGATAATCCACGCATGGGCGCAGGGACCCGTCCTTCTTCTGAACAAAAAAAAACCCCGCTCCGGCGGGAGAGGAGGAGGAGACTATGGTACCAGCGTCGAGCGAAACAGACAAATAATCCTCGAGAGCCTTACGTTCGGGAGCCGACAGAGAGTATAATCTACCCCGGGGGAGTAGTTCCCGGAAGGAGATCAATACTACAGTCATACGACCGGTGTGGAGGGAGAAGTGGCCTTGGAACGACTGAACACCGTGCGCAGATCGTGATACTCCTCCGGCACCCCTGTCAAATCGCCAGGCTCCTCCTGTGAAGAAGGGACAGAGGAAACAGGAGGGATAGCAGACATTAAACAGGTCACATGACAAGAAACATTCCAGGATAGGATAGTATTACTAGACCAATTAATAGAAGGGTTATGGCGCACTAGCCAGGGATGACCCAAAACAACAGGTGTAAAAGGTGAACGAAAAATTAAAAAATAAATTGTTTCGCTATGATTACCAGAGACAGTGAGGGTTAAAGGCAGCGTCTCACGCTGAATCTTGGGGAGAGAACTACCATCTAAAGCGAACAAGGCCGTGGGCTCCCTTAACTGTCTGAGAGGAATGTCATGTTCCCGAGCCCAGGTCTCGTCCATAAAACAGCCCTCCGCCCCAGAGTCTATCAAGGCACTGCAGGAAGCAGATGAACCGGGCCAGCGGAGATGGACCGGAAAGGTAGTGCGTGATCCAGAAGGAGAGGCCTGAGTAGTTGCGCTCACCAGTAGCCCTCCTCTTACTGATGAGCTCTGGCTTTTACTGGACATGGGGTGACAAAATGACCAGCGGAGCCGCAGTAGAGACAGAGGCGATTGGTGATTCTCCGTTCCTTCTCCTTGGCCGAGATGCGGATACCCCCCAGCTGCATAGGCTCAGCATCCGAGCCGGCGGAGGAGGGTGGCAGTGATGCGGCAGGTGGCAGTGATGTGGAGGGGAGCAACGGAGAACGCAAACTCCTTTCCACGTGCTCGGCGACGAAGATCAAACCGTCGCTCTATGCGAATAGCGAGAGCTATTAAGGAGTCCAGACTGGAAGGAACCTCCCGGGAGAGGATCTCATCCTTAACCTCGACGAGGAGACCCTCCAGAAAACGAGCGAGCAAAGCCGGCTCGTTCCAGTCACTAGAGGCAGCGAGAGTGCGAAACTCAATAGAATAATCCGTTATGGATCGATTCCCCTGACATAGGGAAGACAGGGCCCTGGAAGCCTCCTCCCCAAAAACAGAACGGTCAAAAACCCGTATCATCTCCTCCTTAAAGTCCTGATACTGGTTAATACACTCAGCCCTCGCCTCCCAGATTGCCGTGCCCCACTCACGCGCCCGTCCGGTAAGGAGAGAAATGACGTAGGCGATGCGGGCTGCGCTCCTGGAGTAAGTGTTGGGCTGGAGAGAGAACACCACGTCACACTGAGTGAGGAATGAGCGGCACTCAGTGGGCTCCCCAGAGTAACACGGCGGGTTGTTGATCCTGGGCTCCGGAGACTCGGAAACCCTGGAAGTGGGCGGTGGATCGAGGTGGAGTTGGTGAACCCGTCTTGTGAGGTCGGAGACTTGGACGGCCAGGGTCTCAACGGCATGTCGAGCAGCAGACAATTCCTCCTCGTGTCTGCCTAGCATCGCTCCCTGGATCTCGACGGCGGAGTGAAAAGGGTCCGGAGCCGCTGGGTCCATTCTTGGTCTGATTCTTCTGTTATGTGCTTGAGTGAAGACCCAAAAGCGGTTTTAACAGAAAACAGAGTTCTTTAATGAAAAAACAGGAATGGCATAAATCCTCTTCCAACGTTGTCAATGGAACAAAAAGAACGTTAGTATACTGCAGGATGCACCTGCCAGGCAGACTCCGACAGGATAGGACAAGGTGGAAGCAAACGAGACGACAGCTTGCTTCTGGCATCAAAAACACAAACAAGAATCAGACACTGAAAGTAGCAGGAACAGAGAGAGAAATAGAGACCTAATCAGAGGGGGAAGAGAGAACAGGTGAGAAAGAGTGAATGAGCTAGTTAGGGGAGATGTAGAACAGCTGAAGAATGAGAGACAGAGAAGGTAACCTAAAAAGACCAGCAGAGAGAGACAGAGTGAAGAGAAAGGACAGGAACAGACATAACAAGACATGACAAAAACAGCCCCAAGCATGATGTTTCCACCACCATGCTTCACAGTAGGTATGATGTTCTTCGGATGCAACTCAGCATTCTTTGTCCTCCAAACACAACGAGTTGAGTTTTTACCAAAAAGTTCTATTTTGGTTTCATCTGACCATATGACATTCTCCCAATCTTCTTCTGGATCATCCAAATGCTCTCCAGCAAACTTCAGACGGGCCTGGACATGTACTGGCTTAAGCAGGGGGACACGTCTGGCACTGCAGGATTTGAGTGTGTTACTGATGGTAGGCTTTGTTACTTTGGTCCCAGCTCTCTGCAGGTCATTCACTAGGTCCCCCCGTGTGGTTCTGGGATTTTTGCTCACAGTTCTTGTGATCATTTTGACCACACGGGGTGAGATCTTGCGTGGAGCCCCAGATCGAGGGAGATTATCAGTGGTCTTGTATGTCTTCTATTTCCTAATAATTGCTCCCACAGTTGATTTCTTCAAACCAAGCTGCTTACCTATTGCAGATTCAGTCTTCCCAGCCTGGTGCAGGTCTACAATTTTGTTTCTGGTGTCCTTTGACAGCTCTTTGGTCTTGGCCATAGTGGAGTTTGGAGTGTGACTGTTTGAGGTTGTGGACAGGTGTCTTTTATACTGATAACAGGTTCAAACAGGTGCCATTAATACAGGTAATGAGTGGAGGACAGAGGAGCCTCTTAAAGAAGAAGTTACAGGTCTGTGAGAGCCAGAAATCTTGCTTGTTTGTAGGTGACCAAATACTTATTTTCCACCATAATTTGCAAATAAGTTCATTAAAAATCCTACAATGTGATTTTCTGGATTTTTTTTCTCATTTTGTCTGTCACAGTTGAAGTATACCTATGATGAAAATTACAGGCCTCTCATCTTTTTAAGTGGGAGAACTTGCATAATTGGTGGTGACTAAATACTTTTTTGCCCCACTGTACACTGATGTATTTCTGTAGATATGTGGTAGTGGTTGAGTAGGGAGGGGCCTGAGGGCACACAGAGTGTTGTGACATCTGTGAATGTATTGTCATGTTTTTTTAAATGGTATAAACTGCCTTAATTTTGCTGGACCACCGGAAGATGGGGATCCATAATAAATACAAATAGCCCCTGGAGACCAGCGCTGACTCAGACTAGCTGACTTTTTATTATTATATTTGAACAAACCCTGCCCCAAATCAGCCACCGCAACTCCCCAGATTACTGTATGTTTGTCTGTTTTCCCTCACTTTTCAGTCTGGAGCTCATCGTGGTTGAAATGTAACCCTCCCTCTTACTGATGTGGAATGTTAACTGTCTGCAAAGTTCTGAAGCCTTAATGACAAAACAGGAAGGGGGATCACTCTGAGAGCTGGCATCTCTCAGCTCCACATCTTGCTCTTTCCATCTCCATTGTAAACCAAGCCCAGTTGTGGTGAAGCTTGCAGTGTTGTTTCACATTGAAGCTGTTGTGTCCTTTTTTGACTGGAACCAGACTAGACAGTTATTGCAACCCAGGAGCACCACCGTCTAGTGACTGGCTGAACACCTCCTTAGGTTTCAGGTCACATCTCTCTCAATCTCTCTTTCCCTTACTCTTTTAATTCTCTCTTTTTATCTCACTCTTTATTTCTCTTCACCCTCTATTTCTCTCTCCCTCCTTTTTCTCCTTACAGCTGTCTCACTACTTCAGTCCTATACTTTCTCCTCTGCTTTTCGCAGGCTTTTGCTTCTCTCTGGTTTCCACGCTCTTCCCCCGTGCTTAAATGACCTATTTCAATATATCAGCAGAAGTGGGGCGGGAGAGAAAAGGAGTGCAGAGAGATTGACAGGGGAGAGCATGTGCCAAGAAGCATTGTGACTCCTGGTGGCTTGTTTGGTGTCTGTGTGGTTGCGTCTCCAGCGAGGCAGCATATGTAAATAGATATTCATGTATGACTCCTTGGTGTCTGTGCCCATTTGTCCATCTCTGCCTGCATGTTTGTGCACCACGTCTACCACAAAGCATTCTCATTATATCTAGGCCATTGTATCAGGCCTCGGTGCCTCTCAATCAATGCACATGTACACACACAAACATGCGTGCACACACACACTCACAGCTACACACACACACTATCCAACGGTGTTAAAACACATTCAATTGGTTTCTTTTCTTTTGGCAGTCACCAAAAAGTGTCCCAAAAACTTTGATCCCTTTTTTGATATACTTCAGATATACTTCAAAGCATATAGGCTTTGAGAATGTTATTTATATAACTCGGTAAGTCAGTTAAGAACACATTCTTATGTACAATGACGGCCTACCGGTGAACAGTGGGTTAACTGCCTTGTTCAGGGGCAGAACGACAGATTTTTACCTTGTCAGCTCAGAGATTTGATCCAGCAACCTTTCGGTTACTGGCCCAACGCTCTAACCAGTTGGCCGCCCATGAGAAAGGCTGGACAGATGCATGAAACACACACGAACAGACAAACACAGGAACACGGCAGGAGACCTAAGCCCTCCCCTCTGTTTGCTTTCAGAAGAGAGGTCCAGAGAGATTGTCGTTGTTTCTGGGCTGACGGCTTGGTTCCAGCCGCAGTGAGATTAATTTTAACACAGAGGGACTGGGTTGGTGGCAGTTGCAGCAGTAAATGGGTCCATGGGTGACCACATTTAAAATACCCAAATGTGGGACAACATGGTCATTTTGCAGGACAGTGGAGCCTACACGAATTCAAAATGTTGGCAGCATCGCATGACAATCATTTGATCTCAATCTGTTTCATGGGAATATGCATTTATATCTTCTTCAATTACTTTTTTGTGAGCAGCCTTTGTTGGTCATAAGAAACTTCCTTCACCATGGAGTGGTGAAGGAGTTTAGTCCGCTAAGTGAATTAGCAGCAAATGTAATGTTGAATGAGCATGGATAGCCTCAAGTTTCCTGTAGGCCTATTTTGTTTAAATCCAAGCAAACTCTGCCTAGTGGCACGCTATTGAGTTTTGGGCGAAAACAAAAATAAAGTGACTAGTCAGCTAACCAACCTAAAATGAAATGACTAAGGTGGTATTTTTGGTGTAACAGTAGCGTTATACAATGCTGTTATATTTGGTTATGTAGAACCTGCTCCCACTCATGCACGTAGCCTACACGTTTGCTTTGCGCAAAAAAATGCTGATGCAGAAACGAGCGGCCATGTGTGGCTGTCTTATGAAAATATAGGAATATTTAGCCAAGGCAACATTTCTGGTTGGACTCAGGAAATGTAAAACACATTTTTTGGGGGATTGAGTGAAATAGTAGTGGACTAAACTCCACTCCATGTTGAAGGAAGTTTCTGATGACCAGGCTTTGTGGAATCTAGGTAAGACTACATCGATTCACCTAAGGTCAATACTTAATTTTTTATGAAACGCCTACCTTGTATCTATATTTGTACTCTGTAGTTGCGTGCCTTTCTTTGTTTGCTGAAATCCTATTTTTTTAATTAACGTTAATCAAATACAATCACTGACTGTTTGTTGCTCTAAGATAGCAACACAGTGTAAATGTGAATGTGCCAATTGAATTGCAACATGGAAACAGTCAGTGGTTGTATTTTAATGTTTATTGAAAAGTATATTTCAGCAAACAATGAAAGACACACCTAAATTATTGAAGCATTAACCTTGGGCAAATCACTAAGTGAAAGTAGTAGCAATTAAGATGTTGAATGAGCAACTAAGAGCATGGTAAATAGCCTCACAACCCCCGGCACGGGTATCTGTAGCAAGGCATTTTGCATTGCGGCACAGAGACAGCTGCACCTCTGGGGAGGCCCCATCCACAAAGTATCAAAGTAAAAAGTGGTGTTAGTAAAGGTATATTGTCCTGCTAATAGCCCATAATGGTGTCCGATACTTAAAATTGTACCAGCCTTTTAAGCATTCTAGTACAGTTAAATAGTTAACACACACACACACACAGGTCTAAGGCACTGCATCTCAGTGCAAGAGGAGTCACTACAGTCCCTGGTTCAAATCCAGGCTGTACCAGCGTCATCTGGGTCGTCATTGCAAATAAGAATTTGTTCTTAACTGACTTGCCTAGCTAAATAAAGGTTTTACACACACCACACTGACCAAAAAGTTATTTTGTTGGCATTTACATTTGTCCCCATTACATTAAAACATAATCAAAATCTATTTCTTCACTTATTCTGTGTCACTGTTCTCCCCTTGGATAACATGGGTGTGTGAGTGTGAGAAAGGAGTGCAAAGTAAGAGAGAGAGTGAAAGAGAAACATACACGTACAGTACTCTATACTGACCCCACCACTTTGTAGTCTATCGAGAATAAATGCTAGGGGTAGATATTCTGTTATGTAACCCTATTACTTGTCTTCTGTCGTGTTGCTTATGTGATTCGAGTGCCACTGCTATGACACAAGCAGGCTTGGTGGTGTGTCCAGTTAATGTTATGATGCTCTATTCAACTTCTTCTAGTCTTTCCCTCACTGTTGATGTCATCTCTTGCAAACAACATTAGCGGACCACTGACCACCTGCAGATGGGCGAAATCAAAAGAGGACAGAGCTAGGGCTATAATGTGTGTTGGACCTGCCACAGTGTTCTCAACCTTGTGTCCCTGCTCTTAGTGTTCTAAGATTCGCTCTGCTCCAGTTGTATTTCTCTCTGGCTCCCAGGAACAGCTGCCAGACATACATTTTAGCCAGGCATTGAGAGGCCTTCCTCCTGGGGTCCTTCCCTTCCCAGCATGAGTCTCAGCCTCAGGTCCTAATATACTGTCTCCTGTCACTGTGGATGCCAAATACCTTCCTCTGCATATAAATGAGCAAATTATCTTTTCAAATAGCCTTTGCAGGTGTCTGGTATCGTTCTCCACTTCAAAGAAAAGTTCAGCATAAAAATATAGTATGTGACAAAAAAAGGAAGCAGGTGTTGGAGCCCATGCGAGGCAACACCCATCGCATCTTGCTAATTACACTGATTTGCGTTATGTTCCATAAGATTGACTTTGCTATCAGGATCCACTTATAACTCTGTTCTTATCTCCTCTGGATTTAGAGAGATGCAAAGTGGCTCCTTCTCAAATTGGAAATTGACGGCATGCAGGGATGATGAGGAGAGGCAGCATAGCAATTGCAGCCTCTGGACGAAAAAACAACTCTCCAGATCAACTAAAAATAGACCTACTTGAAAAGGATGGGGAGGAAATGGGATAATTAATAGTAACTCATCAGTGGTGTTAACTGAGATTTCCTCTACCCTCCTCCACTTCCCTCCCTTCTTCCTCCCTCCATCCCCCTTACAAGAAGGAGGATGTGAAATATTTGATGCACTCCTCATTTCAAGTCCACATTTTGAGAGGAGAAAACCAAGCTTCCTGTGTTTTTTTTTTCACCTTGTTTAAAAAAAAAAAATCTGTCATGATAATAGCAGGAACAACTGTTATTAACCCAATGAATTTTGGACTTCTAAAGACAGTGTTTGAGCTACATGGCTCTACCATATACCAACCATTAGTCTGTGTGATTTAATGGGGGCTGAGCTAGAGAGATGTTTGTAAGACAAGGGTGGATAATAATGTCTGTAGAGTCCGAAGGGTTTGAGCTTCAAACTATTAAAAGCTATGTTTTGTTCTATGACGCTCACAATCTACATGAGGACACCGGGCGGACACCTAGTAAATGTCGTCTCTTATGGTCAATCTTCCAATGATATGCCTACAAATACGTCACAATGCTGCAGACACCTTGGGGAAACGACAGAAAGGGCAGACTTACTCCTCTCGCATTCACAGCCATATAAGGAGACAATGGAAAACAGAGCCTCAAAAATCCTGCTCATTTCCTGGATGCCGTCTCATCTTGGTTTTGCCTGAAGCTCACGTTCTAGGGCACGCACAGAAAATATCTTTGCAGTTCTGGAAACGTCAGAGTGTTTTCTTTCCAAAGCTACCAATTATATGCATAGTCGAGCATCTTTTTGTGACAAAATATCTTGTTTAAAACGGGAACGTTTTTCATCCAAAAATGAAATTGCGCCCCTAGAGTTTCAACAGGTTAAGCCATTTTGCCACAACTTTGGAAGCATGCTTGGGGTCATTTGGAAGACACATTTGCGACCAAGCTTTAATTTCCTGACTGATGTCTTGAGATGTGCTTCAGTATATACACATAATTTTCCCCCCTCATAATGCCATCTATTTTGTGAAGTGCTCCAGTCCCTCCTGCAGCAAAGCACCCCCACAACATGATGCTGCCACCCCCGTGCTTCACGGTTGGGATTGTGTTCTTCAGCTTGCAAGCCTCCCCTTTTTTCCTCCACACATAACGATGGTCATTATAGCCAAACAGATCTATTTTTGTTTCATCAGACCAAAGGACATTTCTCCTGAAAGTGTGATCTTTGTCCCCATGTGCAGTTGCTTGCAGTTGCTAACTGCAAGCAACTGTCTGGCTTTTTTTATGGCGGTTTTGGAGCAGTGACTTCTTCCTTGCTGAGCGGCCTTTCAGGTTATGTCGAAATAAGACTTGTTTTACAGTGTTTAAAGATACTTGTGTACCTGTTTCCTCCAGCTTCTTCACAAGGTCCTTTGCTGTTGTTCTGGGATGATTTGCACTTTTTGCACCAAAGTACGCTCATCTCTAGGAGACAGAACTCTTTCCTGAGCGGCATGACGGCTGCGTGGTCTCATGGTGTTTATACTTACGTACTATTATTTGTACAGATGAACGTGGTACCTTCAGACATTTGGAAATTGCTCCCGAGGATGATCAAGACTACAATTTTGTTTCTGAGGTTTTGGCTGATTTTCTTCCAAATTTCCCATGATGTCAAGCGAAGAGGCACTGAGTTTGAAGGTAGGCCTTGAAAGACATCCACAGGTACACCTCCAATTGACTGAAATTATATCAATTAGCCTATCAGAAGCTTCTAAAGCCATGACATAATTTTCTGGAATTTTCAAAGCTGTTTAAAGCCACAGTCAATTTAGTGTATGTACATTTCTGACCCACTGGAATTGTGATACAGTGAAATAATCTGTATGTAAACAATTGTTGGAAAGATTACTTGTCATGCACAAAGTAGATGTTCTAACCGACTTGCCAAAACTATAGTTTGTTAACAAGACATTTGTGGATTGGTTAAAAAATTGTTTTAATGAGTCAAACCTAAGTCTATGTAAATGTCCATCTTCTAAGTAATGGAATATAATTAAGAATATATAAATACATGGACAAGCAAAGTCATACCAGCATAGACTAAGATACAGTAGAATAGTATAGAATACAGTGTATATATACATATGAGATGAGTGATGTGCTAGAGTAGCCTCTAAGTAATTGCTATTTAACAGTCTGATGGCCTTGATGGTCTCTCGGTCCCAGCTTTGATGATAGCAGGGCTTGGGTGGTTGTTGTACTTGATGAGATTTTTTACCTTCCTGTGATATCGGGAACTGTAGGTTTCCTGGAGGGCAGATAGTTTTGATGCGTTGGGCAGACCGCACCACCTTCTGGAGAGCCCTGTGGTTGAGAGTGGTGCAGTTTCTATACCAGCGGTGATACAGCACAATAGGATACTTTCATCTGTAAAAGTTCGAGGGTTTTAGGTGCCAAGCCAAATTTCTTCAGCCTTCTGAGGTTGAAGAGGTGCTGTTGCGCCTTCTTCACCACTGTCTGTGTGGGTGGACCATTTCAGTTTGTCCGTGATGTGTACGCAGAGGAACTTGAAGCTTTCCACTTTCTCCACTACGGTCCCATCGACGTGGATAGGGAGTTGCTCCCTCTGCTGTTTCCTGAAGTCCACGATCATCTCCTTTGTTTTATTGACATTGAGTGAGAGTTGGCACCACACTCCCAGAGCCCTCACCTCCTCCCTATAGACTGTCTGGTCATTGTTGGCAATCAAGCCTGCTAATGTTGTGTCGTCTGCAAACTTGATGATTGAGTTGGAGGTGTGCTTGGCCACGCAGTCATGGGTGAACAGGGAGTACAGGAGTGGGCTGAGTACGCCCTCTTTTGGGGCCCCAGTGTTTAGGATCAGCGAAGTGGAGGTGTTGTTTCCTACCTTCACCACCTGGGGGCGGCCTGTCAGCAAGTCCAGGACCCAGTTGCATAGGGCGGGGTTCAGACCCAGGGCCTCGAGCTTGATGATGAGCTTGGAGGGTACTATGGTGTTGAATGCTGAGCTATAGTCAATGAAAAGCATTGTTACATGGGATAGGTGGGATAGGGCAGTGTGATAGGGTATTGTCTGTGGATCTAATGGGGCGATAAACAAATTGGAGTGGGTCTAAGGTGACAGGTAAGGTAGAGGTGACATGTAAGGTAGAGGTAATATGATCCTTGACGAGTCTCTCAAAGTACTTCACGATGACAGAAGTGAGTGCTACGGGGCGATAGTCATTTAGTTAATTTCCTTTCTTGGGTACAGGAACAGTGGTGGCCATCTTGAAGCATGTGGGGACAGCAGACTGGAATAGGGAGAGATTGAATATGTCCGTAAACACACCAGCTAGCTGGTCTACTCATGCTCTGGGGACACGGCTAGGGATGCCGTCTGGGCCAGCAGCCTTGCGAGGGTTAACACTCACGTCGGCCATGGAGAAGGAGAACTCACTATCCTTGGTAGCGGGCCGCGTCGATGAAAGTGAACAAAGAAGGGGTTCTTCTACATAGACTATTGTGATCTTCTATGAAGAAGAACCACTTCTAACGAAATCATACTGTAATAGCTCACATATTTACTGTCACAAACTCTGAACTCCGCACAATTGTCACCGACTAGTTGGAGATTCATTTTCCAGTGAGCAAACCATTTCTGTACTTAACAGTTATATAAATACATTTTTATTAGGTTTTTGCTTTGGCGGAACCATGTTTTTTTATTGATATTTGCAACTGTTTATGTCTAATTGTTTTGCATTCTTCTTGTAGCCCTGGTTGTCCTTAAAAGGAAATGGTAAACACTTAATTGTGAGGTTTACGCTGTCATGCGTATGAGTGTATCACAAACCTTCAGGGACTGAGGATGATTGGAGTTGTCTTTTAAACTGTTAAATGTTTTATTTAATGTAAAAGCAAATGGCCTCAGAGACTTCACAGCAGCACCTGAGGGCACCTAACCACAATAGCTTTCAATATGACTCTACACTGAGTGTACCAAACATTAAGAAGACTTTCCTAATATTGAGTGGCACCCCCCCAGCCTAAATTCGTTGGGACATGTCGAACGTTTTCCACCGGGATGCTTTCCCATGTTGACTCCAGTGAGTCCCACAGTTGGCTGGATGTCCTTTTGAACCATTTTTGATACACATGTGAAACTGTTGAGCGTGAAAAACCCGGCAGCATTGCAGTTCTTGACATACTCAAACTGGTGCACATACCCTGTTCAAAGGTGCTTTAATCTTCTGTTTTGCCCATTCACGATCTGAATGGCACACGTACACAATCAATGTCTCAATCGTCTCAAGGCTTAAAAATCCTTCTTTATCCTTTCCCCCCCCTTCATCTACACTGATTTGAAGTGGATGTAACAAGTGACAGAACATAATTGATCATAGCTTTTACCTGGATTCACCTGGTCAGTCTATGTCATGGAAAGACCAGGTGTTCCTAGTATATTGTACACTCAGTGTATACTATTCAACTCAGTGACAAAGAATGAGTGCAGTGGGGCAGCCTGTTGAGAGAATTTCCCATCCTCCTTATGAGGTTAGACTGAATTATTAATGCCCGGGGAGCCAGATACATTATTTAATGTTGTATGCAGTGGGGATGGATGTGTAAATAGCTTAATAATATGGACAATCTATTTTATGTAATGCAAATTAGACCAGCAACCTTGCCAACCACTATCCTCCTGTAACTGGTGTTACACAATAGACCATATCTGGATCCAGCTACATGGACCCCATATAGTGTTAAGATGTGTGCATGGGTAAGTGTCCCTATCCACGTAACAGTGAAGAAGGTATGAGAGATAAAAATAGGTATTTTGACAACCTTTAAGTCTCAATGAGAAGTAAAAATAAATCAGTAGGGACTGTGTTTTTTCCTGACCATCTGATCTGACCATGAAGGACTGGGAGAATAACATGTATGGAATGTCTCTCCACAGGTCTCTCAGAAGTGTGCTCAGGTTCTAATCGTGTGGACAGCTAGTTAGCATATCCTCATTTAATTTGTTTCCCAGGTGGCTTGGTGACGCCAGCATTTATTTTAATCAGTGGGGATTCATTACCCGTAGCACCTGTGAACTAGTTATAACTGAGGGCGTGTGCTGAGAGATGAGAGGGGCATGAAGGCTGAGCAAAAGTTTGTGAATTGGTTAGTTGCATATGAATTTTGTTTGGGCTTTGTGTGCGGATTTGTGTGTGCGTGCACGTGTGTGTGTGTGTGTGTAATTGGGTGGCGGTGGTGTTGATGTTAGGATCTGCTTTGGCACTTGGTTTGTTTTATATAACATAAGCAGCATTTTCTCCAAGACTCTATCCGAGCGGAAAGTGTCTGTCCCCTTAAATGAGCTAATGCATGCTACACCCTGAATACAGCATATGTAAATGGAGAGGATAATCAGAGATTCACTAGCAATGCCAACTGTGCATAGCAAACACCTCATTATGTGGTAAAGCAGGGGTGCCACAAAACAGATGAGCAAAGACATGTGAAGTCTAATTTGTGAAGCTACATATGACATTGAGAATAGACTGATCCAGAGAGACAGACAGCCCAATCCCTGATTTTGAATGCACATGTCAAAGGGGGAGCAAATTGTTGAACAAATTGCCCCCCTATGACATCTTTATTCAGTGACATTGTATCCTTGTGAGCTTCTGACAACTTTCTATTCTGTTGGCACCTTGCTCTTTTCTTTGGTAATACCCTGAGAGTCATGGCAACAGTACCAGTGGATTTGTGAAGTTATTATGATTACTGTGATGTTGAAGAGGTTGTCTTTTCATAAAGGGGATGCAGGTTAATGTATTCTCTTATAAATAGATAGTATTATAACTGTTACTGTAATTTAATTATACCAATGTGTTTTCATTAATTGAATTCCCTTAATCTATTTTATGAGAATTTGTAAGATTCTTGTTTGCATAAAATAGACGGAGACCAGTCTTATCAATAATAGGTAACAGAATTTATTCTCGGAGCGCGCTGCCACGTGACCACGAGCAACAGTTTATATACAATAACATGACGTTATTTCATTGCTTGTAAAACGAATCGCCTCCTCTCGACCGAGACAAAGGGAACTTTAAAAGTTAATTCTGACCCCCTAGCACATATACAGGACACACAACACAACTGAATTAACTTTTGACCCCTCACCATTATCGATCACCACTTAGCTGACAGTTCTAATTAACAGAAAATCTAGGAATGAATGCCTTATCTAAAACACCCCAGAGCTCAGTTTCGTCGGTTCACCCATAGGTTAACTACCTTATCTGTTTACTTAATCCACAAACCATTCCTTTCTTCCTAGTTGGAATGGTGTTCATTAACTTTAATTACTCCTTGTCCTTGTCACACAATCCCTTCTTATGAACTCATATTGTTAATCAGATATAATTCAACAGAGTACAAGTTTACTTAGTTACAGTTTCATTTAAAATAAGACTATTGTTCAGTCATTATACCATAATTTTCCTAACAATAACTTACACAGAAGACTAGTTCTGAGCATATTTGAGCAGGTAAGAATTTTAAGATACAAAAACAGAAAGTGTTCCATTTTATTTGAAGTTTAGAATGGTCATTTAGTTTTTCTAGGGCAGTGGTTACCAAACTGTGGGGCGCACAGTTTTTATTTTATTTTTTGTATTTTTTATTTTACTCTTGAAAGTTGTAATAGTAAAGGTGACATTTCAAAATTGTGTAGTGCATCATCAGTATTCCTCAGTCATTGCATACCTTAGAGAACTATTTATAACTAGTCAGAAATGGGACAGATCAACTAGCCCATGTCAGCTAGGTTTGTGAGCCCATAGATTTTGTAATAATGTTTGAGTCACTCAAATATCACATGAAGACACCCCAGTCCTGATGCTCCAGCTCTCGCCTGATGGGTCACTGTGGGGAGAAATCAGCATGCTTCATTTATAGCTCCAGTATGTCAGGTCCCATATCTTTGGTTGTTCTATTAGAAATAGATCCCTGTGCAGGACAATTAACCTCTGGCCCTCGCCATGTGGATCCCTTCAGTAACGGCTTAGCATGGGCCATAAATCAGCTCCCCGGGGTGAAGAAGAGGAGAAACCTAGCCCAACTCAACATTCATTACTCTGTTGGCTCTCTGGCTGGACTGCTATTACTCTCTGCTACCAATTACAATGCTATAGAGTTTCCAGTTTTAGCATATTATCATCGAAATGTAATGGAGGTTGGAGGAGGTGAGCAAGGCTGACTCCTGTGCGTTTGCGCTCCACTGAATAAATTGTCAGGCAGACGATTAGTCTGGCAGCTTAATACGGAATTCCTTAAGTCCACAGTACGTCTGCTATCTGTTCTTACAGGCTTGGAATGAACCATCTAGTTAGTAGACCAAACCTAGTTTTTTTTATGATTGCCTGTAACATTTGAACTTCCAGACAACAAAATTGCCAATGATCTGTAATGGTTTTGGTGTCCTCTTGTTCATCAGCTTTAAAATTGCTTTGAAGCTGACTGTAGTCCGTGCAGTTTAATGGCAAAATGGTCACATTTGAACCCTTGGCTTAATGGTGGATTAGAGTCCAGAATGATTGTTAATAAAGCAGTGGACCAGCAGGGTGACCTTGAGGGTCTGGGTCTTGTCATCCCCATCAGTAGCCCCGATGCGTCTCTAGGCTCTCACTGTCGCGCTCCAACTCTGACTGGGGGAATCAGTGGCTGCCCACTTCTAGCCTGTAATTTTCACAACACTGGGCTAATGTGTGAGATGGCAACAGATGCTGCGAGAGGAGACGGAAGCAAATTATGCCCAAGGGCCTTAAAAGCCATGGCTATTAAATATAATTTGGAAATATGTTGCTTTTTGTTATGTGGAATGTAGCATGTTGTGATGTATTACAGTACAATAATAACCACAGTCCCCTGGTTGCCATCCCTCTCTCCCTCCCCAACATTATTAGTATGTGTGTTTATGTGGCTGTGTTTAGGGGATGTGCGCTGTAGTTTGTTTGTGTTTTATGGGAAGGGGAATTCTTTACAAAAGCAGGGGGCCATCACTGCCTTTGCCAGGGTGTGTGTGTGTGTGTGTGTGTGTTGCAAGGTTTGTGTTTTTATATTTGTTTTTATTTCTATTAGTTTAAAGTTTCTTGTTTTGGTTAGTTTTCCAATCCATTTTACTCATTTTTATTTAGCTAAAGTTTTATAAAAACATTTATTTCATTTTCATATTATTTAGTTTTGGTGTGTGGGACAGAAAGTAGCATATGCATGGGAGGCTAGGAGACATTTATGTATTTTTATAGTTTTTGTGTTTTGGGGGATGTCAGTTCTTTCCAATGTGGGGTAGTAATGCATAAGGTGCTCAAATCAAAGTTTATTTGTCACGTGCGCCGAATACAACCTTACAGTGAAATGCTTACTTACAGGCTCTAACCAATAGTGTGAAAAAAAGTGTGTGTGTGGTTAAGTAAAGAAATAAAACAACAGTAAAAAGACATTTGAAAGTGTAGCAAGGCTATATACAGACACCGGTTAGTCAGGCTTATTGAGGTAGTATGTACATGTAGGTATGGTTAAAGTGACTGCATATATGATGAACAGAGAGTAGCAGAAGCGTAAAAAGAGGGGGTGGCGGGTGGTAGGACACAATGCAGATAGCCCGGATAGCCAATGTGCGGGAGCACTGGTTGGTCGGGCCAATTGAGGTAGTGTGTACATGAAGGTATAGTTAAAGTGACTATGCATATAAGATAAACAGAGAGTAGCAGCAGTGTAAAAGAGGGGGGGGGGGCACAATGCAAATAGTCCAGCTAACCATTTGTGTTGCTACCTACCCTCATCACCTGTTGACTTGTTTAAAGGTCTTACTCACTTCGGCTACGGAGCGCATGATCACACAGTCGTCCAGAACAGCTGATGCTCTCATGCATGCCTCAGTGTTGCTTGCCTCAAAGCGAGCATAGAAGTGATTTAGCTCGTCTGGTAGGCTCGTGTCACTGGGCAGATTGCAGGTGTGCTTCCCTTTGTAGTCTGTATTAGTTTGCAATCCCTGCCACATCCGAGGAGCGCCGGAGACGGTGTAGAATGATTCAATCTTAGCCCTGTATTGACGCGTTGCCTGTTTGATGGTTTGTCGCAGGGCATAGCGGGATTTCTTGTAAGCTTACGGGTTAGAGTCCCGCACCTTGAAAGCTGCAGCTCTACCCTTTAGCTCTGTGCGAATGTTGCCTATAATCCATGGCTGTTGGGGTATGTACGTACAGTCACTGTGGGGACGACGTCCTCAATGGACTTTTTGATAATGCCAGTGACTGATGTGGTGTATTCCTTAATGTCATCGGAATAATCCCGGAACATGTTCCAGTCTGTGATAGCAAAACAGTCCTGTAGTTTAGCATCTGCTTCATCTGACCACTTTTTTATAGACCAAGTCACTGGTGCTTCCTGCTTAAATTTTTGCTTTTAAGCAGGAAACAGGAGGATGGAGTTGTGGTTGGATTTACCAAATGGAGGGCGAGGGAGAGCTTTGTACGCGTCTGTGTGTGGAGTACAGTTGATCTAGAATTTATTTCCCCTCTGGTTGCACATTTAACATGTTGATAGAGATTTGGTAGAACTGATTTAAGTTTCCCTGCATTAAAGTCTCCGGCCACTAGGAGTGCCGCCTCTGGGTGAATGGTTTCCTGTTTGCTTATTTCCTTATACAACTGACTGAGTGCGGTCTTAGTGCCAGCATCTGTTTGTGGTGGTAAATAAACAGCCATAAAAAGTATAGCTGAGAAACTCTCTAGGCAAGAAGTGTGGCCTGCAATTTATCACAATATTCTCTACTTCAGGCGAGCAAAATCTAGAGACTTCCTTAGATTTCGTGCACCAGCTGTTGTTTAAAAATATGCACAGACCGCCCCCCACCTTGTCTTACTGGAGTGTGCTGTTTTATCCTGCCGGTGCTGCGTATATCTCGCTAGCTGAATATCCATGTCGTCATTCAGCCACAATTCTGTGAAACATGGGATATTACAGTTTTTGCTGTCCCGTTGGTAGGATATTCGTGATCGTACCTCGTCTAGTTTATTGTCCAATGATTGCACGTTGGCGAGTAATATTAGCAGCTTTCCTACTTGCCTTCTGCGGGTCCTGACGAGGCATCTGGCTGTTCATCTTCTGCATCGTTTCCTTTTGCGGATATTTGGGATGTCTGCCCTATGGGGTGTTTGGAAAATATTGTGAGTCCTGCTTGTTGTTGAAAAAGTTTTTGTCTAATCCGAGGTGAGTGATCGCTGTCCTGATACCCAGAGGCTATTTTCTGCCGTAAGACACGGTTGCAGAAACATTATGTACAAAATAATTGACAAATATCGCGAAAAGAACACATAATAGCACAATTGCACAATTGGTTAGGAGACCGTAAAACAGCGGCCATCTCCTCCGGCGCCATCTTGTTGCCTGGATCAGGTCATAGTTTAGGTGTTTAAAAGTAGACTCAGCAAGATGATGTAGATGCACATAGTAAACAGTAGTAGTGGGTCAATTTCCCAACAACCAGGAGCGTTTGTTCCATTGTTGTGGTCCTGTAGACTGCACGTTGTAGCAGTGTAAAGTGCACCCCATGCACATGCGCAGATACTTCTGTGTGAGAGAAAAGTCTTGCATCATGCTCATCTCAATGGTATGAGCATCTCAAGGGGCAATTTTAAGCCGGTGACTTTTGCCATTCAAAGTGTGTCGCATTCTGAGAATGAAAATTGTCTGATTTGCACCTACATGCCAACTGCATGAACTTTACAACAATCCTGTGATCAAAGGTCATGATGTGTTGCCTGCAGTCAATTGCAAGTTTATGCAGTTGCTCTTCCCCAACCTCTTCCTGCAGCCATCACCTGCATTGTGGGAGGCTCTATTGTCAACCAACCATTAGGGTGTGTTTGTTTGACTCACGAGAAAGTGAACAAAGACATGACTGAAACAGGAACCAATTAGCTGCGATTTACAGTGCCTTCAGAAATGATTCAGACCCCTTGTCTTTTTTCACATTTTGTTACATTACAGCTTTATTCAAAAATGGATTCAATAGTTTTTTCCCTCATCAATCTACGCACAATAACCCACACTGATAAAGCCAAAACAGCTTTTTAGAAATTTTTGCTAATTCATTAAAATAAAAAAAAACGGAAATATCTAATTTACATAAGTATTCAGACCCTTTTTTCAGTACTTTGTTGAAGCACCTTTGGCAGAGATTACAGCATCGAGTCTTCATGACGCTGCAAGCTTGGCACACCTGTATTTACGGAGTTGCTCCCATTCTTCTCTGCAGATCCTCTCAAGCCCTGTCAGGTTGGATGGGGAGCGTTTCTGCACAGCTATTTTCAGGTCTCTCCAGAGATGTTCGATTGGGTTCATGTCCGGGCTCTGGTTGGGCCACTCAAGGACATTCAGAGACTTGTTCCGAAGCCACGCTCCATAGTATTGGCTGTGTGCTTAGGGTCATTGTCCTTTTGCAAGGAGAACCTTTGCCCCAGTCTGAGATCCTGTGCGCTCTGGAGAAGGTTTTCATCAAGGATCCCTCTCTATACTTTTCTCTGTTCATCTTTCTCTCCATCCTGACTAGTCTCCCAGTCCCTGCCACTGAATAACATCCCCACAGCATGATGCTGCCACCCCAATGCTTCACCGTAGGGATGGTGCCAGGTTTCCTCCAGACGTGACACTTGGTATTCAGGCCAAAGATTTCAATCTTGGTTTCATCAGACCAGAGAATCTTGTTTGCTTTTTGGCAAACTCCATGCGGAGTTGTCAAGCTGTCATGTGCCTTTTTACTGAGGTGTGCCTTCCGTCTGGCCACTCTACCATAAAGGCCTGATTGGTGGAGTGCTGCAGAGATGGTTGTCCTTCTGGAAGGTTCTCCCATCTCCACAGAGGAACTCAGCTCTGTCAGAGTGATTATCTTGTTCTTGGTCACCTCCCTGACCAAGGCCCTTCTCCCCAGATTGCTCAGAAGCCAGCTCTAGGAAGAGTCTTGGTGGTTCCAAACGTATCCATTTAAGAATGATAGAGGGCACTGTGTTCTTGGGGACCTTCAATACTGCAGACATTTTTTGATAACCTTCCCCAGATCTGTGCCTCAACACAATCCTGTCTCGAACATCTACGGACAATTTATTTAACCTGATAGCTTGGTTTTTGCTCCGACATGCACTGTCAACAGTGGAGCCTTATATAGACAGGTGGGTGCCTTTCCAAATCATGTTAAATCAATTGAATTTACCACAGGTGAACTCCAATCAATTTGTAGAAACATTTCAATGATGATCAGTGGAAACAGGATGCACCTGAGCTCAATATATAGTCTCATAGTGAAGTGTCTGAATACTTATGTAAAAAAAATATATTTGTTTTTATTTGTATACATTTTACAAACATTTCTAAACCTGTTTTCTCTTTTCCATCATGGGATATGGTTTGTAGATTGCTGTGGATTATTATTATTTTAATCAATTGTAGAATAAGGCTGTAACGTAACAAAATGGAATATTTTCCAAAGGCACTGTATATGTACAATGCATATATATATATATATATATATATATATATATATATATATATATATATGTATATGTGTATATATATATATATATATATATATATATATATATATATATATATATGTGTATATATGTATATGTGTATATATATATATATATATATATATATATATATATATATGTGTATGTGTGTGTGTGTGTGTATATATATATGCATTGTACATATACAGTGCATACATACATACATACATACATACATGTGTGTATTTATATATATATATATACATGTGTGTGTATATACATACATACATACATACATACATACATACATACATGCATACATGCATGCATGCATGCATACATTTGATATTCAGACATTATAAACAATGGCAACACTGCCATGTTGATCTTAGCCTTGCTGTTGGAAAACCACATTAGTGTCTGACTTTCAGTAGATGCACCTACCCCAACTTGTCGTCTACAGTCAGTTGATTTAGCCTTACCACTCAAACGCGCCCGCATCTGCGGTGCTCTTCATGGCAAAGTCATAAATAATGGTTTCAGTATAGTTAGTTTTTCAAACGGGCTTGTTAATTATTTAATTTAACTTTACTAGTAATAGAAAGAGGATCAGAGGGATATCGCGGTGAAATATCGTAGCCCAAATGAGCCAGTACACAACAACACTGTAATAATAACTACTGATAGTGGAACGTTTCTGAAGTGAAGGCAGGTGTTGTTGGGGATTGATGGTGGGTTCTCACCTCCTGCAACAATCCCCTTATTCTCTATGGAGCTTCATGTTATCATCAGGAAAATACAAATCAGATGCAATTACTGATTTATGGTGGCCATGGCTGAACTGTGAACTGTGTCCATTTTGGGCTTAAATCTTTTCAATCCTAGGAAATCTAATTAAATGTGATTATGTGCAGTCCATAAAAAATATAATTAATTAATCCCTTGATATTGAATGCCATTTACTTCATCATGTGTGACCTCCCACTTAATGTCATCTCCTTCTCTCTCTCCTCAGCAGCAGGCTGCACCTTTGACGAGGATTCTGAGCCCAGTCTGTGTGACTTCACCCAAGGGGAGGAGGATGACTTTGACTGGCAGCTCTTCAGGACACACAACTCACCCTACGCCTCTTCTGACCTCCTGCGTGGTGAGTTCCTGCTCTTATTAAGCTTCAGAGTATTGAAGTATTCTCAGGTGCTAACCTGGTATCCACTATGGTATCCAATGCAAGTATCACTTTCACTTTGTGGATGGGGTATCTGTATCAGCAAGTATAAGAAACAAGGACTGGGGGGTGAGACATCTCAGGTCTTAATGTGTGATGTTTTCCTCCCTGGAATACAATCCTTAGATTATCAGTGTGCTAGCCAACAACACTGCCTTTCTAAGCAGACAGTGCCTGCTCTTCTTAGGTGCATGTTTGTTCAAATGAGATGCTGAAGCTGTCCAGAAGCTGTGGATGTTTTGGAAAAACTCCAAAATGTGGAAGCCTGCCTAGGATTATTAAAACCTCTTAGAGCTCCCCCCCTACTTTGTGCAATTTCCACCTGAAGACATAACCAAATCTAACAGCCTGTAGCTCAGGCACAGAACCAAGGAAATGCATATTCTTGATACCATTTCAAAGAAAACACTCTGAAGTTTGTGTAAATGTGAATTGAATGTAGGAGAATATAACACAATAGATCTGGTTTTGATAAAACAATGAAAAAAACGATACGTCCTCTATCAAATCAAATCAATTTATATAACCCCAGCTTAAAACCCCAACCGCAAGCAATGCAGGTGTAGAACCACGGTGGCTAGGAAAAACTCCCTAGAAAGGCAAAAACCTAGGAAGAAACCTAGAGAGGAACCAGGCTATGAGGGGTGGCCAGTCCTCTTCTGGCTGTGCCAGGTGGAGATCACACTGGTTGTAGAGGGTGCAACAGGACAGCACCTCAAGAGTAAAAATGAACAGTTTAGGGTTCCATAGCTGCAGGCAGAACAGTTGAAACTGGAACAGCGCTAAGGCCAGGTGGACTGGGGTCAGCAAGGAGTCATCATGCCAGGTAGTCCTGACGCATGGTCCTAGGGCTCAGGTCCTCCTGAGAGAGAAAGAGAATTAGAGAGCATACTTAAATTCACACAGGACACCGGATAAGACTCCCATTCGGAGTCAGTGTCACTGTGAAAGAAAATGTTAAGTTAGAATAGTTTCACATATGAGCCCTGTATCAACAGGTATAATAAACAGATACAGTGCCTTGCGAAAGTATTCGGCCCCCTTGAACTTTGCGACTTTTTGCCACATTTCAGGCTTCAAACATAAAGATATAAAATTGTATTTTTTTTGTGAAGAATCAACAACAAGTGGGACACAATCATGAAGTGGAACGACATTTATTGGATATTTCAAACTTTTTTAAACAAATCAAAAACTGAAAAATTGGGCGTGCAAAATTATTCAGCCCCCTTAAGTTAATACTTTGTAGCACCACCTTTTGCTGCGATTTTACAGCTGTAAGTCGCTTGGGGTATGTCTCTATCAGTTTTGCACATCGAGAGACTGAAATTTTTTCCCATTCCTCCTTGCAAAACAGCTCGAGCTCAGTGAGGTTGGATGGAGAGCATTTGTGAACAGCAGTTTTCAGTTCTTTCCACAGATTCTCGTTTTATATCTTTATGTTTGAAGCCTGAAATGTGGCAAAAGGTCGCAAAGTTCAAGGGGGCCGAATACTTTCGCAAGGCACTGTATATACACTGCTCTAAAAAATAAAGGGAACACTAAAATAACACATCCTAGATCTGAATGAATGAAATATTCTTATTGAATACTTTTTTAATTACGTAGTTGAATGTGCTGACATCAAAATCACACAAAAATTATCAATGGAAATCAAATTTATCAACCCATGGAGGTCTGGATTTGGAGTCACACACAAAATTAAAGTGGAAAACCACACTAACGGCTGATCCAACTTTGATGCAATGTCCTTAAAACAGGTCTAAATGAGGCTCAGTAGTGTGTGTGGCCTCCACGTGCCTGTATGACCTCCCTACAACGCCTGGGCATGCTCCTGATGAGGTGGCGGATGGTCTCCTGAGGGATCTCCTCCCAGACCTGGACTAAAGCATCTGCCAACTCCTGGACAGTCTGTGGGGCAACGTGGCATTAGTGGATGGAGCGAGACATGATGTCCCAGATGTGCTCAATTGGATTCAGGTCTGGGGAATGGTGGGGCCAGTCCATAGCATCAATGCCTTCCTCTTGCAGGAACTGCTGACACACTGCAGCCACATGAAGTCTAGCATTGTCTTGCATTAGGAGGAACCCAGGGCCTACCGCACCAGCATATGGTCTCACAAGGGGTCTGAGGATCTCATCTCAGTACCTAATGGCAGTCAGGCTACCTCTGGTGAGCACATGGAGGGCTGTGCGGCCCCCCAAAGAAATGCCATGTTTAAGTGTTCCCTTTATTTTTTGAGCAGTGTATATAGAGAGTACAGGGAACATAAGGTTGAATACATTATTATGACCTGCTCGATCTGCTGTCTCTTTTTATATTATGACATTTCAACTAGATCTACTGTCTCTTATATTATGACAGACCAGCTCGATCTACTGTCTTTATTATATTACAACAGACCAGCTGTATCTACTGTCTCTATTTCACTTTGGCCATTGTTGTGTGGGCCTGCCCTCCCCTCAACAGCTTCAAATAGGCTATTTCATGTGGGTTGGGGTGGGGCGGCAGACACACGCATCTCACATTTCATGACATTACATGTTTATATATTGCTTCTAAAATAAATAAAAAAATCACTAATAATATTTTATATTATTCATTTCAAACAAGGACATTAGCATGATAAGAATTTACCAGTTCAAAACGATGTCCTTTCCCGTTCAAAAAATATTCCTCCACAATCTCTAAATGAATCGTCCTACAACAATCTCTGTCTCACCTTCCCAATCAATTTATTCTAAAATTGTGTGTACATCTGTATATCTAGACTTAGATTGAGCTTTCCCTGACTTAGTCACCATAATGATTGATATATAAACAGCTAAATCTGCGCGTTTACCAAACAATGCAGTGCATAATATGTGTTTCTCCTTCCGGTATGAAACTGAAGCGAATGACTCCCTTTACGCTGGAGCTTACTACATGGGTTGGTCTTGCAACACATAAACATGGCCTATTGCCATTTAGCTCAGCTCATTGGCTATCTACCCAGCTTGATTTCAAGAAGATCAGTGGTCATTTGGTTAAGACAGTCAATCAATGAAACAGTGGGCAAATCATTGGTGCACAATGATGTCATGACTTGTTGTATTCAAATCGGTTTCTTTCAGTCAATACCTCCCGTGAAATGGCCCATCACGTTTGATTGTGTTACAAACAAACCAGTTGATTGCAGTGAAACCAAACATGACTGGAAAAGTCACGTTCTGTGTGGGTTATTTACCTGGAATGTGTCGTCGAAAATGGAATGAGACGGAATTCACGACACAAGCGGTTCACAAAATGTTTCGTGTTAGGCTATAAAAACAGATTTTATCAAACAAAAGATCATTCATCGTGTATCAATGAGCATTGGAATTGCAAACAGACGAAGATCGTCAAAGGTAAACTATTTATTTTAATGCAGTTTGTGAATATGTTACGCCTGTGCTGGTTAAAATTGTTGTTTTTTATGGGGCTCTATACTCAGATAATCGCATCGTATTCTTTCGCAGTAAATATTTTTTTAAATCTGACAACGCAGTTGGATTAGCAAGGTTCTAGTCTTTCGATACATGTGAGACACTTGTATTTTCATTAATGTTTAATATGTCTATTTATGTAGCGATCACCGTATGTTGTGGAATTTCAGCCCGCTAGTGGGTTCCGTGCGCAGAGTGGTTAATGGGATTCAGCGTGCATGGGTGTGGCGTCGAGCGGCGTGTGGCCGTATGCAAATCAACTATGAAATGTCCAGCATGTCTTTAATCAAGCGGTCATATCCCACAGTGGTGTATATTCCCCTACTAACCCGTGGGATAACTCTTATGTTAACCAGGTTTGCAGGGCAGAAACTGCCAGAAATGTACAGTTTCATGCGTCTCTGCTGGATGCTGCCACATGGAGAATGGAACTGCATGCGTACTTCATAAAATGCACAGATCATCCGACCCCCACATTAACAAGGACCTTGGGGGAACAGACAGAAAGAGAGGGTGGAGGTTACAGTATTTACAGCAGTGCTATTGACGCTTATGGGCAAGGTTGCAGCTCTTCAAGCCGACTGCCTGAGAGGAGTGATTAGACCACTGACCTTTGTCTCTGTCTCAGTCAATCAATCAGTCAACCAATGATGTCTCACCGTGTGAGAAGTGTGGCAGGAACGTTGTGCAATGTGTAGAGAATTGTATGGAGTCATTTAAAAAAAAAATGAAAATGAAAAAAAGTTAGAGATGCAAAATAAACTTGAAAGATACCCCCCAAGACATCATAATTACATAATAGAATAGGACAAATGGTTGGCTGATACCAAAATGGATATTAAGAAAGATAACCTAAGCTGTGCTGAGACAGACAACACAATGATAAGACTCACTACAATCAAGCGAATAGAATAATAGGACATTTATTAACCACATTCCTGTAAAGCTTAGAGAGGATCTCATGTCAAATACTGTTAAAGTAATATGGCTATCACCTTTGATGATACAGTGGTAGCAATATATGGTTATACAATTTACCGAAAAGACACATGCCAATGGAGGCACTGTTGTGGTCTATATAAAGAACCATATTCCTGTAAAGCTTCGAGACAATATAATGTTAAATACTGGCTACAGGTTCATCTGCCTCACCTAAAGGCCATTCTTGTGGGAAGCTGCTATAGACCACCAAGTGCTAACAGTCAGTATCTGGATAACATGTGTGAAATGCTTGATCATGTATGTGATATCAACAGAGAGGTATATTTTCTGGGTGAGTTAAATATTGACTGGCTTTCATCAAGCTGCCCACTCAAGAAAAAGCTTAAAACTGTAACCAGTGCTTGCAACCTGGTTCAGGTTATCAGTCAACCTACCAGGGTACTTGCAAACAGTACAGGAATGAGAGTTCAAAAGAGGTCATACAAGACGTTTTGTAGTTATTCCTATGTTATTGATGTAAAGAATATATGTTGGTCCGTGGTGTGTAATGATGAGAAAGAGACACTACACTTGACACATTTATGAAATTGCTTATTCCAGCTGCTAATAAGCATGCACCCATTAAGAAAATGACTGTAAAAACTGTTAAATCCCCGTGGATTGATGAGGAATTGAAAAATTGTATGGACGAGAAGGATGAGGCAAAAGGAATGGCAAATAAGTCTGCACAACCTGTTAGCAAATGTATTGCAAATTGAGAAATAATGTGACTAAACTGAATAAAAAGAAGAAGAAACTATACTATGAAACTATCATGGTTCGGGTATGACCCAGGTGCAGACAGTGTCGAAGTAACAAATGTTTATTTCTAGTACAGAGGCAGGCAAACGACAGGTCAAGGGCAGGCAGAGGTCAGAAATCCAGAAAGGGTCCAACAGGTCCGGAACGGCAGGCAGTCTCAGGTTCAGGGCAGTTTGAAAGGACAAAACTGGGAGGAACAAGAACAGACAGGAGCTAGGGGACAAACGGGGACAAAGAATGTGTGTGCCCACAGGCTTGGAGGGAAGCACAAGTCATTCCGCTACCTAAGTATAGTAAATCCCCCTTTAATGGCTCAAATAGCTGACCAATCAGCCTGTTACCGACCCTTAGTAAACTTCTGGAACAAACTTTCAGCATGGATATAGAGACAGACTTTCAACAAGCACAGCACTTACACAAATGACTAATTGGCTGAGAAAAATTGATGAGAAAAAGATTGAGGGGGCTGTTTTGTTAGACTTTAGTGCAACCTTTGACATTATCAATCATAGTCTACTGCTGGAAAAACGTTTGTGTTATGGCTCCCCCTGCTATATTGTGGATAAAGAGTTACCTGTCTAACAGAACACAGAGTGGGTTCTTTAATGGAAGCCTCTCCAACATAATTCAGGTAGAATCAGGAATTCCCTGATTAGATTAGAATCAATTCCCTGCAGTTGTCTAGGCCCATTTACTATTTTCAATCTCTACTAATGAATTGCCACTGGCTTTGAGGAAAGCCAGTGTCCATGTATGCATACAACTCAACACTATACATGTCAGCTACTACAGCAACTGAAATGAATGCAACACTTAAAGAGCTTCAGTTAGTTTCAGAGTGGCTGGCAAGGAATAAGTTAGTCCTAAATATTTCTAAAACTAAAAGCATTGTATTTGGGACAAATCATTCACTTAACCCTAAACCTCAGCTAAATCTTGTAATAAATAATGTGTAAGTTGAGTAAGTTGAGGTGACTAAACTGCTTGGAGTTACCCTGGTTTGTAAACTATTATGGTCGAAACATTTTGCTACCCCCCCCCCCCCCCATCTTGGCTACTGTTGTATGTCCATGACAGGGCGCTGCTCTACCTTCTTGACAGCACTGTCAACAAGACAGATTCTACAGGCCCTAGTTTTTTTTCGCACCTGGACTACTGTTCAGTCATGTGGTCAGGTGCCACAAAAAAGGACTTAGGAAAATTGCGATTGGTTCAGAACAGGGCAGCACGGCTGGCCCTTGGATGTACACAGATATCTTATATTAATAATATGCATGTCAATCTCTCCTGGCTGAAAGTGGAGGAAAGTTTGACTTCATCATTGCTTGTATTTAAATGCACCCAGGAATGCACCCATGCATACCCCACAAGACATGCCACAAGACTATGGTAGGCTCAGAGTACTACATAAAGCCATGAGATTGAACTCTATTCCACATCAAGTAACTCATGCAAGTAGTAAAATTAGATTTAAAAAAACCTTATGGAACAGCAGAGACTGTGAAGCAATACAAACATAGGCGCACACACAAACACGATAACATGTGCACTATACACAAATGTACACATGGATTTTGTACTGGGTATATATGTGGTAGTGGTGGAGTAGGGGCCTGAGGGCACACAATCTGTGAATGTATTGTGATGTTTTCAAAATTGTGTAAACTGCCTGAATTTTGCTCGACTCCAGAAAGAGTAGCTGCTGCCTTGGCTAATGGGGCTCAATAATAAATACAAATACAAAACTTATCATCCCCATTCTAGTCATTTGCTGCCATCAAATCACATGTATTTATAAAGACCTTCTTACATCAGCTGATATCTCAAAGTGCTGTACAGAAACCCAGCCTAAAACGCAAGCAATGCAGCTGTAGAAGCACCGTGGCTAGGGAAAACTAGCTAGAAAGGCCAGAAGCTAGGAAGAAACCGAGAGGAGCCAGTCGATGAGAGGTGGCCAGTCCTCTTCTGGCTGTGCCGGGTGGAGATTTTAACAGAACATGGCCAAGATGTTCAAATGTTCGTAGATGACAAGCCGGGTCAAATAATAATAATCACAGTGGTTGTCGAGGGTGCAACAGGTCAGCACCTCAGGAGTAAATGTCAATTGGCTTTTCATAGCCGATTATTGAGAGTATCTCTACCACTCCTGCTGTCTCTAGAGAGTTGAAAACAGTATGTCTGGGACAAGTAGCACATCTGGTGAACAGGTCAGGGTTCCATAGCTGCAGGTAGAACAGTGGAGCAGCAGAACAACTGGAGCAGCAGCACGGCCAGGTGGACTGGGGACAGCAAGAAGTCATCAGGCCAGGTAGTCCTGAGGCATGGTCCTAGCGCTCAGGTCCTCCGAAAGAAGAAATTAAATAATGAGAGAAGGAAAGAGAGAGTTAGAGAGAGCATACTTAAACTGGATAAGACAGGAGAAATACTCCAGATATAACAGACTGACCCTAGCCCCCCGACACAAACTACTGCAGTATAAATACTGGAGGCAGAGACAGGAGGGGTCAGGAGACACTGTGGCCCCATCGGAATAGACCCCCGGACAGGGCCAAACAGGAAGGATATAACCCCACCCACTTTGCCAAAGCACAGCCCCCACACCACTAGAGGGATATCTTCAACCACCAACTTACCATCCTGAGACAAGGCACAGTGTAGCTCACAAAGTTCTCTGCCACGGCACTACCAAAGGGGGGGAGCCAACCCAGACGGGAAGATCACGTCAGTGACTCAACACACTCAAGTGATGCACCCCTCCTAGGGACGGCATGGAAGAGCACCAGTAAGCCAGTGACTCAGCCCCTGTAATAGGGTTAGAGGCAGAGCATCCCAGTGGAGAGAGGGGAACCGGCCAGGCAGAGACCGCAAGAGCAGTTCATTGCTCCAGTGCCTTTCTGTTCACCGTCACACTTCTGGGTCAGACTACACTCAATCATAGGACCTACTGAAGAGATGAGTCTTCAATAAAGACTTAAAGGTTGAGACTGAGTCTGCGTCTCTCACATGGGTAGGCAGACCATTCCATAAAAATGGAGCTCTATAGGAGAAGGCCCTGCCTCCAGTTGTTTGCTTAGAAATTCTAGAGGCAGTTAGGAGGCCTGCGTCTTGTGACCGTAGCATACGTGTAGGTATGTACGGCAGGTCCAAATCGGAAAGAGAGCCCATGTAATGCTTTGTAGGTTAGCAGTAAAACCTTGAAATGAGCCCTTGCCTTATCAAGAAGCCAGTGTAGAGAGGCTAGCACTGGAGCAATATGTTTTTTTTTGGTTCTAGTCAAGATTCTAGAAGCCGTGTTTAGCACTAACTAAGTTTATTTAGTGCTTTTTCCGGTTATCCGAAAACTATAGCATTGCAGTAGTCTAACCTAGAAGTGACAAAAGCATGGATACATTTTCTGCATGATTTTTGGACAGAAAGTTTCTGATTTTTGCAATGTTACATAGATGGAACTAAGCTGTCCTTGAAACAGTATTGATATGTTCGTCAAAAGTGACATCAGGGTCCAGAGTAACGCCCGAGGTCCTTCATAGTTTTGAGACTACTGTACAACCATCAAGATCAATTGTCAGATTCAACAGAAAATCTCTTTGTTTCTTAGGACCTAGAACAAGCATCTCTGTTTTATCCGAGTTTAAAAGTAGAACAGTTGCAGCCATCCACTTCCTTATGTCTGAAACACAGGCTTCCAGCGAGGGAAATTTGGGGGCTTTTTTGAGGTATCCTGTTTCCTTGCCTGACGCTGTTTACATTTACATTTAAGTCATTTAGCAGACGCTCTTATCCAGAGCGACTTACAAATTGGTGAATTCACCTTCTGACATCCAGTGGAACAGCCACTTTACAATAGTGCATCTAAATCATTAAGGGGGGGGGGGGGGTGAGAAGGATTACTTATCCTATCCTAGGTATTCCTTAAAGAGGTGGGGTTTCAGGTGTCTCCGGAAGGTGGTGATTGACTCCGCTGTCCTGGCGTCGTGAGGGAGTTTGTTCCACCATTGGGGGGCCAGAGCAGTGAACAGTTTTGACTGGGCTGAGCGGGAACTGTACTTCCTCAGTGGTAGGGAGGCGAGCAGGCCAGAGGTGGATGAACGCAGTGCCCTTGTTTGGGTGTAGGGCCTGATCAGAGCCTGGAGGTACTGCGGTGCCGTTCCTTCTCACAGCTCCGTAGGCAAGCACCATGGTCTTGTAGCGGATGCGAGCTTCAACTGGAAGCCAGTGGAGAGAGCGGAGGAGCGGGGTGACGTGAGAGAACTTGGGAAGATTGAACACCAGACGGGCTGCGGCGTTCTGGATGAGTTGTAGGGGTTTAATGGCACAGGCAGGGAGCCCAGCCAACAGCGAGTTGCAGTAATCCAGACGGGAGATGACAAGTGCCTGGATTAGGACCTGCGCCGCTTCCTGTGTGAGGCAGGGTCGTACTCTGCGGATGTTGTAGAGCATGAACCTACAGGAACGGGCCACCGCCATGATGTTGGTTGAGAACGACAGGGTGTTGTCCAGGATCACGCCAAGGTTCTTAGCGCTCTGGGAGGAGGACACAATGGAGTTGTCAACCGTGATGGCGAGATCATGGAACGGGCAGTCCTTCCCCGGGAGGAAGAGCAGCTCCGTCTTGCCGAGGTTCAGCTTGAGGTGGTGATCCGTCATCCACACTGATATGTCTGCCAGACATGCAGAGATGCGATTCGCCACCTGGTCATCAGAAGGGGGAAAGGAGAAGATTAATTGTGTGTCGTCTGCATAGCAATGATAGGAGAGACCATGTGAGGTTATGACAGAGCCAAGTGACTTGGTGTATAGCGAGAATAGGAGAGGGCCTAGAACAGAGCCTTGGGGGACACCAGTGGTGAGAGCGCGTGGCGAGGAGACAGATTCTCGCCACGCCACCTGGTAGGAGCGACCTGTCATGTAGGACGCAATCAAGCGTGGGCCGCGCCGGAGATGCCCAACTCGGAGAGGGTGGAGAGGAGGATCTGATGGTTCACAGTATCGAAGGCAGCCGATAGGTCTAGAAGGATGAGAGCAGAGGAGGGAGAGTTAGCTTTAGCAGTGCGGAGCGCCTCCGTGATACAGAGAAGAGCAGTCTCAGTTGAATGACTAGTCTTGAAACCTGACTGATTTGGATCAAGAAGGTCATTCTGAGAGAGATAGCGGGAGAGCTGGCCAAGGACGGCACGTTCAAGAGTTTTGGAGAGAAAAGAAAGAAGGGATACTGGTCTGTAGTTGTTGACATCGGAGGGATCGAGTGTAGGTTTTTTAAGAAGGGGTGCAACTCTCGCTCTCTTGAAGACGGAAGGGACGTAGCCAGCGGTCAGGGATGAGTTGATGAGCGAGGTGAGGTAAGGGAGAAGGTCTCCGGAAATGGTCTGGAGAAGAGAGGAGGGGATAGGGTCAAGCGGGCAGGTTGTTGGGCGGCCGGCCGTCACAAGAAGCGAGATTTCATCTGGTGAGAGAGGGGAGAAAGAGGTCAGAGCACAGGGTAGGGCAGTGTGAGCAGAACCAGCGGTGTCGTTTGACTTAGCAAACGAGGATCGGATGTCGTCGACCTTCTTTTCAAAATGGTTGACGAAGTCCTCTGCAGAGAGGGAGGAGGGGGGGGAGGGGGAGGAGGATTCAGGAGGGAGGAGAAGGTGGCAAAGAGCTTCCTAGGGTTAGAGGCAGATGCTTGGAATTTAGAGTGGTAGAAAGTGGCTTTAGCAGCAGAGACAGAGGAGGAAAATGTAGAGAGGAGGGAGTGAAAGGATGCCAGGTCCGCAGGGAGGCGAGTTTTCCTCCATTTCCGCTCGGCTGCCCGGAGCTCTGTTTCTCCTCTCACTACAGTTTTGCAGCTCTGACTCTGGTTCCTGTCTCCTGTTCCACATATCACCACCCTTCTACACTGTTCTGGATTCAACTCACCATCACTCCCTTGGATTCCCCTCCAGACCTGTTTACCCTGTCCCAACCCAGCTCACTCCAACCTCAGCCTCCACATCTGGTTTCCAACAACTCATCTGTACTTCCCTGGATCTGCACCTCATCTCTCCCTGTTACAATGAATGGTTCATTCATCCTTGTTTTCTGGTCTGAGTCTGCTCTTGGGTTCCCCTTTGCTGCTCCACCTAACAGTACGATCTTGCCAAGATATGAACCCAGCAGACTCGGATACTCTCCACCAAATTCTCATTGGTCAAGGTGCCCTGCTCAACCAATCCCTAAAAACCCTTCTGAAGAATATCAATGAGTTTTCACGGAGCCTGTCTGTCCTACAGGGCCGAACCTTCGCCCAAAGCTCACAACCTGTCCCAAGTCCTTCCTCTCCGCCCTGGGAGCCGTTTGTTCCTACTCCCGAGCAATACAATGGGAATCTCGGTGCTTGCAGAGCTTTTCTAGTACAATGTTCACTAGTGTTATAGCAACAGCCCAGCTCTTATGCTAGTGAATGAGCCAATATCTGTTTTTTGATTGGTTGCCTCTGTGGTGCAGCGCTTTCCTGGGCCACTGCTCTGTGGGAGAGACAGTCACCCATTTGCTTCTCATATAGCAGATTCACGGAGGAGATGAGGAAGGTTTTCGACCACCCGGTCTGCATTAAGGACACTCGCCGCAGAGAGCAGCTGGAATGAGGAGGCTCTTCAGGGAACATTCCGGAACTCACTCACTGAGACCCTCAAGGACGAGTTGATGTCCAGGGAGGAGTCTGATGATCTTTATGAACTAATTTCTCTCACTATCCACATTGACAACCGTCTCCGGGAGCGTCGGAGGGAGAGGATAGGTAGGGTTGCAAGTTCCTTAACATCTGCTTCAGTGCCTTTCTCTTCTCCTCCGACTGCATCCCAACCCCAGGCATGTCCTAAGCCTGAACCCATGCACCTCGAACTGACCTGTCTATCTCCAGAGGAGAGGCAGCGGCGTATCAATACTAGGATCTGTCTACTGTGGCATCTGTCTACTGTGGCCAGGTTTGCCACTTGGTCTCCACCTGTTCCCTGCGTCCAGTAAGAGGAGGCTCGGCTGTTATTGGGGAAATACTTTTGAGTCAAATCGCCGACCCATCTTCCCCCAGACCCCTGTTTGAGGCCATCCTTGTGTGACAGAGCCAGGCTTTTCCCCCATCTGCTGTTGTAGATTCAGGTGCCGATGAGAGCTTTCTGGACCGAGGGGTTGTTAACCAGATGGGCCTGGACACCATTCCACTTAACGCATCTCTTGATGCCAACGCTCTCAATGGTAAGCTTCTCTTCTGTGTCTGTGAGAAAATCGTCTCAGTCATCCTGCATCTCTCTGGTAATCACCAGGAAAATATCCGTTTCCACATGATCAACAGTCCAAACTCTCTCCTGGTTCATGGTTGAAACTACACAACCCGCAGATTGAAATCAAATCAAATTTATTTATATAGCCCTTCATACTTCAGCTGATATCTCAAAGTGCTGTACAGAAACCCAGCCTAAATCTCCAAACAGCAAGCAATGCAGGTGTAGAAGCACGGTGGCTAGGAAAAACTCCCTAGAAAGGCCAAAACCTAGGAAGAAACCTAGAGAGGAACCAGGCTATGTGGGGTGGCCAGTCCTCTTCTGGCTGTGCCGGGTGGAGATTATAACAGAACATGGCCAAGATGTTCAAATGTTCATAAATGACCAGCATGGTCCAATAATAATGAGGCAGAACAGTTGAAACTGGAGCAGCAGCACGGCCAGGTGGACTGGGGACAGCAAGGAGTCATCATGTCAGGTAGTCCTGAGGCATGGTCCTAGGGCTCAGGTCCTCCGAGAGCGAGAAAGAGGGAAAGAGAGAATTGGAGAGAGCACACTTAACTTCACACAGGACACCGAATAGGACAGGAGAAGTACTCCAGATATAACAAACTGACCCTAGCCCCCCCGACACATAAACTACTGCAGCATAAATACTGGAGGCTGAGACAGGAGGGGTCAGGAGACACTGTGGCCCCATCCGATGACACCCCCAGACAGGGCCAAACAGGAAGGATATAACCCCACCCACTTTGCCAAAGCACAGCCCCCACACCACTAGAGGGATATCTTCAACCACCAACTTACCATCCTGAGACAAGGCGGAGTATAGCCCACAAAGATCAGATTAACTTCTTGCGTCGAGCAATCCCGGATCCGGGATTCTATTTATAGCCTCAAGCTCATTAGCATAACGCAACGTTAACTATTCATGAAAATCGCAAATGAAATGAAATAAATATATTTGCTCTCAAGCTTAGACTTTTGTTAACAACACTGTCATCTCAGATTTTCAAAATATGCTTTTCAACCATAGCTAAACAAGCATTTGTGTAAGAGTATTGATAGCTAGCATAGCTATAAGCCTAGAATTCAGCCAGCAACATTTTCACAAAAACAAGAAAATCATTCAAATAAAATAATTTACCTTTGAAGAACTTCAGATGTTTTCAATGAGGAGACTCTGTTAGATAGCAAATGTTCAGTTTTTCAAAAAAATATTATTTGTGTAGGACAAATCTTTCCGTTTTGTTCACGTTTGGCTATGAAAAAAACCTGTATCCAGTTACAGCCTCAAGCTCATTAGCATAACGTAACGTTAACTATTTATGAAAATCGCAAATGAAATGAAATGAATGTGCTAGCTCTCAAGCTTAGCCTTTTCTTAACAACAATGTCATCTCAGATTTTCAAAATATGCTGTTGAACCATAGCAAAACAAGCATTTGTGTAAGAGTATTGATAGCTAGCGTAGCATTTAGCGTAGCATTTAGCGGGCAACATTTGCACAAAACCCAGAAAAGGATTCAATTAAAATCATTTACCTTTGAAGAACTTCCGATGTTTTCAATGAGGAGACTCTCAGTTACATAGCAAATGTTCAGTTTTTCCTGAAAGATTCTTTGTGTAGGAGAAATCGCTCCGCTTTGTACATCACGTTTGGGTACCAAAAAAAAACAAATTCAGTCATCAAAACGGAGAACTGTTTTCCAAATTAACTCCATAATATCGACTGAAACACGGCAAACGCTGTTTAGAATCAATCCTCAATGTGTTTTTCACATATCTCTTCATTGATATATCGTTCGTGGTAGTCTCATTTCTCCGGTGAATTGTTTGGAAAAAGACGTGCAGTTGAAGATGATGCACCAATTTCGACGGAGGACACCTAGCGGACACCTGGCAAATGTAGTCTCTTATGGCCAATCTTCCAATGATATTCCTACAAATATGTCACAATGCTGCAGACACCTTGGGGAAACGATAGATCGGGCAGGCTCATTCCTTGCGCATTCACAGCCATATAAGGAGACAATGAAAAACAGAGCCTCAAAAATCCTGCTCATTTCCTGGTTGAAGTTTCATATTCATAATATTGCGCTTAAAACGGGCACGTCTTTTTATCCAAAATTGAAATAGCGCCCCCATAGCATCAAGAGGTTTAACTGGACTACCGGGAGGGTAACTACTTGGAGCACCTTTTGTTGTTCTAATTGTCTACCTTCTGCCCTTCCACCTGCCTTGTCTGTACCCCAGTCCATTCCAGATCCCCTGGACCTGTCTTCTGTTCCTCCAGAGTATCACAGTTTAGCTCCTGTGTTCAGTAAGCACCACACCCCATCTCTGCCGCCTCATCGGCCGTACAACTGCGCTATTGAGCTTCAGCCTGGAGCTCCTCTCCCCATCCTGAGTAAGAGGCTATGGAGGAATACATCCAGGATTCCCTGGCTGTCGGACATGTCAGCCCTTCTTCCTCTCCGGTGGGAGCTGGGTTTTTCTTTGTCAAGAAAAAGATGGGTCATTGAGGCTGTGCATAGACTTCTGTGGTCTGAATAGTATCACTGTCAGGAACAAGTATCCCTTGCCTGTCATCAGTTCTGCTTTTGGCCCTCTCCGTGGTGCCACAGTGTTCACTAAACTTGACCCCCGGAATGCCTTGTCCGCATCAGAGAGGAGGACGAGTGGAAAACAGCATTCAACACACCACTTTGAGTACATTTACATTTACATTTAAGTCATTTGGCAGTATTTGGTCATGCCGTTTGGTCTCACTAACACCCTTGCTGTTTTTCAGAGCCTGGTGAATGATGTTTTGAGGGATGTTATTGGATGCTTTGTTTTTGTATATGTGGATGATATTCTTATTTTTTCAAAGGACCTTGAGGCTTACAAGCAACACGTTCACCAAGTCCTCCAGTGGCTCTTGGAGAATAAACCTTTTGTTAAGTCTGAGAAATGTGAGTTTCATGTTTCCTCTGTATCCTTTTTGGGTTACATTATTTCATAGGGACAACTACGAATGGACCCTGCCAAGGTTATGGCAGTCAGAGTGGCCTGTGCCCGTTAATCTGAAGTAGCTACAACGTTTTCTAGGGTTTGCCAATTTTTACAGACGTTTAATCCATGACTACAGTCGTTTGGCAGCTCCTCTCACCACTCTCACCTCCACTTCGCACCGCTTCACTTCCGCTCCAATAGTTACCCAGCCAGACCCAGAACTCCAGTTCATCCTCGAGGTGGACGCTTCCGACAGGTGCTGTCCTGTCGCAACGTTCACCCTCTGATCAGAAGCTCCATCCATGTGCCGCCTTGTCCCGCAAGCTCTCACCTGCAGAGAGACATTTTGACATAAGTAACCGGGAACTTCTGGCCATGAAGCTGGCTCTTGAGGAGTGGCGTCACTGGTAAGAGGGCTCGGCTCTCCCTTTCATTGTGTGGACGGATCATAAAAACCTATCCTACATCCAGACCGCCAAACGTCTGAACTCTCGATAGGCCAAGTGGGCATTGTTTTTCGTTAGATTCAACTTCACACTCACTTATCTCCCCAGATCTAAGAATGCTAAGCCCGACGCCCTCTCCCGCCAGTTCACCGCAGACAACATAGGTTCCAAGCGAAAACTGAGATTGAGTCCCTTGTTCTCCAGGCTCAGCAGAACCAGCCTGACCCGGTAACCGTCCGAGTAAGGCTCTGTTTGTGCCAGATTCAGTTCGCTCTGAAGTTCTTCAAATCAAATCAAATCAAATCAAATTTATTTATATAGCCCTTCGTACATCAGCTGATATCTCAAAGTGCTGTACAGAAACCCAGCCTAAAACCCCAAACAGCAAGCAATGCAGGTGTAGAAGCACGGTGGCTAGGAAAAACTCCCTAGAAAAGCCAAAACCTAGGAAGAAACCTAGAGAGGAACCAGGCTATGTGGGGTGGCCAGTCCTCTTCTGGCTGTGCCGGGTAGAGATTATAACAGAACATGGCCAAGATGTTCAAATGTTCATAAATGACCAGCATGGTCGAATAATAATAAGGCAGAACAGTTGAAACTGGAGCAGCAGCACGGCCAGGTGGACTGGGGACAGCAAGGAGTCATCATGTCAGGTAGTCCTGGGGCATGGTCCTAGGGCTCAGGTCAGTTGAAACTGGAGCAGCAGCACGGCCAGGTGGACTGGGGACAGCAAGGAGTCATCATGTCAGGTAGTCCTGGGGCATGGTCCTAGGGCTCAGGTCCTCCGAGAGAGAGAAGGAGAGAATTAGAGAACGCACACTTAGATTCACACAGGACACCGAATTGGACAGGAGAAGTACTCCAGATATAACAAACTGACCCCAGCCCCCCGACACATAAACTACTGCAGCATAAATACTGGAGGCTGAGACAGGAGGGGTCAGGAGACACTGTGGTCCCACCCGAGGACAACCCCGGACAGGGCCAAACAGGAAGGATTAAACCCCACCCACTTTGCCAAAGCACAGCCCCCACACCACTGGAGGGATATCTTCAACCACCAACTTACCATCCTGAGACAAAGCTGAGTATAGCCCGCAAAGATCTCCGCCACGGCACAACCCAAGGGGGGGCGCCAACCCAGACAGGATGACCACATCAGTGAATCAACCCACTCAGGTGACGCACCCCCTCCAGGGACGGCATGAGAGAGCCCCAGCAAGCCAGTGACTCAGCCCCTGTAATAGGGTTAGAGGCAGAGAATCCCAGTGGAAAGAGGGGAACCGGCCAGGCAGAGACAGCAAGGGTGGTTCGTTGCTCCAGAGCCTTTCCGTTCACCTTCCCACTCCTGGGCCAGACTACACTCAATCATATGACCCACTGAAGAGATGAGTCTTCAGTAAAGACTTAAAGGTTGAGACCGAGTTTGCGTCTCTGACATGGGTAGGCAGACCGTTCCATAAAAATGGAGCTCTATAGGAGAAAGCCCTGCCTCCAGCTGTTTGCTTAGAAATTCTAGGGACAATTAGGAGGCCTGCGTCTTGTGACCGTAGCGTACGTGTAGGTATGTACGGCAGGACCAAATCAGAGAGATAGGTAGGAGCAAGCCCATGCAATGCTTTGTAGGTTAGCAGTAAAACCTTGAAATCAGCCCTTGCTTTGACAGGAAGCCAGTGTAGGGAGGCTAGCACTGGAGTAATATGATCAAATTTTTTGGTTCTAGTCAGGATTCTAGCAGCCGTATTTAGCACTAACTGAAGTTTATTTAGTGCTTTATCCGGGTAGCCGGAAAGTAGAGCATTGCAGTAGTCTAACCTAGAAGTGACAAAAGCATGGATTAATTTTTCTGCATCATTTTTGGACAGAAAGTTTCTGATTTTTGCAATGTTACGTAGATGGAAAAAAGCTGTCCTTGAAATGGTCTTGATATGTTCTTCAAAAGAGAGATCAGGGTCCAGAGTAACGCCGAGGTCCTTCACAGTTTTATTTGAGATGACTGTACAACCATTAAGATTAATTGTCAGATTCAACAGAAGATCTCTTTGTTTCTTGGGACCTAGAACAAGCATCTCTGTTTTATCCGAGTTTAAAAGTAGAAAGTTTGCTGCCATCCACTTCCTTATGTCTGAAACACATGCTTCTAGCGAGGGCAATTTTGGGGCTTCACCATGTTTCATTGAAATGTACAGCTGTGTATCATCCGCATAGCAGTGAAAGTTAACATTATGTTTTCGAATAACATCCCCAAGAGGTAAAATATATAGTGAAAACAACAGCGGTCCTAAAACGGAACCTTGAGGAACACCGAAATTTACAGTTGATTTGTCAGAGGACAAACCATCCACAGAGACAAACTGATATCTTTCCGACAGATAAGATCTAAACCAGGCCAGAACTTGTCCGTGTAGACCAATTTGGGTTTCCAATCTCTCCAAAAGAATGTGGTGATCGATGGTATCAAAAGCAGCACTAAGGTCTAGGAGCACGAGGACAGATGCAGAGCCTCGGTCCGATGCCATTAAAATGTCATTTACCACCTTCACAAGTGCCGTCTCAGTGCTATGATGGGGTCTAAAACCAGACTGAAGCATTTCATATACATTGTTTGTCTTCAGGAAGGCAGTGAGTTGCTGAGCAACAGCCTTTTCTAAGATTTTTGAGAGGAATGGAAGATTCGATATAGGCCGATAGTTTTTTATATTTTCTGGGTCAAGGTTTGGCTTTTTCAAGAGAGGCTTTATTACTGCCACTTTTAGTGAGTTTGGTACACATCCGGTGGATAGAGAGCCGTTTATTATGTTCAACATAGGAGGGCCAAGCACAGGAAGCAGCTCTTTCAGTAGTTTAGTTGGAATAGGGTCCAGTAAGCAGCTTGAAGGTTTAGAGGCCATGATTATTTTCATCATTGTGTCAAGAGATATAGTACTAAAACACTTGAGCGTCTCTCTTGATCCTAGGTCCACGCAGAGTTGTGCAGACTCAGGACAACTGAGCTTTGAAGGAATACGCAGATTTAAAGAGGAGTCTGTAATTTGCTTTCTAATAATCATAATTTTTTCCTCAAAGAAGTTCATGAATTTATCACTGCTAAAGTGAAAGCCATCCTCTCTTGGGGAATGCTGCTTTTTAGTTAGCTTTGCGACCGTATCAAAAAGGAATTTTGGATTGTTCTTATTGTCCTCAATTAAGTTAGAAAAATAGGATGATCGAGCAGCAGTAAGGGCTCTTCGGTACTGCACGGTACTGTCTTTCCAAGCTAGACGGAAGACTTCCAGTTTGGTGTGGCGCCATTTCCGTTCCAATTTTCTGGAAGCTTGCTTCAGAGCTCGGGTATTTTCTGTGTACCAGGGAGCTAGTTTCTTATGAGAAATGTTTTTAGTTTTTAGGGGTGCAACTGCATCTAGGGTATTGCGCAAGGTTAAATTGAGTTCCTCAGTTAGGTGGTTAACTGATTTTTGTCCTCTGGTGTCATTGGGTAGACAGAGGGAATCTGGAAGGACATCAAGGAATCTTTGTGTTGTCTGTGAATTTATAGCACGACTTTTGATGTTCCTTGGTTGGGGTCTGAGCAGATTATTTGTTGCAATTGCAAACGTAATAAAATGGTGGTCCGATAGTCCTGGATTATGAGGAAAAACATTAAGATCCACAACATTTATTCCATGGGACAAAACTAGGTCCAGCGTATGACTGTGACAATGAGTGGGTCCAGAGACATGTTGGACAAAACCCACTGAGTCGATGATGGCTCCGAAAGCCTTTTGGAGTGGGTCTGTGGACTTTTCCACGTGAATATTAAAGTCACCAAAGATTAGAATATTATCTGCTATGACTACAAGGTCCGATAGGAATTCAGGGAACTCAGTGAGGAACGCTGTATATGACCCAGGAGGCCTGTAAACAGTAGCTATAAAAAGTGATTGAGTAGGCTGCATAGATTTCATGACTAGAAGCTCAAAAGACGAAAACGTCATTTTTTTTTTTTGTAAATTGAAATTTGCTATCGTAAATGTTAGCAACACCTCCGCCTTTGCGGGATGCACGGGGGATATGGTCACTAGTGTAGCCAGGAGGTGAGGCCTCATTTAACACAGTAAATTCATCAGGCTTAAGCCATGTTTCAGTCAGGCCAATCACATCAAGATTATGATCAGTGATTAGTTCATTGACTAGAATTGCCTTCAGTGGGCCCATTCTACTCACTTCACCTGTCACCCTGGCATGAACTGGACTGTCGTCTTCCTGCATCAGCGATTTGGGTGGCCTACCATGGAGAAAGGCACTCGGGAATTAATTTCAGCCTGCTCGGTCTGTGCCCAGAACAAAACCTCCACCAAACCTACGTCCGGTCTGCTTTGCCGTCTTCCCATACCCAGTCGCCCCTAGTCAATCAAAGCTCTGGACTTCGTCACTGGCCTTCCCCCATCTCACTATTATCGACAGATTTTCCAAAGCGGCTCACGTCATTCCCCTCTCCAAGCTTCCTTCCTCCAGGGAGACTGCGGACCTGCTGGTATCCCATGTGTTGCGGCTGCATGGCATCCCTATTGATATTGTTTCTGACGAGGGGCCCCAGTTTACATCCCAGGGATGGAGGGCCTTTTGCACAGCACTTGGTATTAATGTTAGCCTTTCATCTGGATATCACCCCCAGACCAACGGCCAGACCGAGTGGGCCAACCAGGAGTTGGAGACTGCCCTACGCTGCGTGACTTCGGCTAAACCTTCCTCCTGGACTGCCCAGCTACCATCTATCATCTAAGGACTTGCCCTTGAAAGTGGCTTCCAGAAAACTAGCGCCCCGATTCATTGGTCCATTGGAGATTGATCATGTCATTAAACCCACTGCTGTGCATCTGAAACTCCCAGACTCTCAAAATCCACCCTACCTTCCATGTGTCTTTTGATTAAACCAGTCTGCTCCAGTCCCCTATCCCCCACTGCAGCTGCTCCTTCCCACCCCTTTGGCTCATCGATGACCATTCTGCCTATACCGTCCGGTAGCTTTTGGATGTATTGCCGTTGGGGTCGCGGTTGGCAGTATCTGGTGGACTGGGAGGGTATACGGGCCTGAGGAGCGCTGCTGGGTGCCCCGTCGTCTGGCTTCAATATATCCACACAATTTTCCTCCCTCATGATGCCATCAATTTGGCGAAGTGCACCAGTCCCTCCTGCAGCAAAGCACCCTCACAATATGAATGCTGCCACCCCAGTGCTTCGCGACTTGGATGGTGTTCTTCTTCGGCTTCCAAGCCTCACCCTTTTTCATCCAAACATAACGATGGTCATTATGGCCAAACAGTTCTATTTTTGTTTCATCAGACCAGAGGAAATTTCTCTGGAAATTTCTCTATATCAGAAGCTTCTAAAGCCATAGCATAATTTTCTGGAATTTTCCAAGCTGTTAAAAGGCACAGTCAACTTGGTGTATGTAAACGTCTGACCCACTGGAATTGTGATACAGTGAGTTATAAGTGAAATAATCTTTCTGTAAACCATTGTTGGAAAAATGACTTGTGTCATGCACAAAGTAGATGTTCTAACCAACTTGCCAAAACTATAGTTTGTTAAAACAAGACATTTGTGGAGTGGTTGAAAAAGGAGGTTTAATGAGTCCAACCGAAGTGTATGTAAACTTCCGACTTCAACCATATATACACTCTCACTCACACAACCCACACACCGGGATGCACGCATACAGTATTTTGGCATTAAAACGCATTTGACTCCAGGCTAGATGCCAGAGGAGAGTGCTGTGACTGAGAGGCAGGTGTTGTTCCTCTGTCATTTTTTGGAAGTTTGAGCAGTGACAAAGAGAGACTGCACTAAAGCCTGCATCAGTTTTATTATGACAGTACAATAATGAAGTTTCAGTTTACTGTGTACTTAGGCACTAAACAGCCTCCATGTCACCTTGCTGGAGGTCATGCATTCTCAAGGGCGCAATAACAAAAGCTATACACATATATTCTGGGGAAACTAGTATTATTTTATACTTTGTGCTTTTTCATTGCAAATAAAATTAGGACTTTTGGGGTTGATCCTCTGGGTAAAATTGGGCAGAGTGGAGAGAGTTTCACATCAGAGCAGTGCGAGCTGCCCTATGGCATCGGAAGCATGTTTTTCTCCTCTGTGATCTGCAACTGGCTGTCCCACACATGGTCACAGAACACTCTCAGAAACAGCTGCCGGATTTGCACGTCGCCAAACTCCTAATTTGCGGGCGCCCACTGGGAACCAGGAGCATAAACACACTCACTTTTCCATCTCAGTGGACCCTTGCGACATCTCCTCTCTCTCTCTTGCTCTTTTTCTCTTGCTCTTTTTCTCTTTCTCTTTCTCTCTTTTTTTCTTTTTTTCTTTCTTTCTTTCTTTCTTTCTTTCTTTCTTTTTTTTCTTAAGTTTGTGGCCGGGGCATTGTACATGCCTATAGTACAATAGTGGCTCCAGCTGCAGCCATCTAGACTGCAGGGAGTGTCAGTGCCCTGCAGCCAGCCTTTCCACAGAGAGACAGGCTCTGTGTGGGAAGGGGCTCTGAGATGCACTATGCCAACTGCAACATGTCCCCTTCCTGCCTATATTACTATAGCTTCAGGGCATTTCTGCTTTACAGCAGTAGGGCCTCCCCTTTCCCAGAAGTCTTCCAGTCACCACGGCTCTAAATACCCCTGAATTGCTGCCTGCCCTTGTAACATCCATCCTCTGTCTCCTCATTGTGGTTCCCTCACCCCTACTCTCCATTGCAGGCTAAATCCAACACATACAAAACTTTGTCCAAAAAAAGACTAAACTAGCCACGATCTAATCTAGCAATGAGCAATGCTCAACAAGATAGATATCCCCCTTCCACATATCTCAGGGTTTCATTACCAAGTTTAACATTCCAGCAGCTTGGTCAGAGAGGTGCTGTCTCCTGTTATGATTACAGAAGGAGATAAC